>NC_084535.1:19463740-19814365 GCF_024500275.1 Phycodurus eques
CATAGGCCCAGCGAAGATGACAATTTGGTGCCAAAAAGTCAGTCTGAACTTACGCCTTACAACCATTGGAGCAACTAGTCGAACACAATTCTGGTGAATTTGATCAGGGCACAAGCAGTTTTAATTGTTTTCATCATTATTATATTTTTTTAAATCATCCCACTGGCCAGCACACAGCTATGGGGGTGGGGTTGAGTCACACGAACAATCAGGGAATAGATAGTCAAGTTCGGGTTTTCGAGGTCTTGGTGGCAAGAAAATGAGGGACCCAATTTCATGGAAGCAGCGAGGGAAGGCAGGAGTGCAGCAATCTTAAAAAATGAATTTTAATTAAACAAAAAAGGCAAACAGGGATCATGGAGGCAAAAGGCTAACTAATCAAAGCTCAAAATCTAAATACAAAGTAACAAAGACACACCAAGGCACAAAGAACTCACAACAACAAAAATACTACGGAGACAGGACGTGACGACAGATGACATATGACAATGAACCAACAAGGGCTGAAAGATACCAAGAAACTAAATACAAGCAAATTGACGAGACAACAAGGAACACCTGGACAAGACTGGCTGGAGGGAGATGATGGGTTGACACAAGGGACTGGACTGATGAGAATAGGTGGAAACGAAAACCTAATGAGCAAGAAAAAAGCTAAATAAAAACTAAATAAAATCTAAACTAAAACATAGACCAGAGATCTGAGCGATGGAAAGGACCAACACCTTTAAGACATTTAAAAAAACTTAAAATCGATGTCTGTTACCTGGACACATATTATATCCTATTTGAACTTTTCTTCCTGCCCATACTTTCTCTGGTTCTCCCATTACAGTTTTATCCATCTGCTCTTTTGTTTATGCCTGCCAGTTCTGATTAGAACATACAGTAACATGATGAGTCTCTCCACAAACGAATGTGGTCTTTTCAAATCCCACACACTCATTTGAAGCTGGTACAGTACATAAGGTAACATTATCTTCAAGACTCAAGCTGTTAAACCAGCTGTTTGCACACATATTTCAAACAAAAACAATTCAGTAGCCTAAGCTGTTTTTGCCGTATTGCATGGAGCTTGTTATGTTTGCACTGAGTGTGTAGTTTTACAGTATGTAAAGATATACAATACTCTCGGTCAGTAGCCTTCATTCACTTCAAGTTAGTTTCTTTGAGCATTCCCTTTATCCATCCATCCATTTTCTACACCGTTTATCCTCACTAGGGTCGCGGGTGCGCTGGAGCCTATACCAGCTAACTGCGGGTGAGAGGCAGGGTACACCCTGAACTGGTTGCCAGCCAATCGCAGGGCACATATCAACAAACAACCACTCACACTACGGACAATTTAGAGTCTTCAATGAACCTACCAGGCATGATTTGGGGATGTGGGAGGAAAGCCGAAGAAAACGCATGCAGGCACTGGGAGAACATGCAAACTCCATACAGGAGAGGCCGGATTGGAACCCGGGTCCTCAGAACTGTGAGGCAGATGTACTAATCAGTCGTCCGCCGTGCCGCCCCATTACTCTTATAATTGGTCAAATAAATAAATAAAATGAAACAACAATAATAAATGAAAATAATGTTAATCTTATTCTGAGTTTTGATAAGAACTAAATGTGGTTAGACATTTTTGATGAAAAAAAAATCACATCAGTAAGTATAATGTAATACTTTGCAAGTTTACTGGTAAGATTACCTCCACAATTACACTGGCAAAGAATAAATAATTATTGATTAGTAACAGGCGGCACGGTGGCCGACTGGTTAGAGCGTCAGCCTCACAGTTCTGAGGACTGTGAGGCTGTGTGGAGTTTGCATGTTCTCCCCGTGCCTGCGTGGGTTTTCTCCGGGCACTCCGGTTTCCTCCCACATCCCAAAAACATGCATACATTGGAGACTCTAAATTGCCCGTAGGTGTGACTGTGAGTGCGAATGGTTGTTTGTTTGTATGTGCCCTGCGATTGGCTGGCAACCAGTTCAGGGTGTACCCCGCCTCCTGCCCGATGACAGCTGGGATAGGCTCCAGCACGCCCGCGACCCTAGTGAGGAGAAGCGGCTCAGAAAATGGATGGATGTATGTATGATTAGTAACAGTCCAAACAGTGACTATAAGAGCTGGACAACAAAAAGGCAACATTGCTACCATTCAGAGTATGATATACACCTGTTTTTCTGTGTTGTGGTATTGTCTAGTTAAATATCAGAGCACACATCCACAGATAAAACAGTTCTGGTCTACTGCTCACTGATGCACTGGAGAGGAGGAGGCTCTCATGCAGCAGGAAATGAGCCACTGATTTGTTTTCTGCATGTCATTATATGCATCTTTAGTGTATAGAACCTAAATGCGGGCATCTCATACTGATAGAATATCAAGCAGCAGGACATGTTTTTCAATGTTTGCCAGGTCTTTTCACTTTTTGATTTTGATGTCAAATGAGTAAGAAAGTGTACATATCGGGATCGGTCAAATTACTTTATTATCTAAAGTCGGACACCACAGAGGTTATTTCATTTGGGCTTCAACCAATATGTAGAAGTCGTACAAACTTCTGTCATGCAAATTGTCACAAGATACCTCAAGACAGCGAGCATCAAAGATGTTTTGCTTTTTTCATTGGCTTTTTGTGGCTTTTTATACACTTACGGTATAAGGAGAACCATAATCAACAAGGGTATTAATAGAAAAACAAAAAGTGAAGGAGGATGGTCGCATAATCTACAGCATCACCATACCTGTCTTTACATGTAATTTCATAAACACAACCAATCCTGCCTCACAGTTCTGAGGTTCAAATCTCGCCTGCATTCTTCCTGTGTGTAGTTTGCATTTTCGCCTTGTGCTTGCATGGGTTTTATCTGAGGACTTCCTCCCACATCCCAAATACATGCATGTTAGGTTCACTAAACTAAATTATCCATAGGTGTGAATTTGAGTCTGAATTGTTTTATCTTGATGTGTCCTGCAATTGGCTGGCAGCCAGTCCTCTCGACCAAAGTCAGGCGGAATATTTCTTCAAATTAAGAAATTTAAAAGGACTGCTTTTCAGCGTACTTGAAAGATCAATGAACCTTCAAATATAATCTATTTTAAGACTTTAATGGTAAAGAGCAACATGTGTGTGTTATTTGGCCTTTAGAACAGCTTTCCTTGCATCTGTTGCATGTCAGGGGTTAACACTAAAAATGCTACAGAGGCATTACTTGGTCTATGTGACGTGATGTGAAATAACCTCCTCTTTCTCTATTTATTTTTCTGTCATTTAGCTCACTGAGCATGAAGAGCACCTTGATTTACAAGCTGTCGAGATGAGTGCATATTTATTCGTCCAAAAAAAAGGAGATGCTTTTGTTACAGTGACCATCATGAGGTTAAAAGAGTGAGGGAGAAAGAGAGAGAGCGAGAGCGCAAGATGGGAGAGAGAGAGAGAGAGAGAGAGCACAAGATAGAGAGAGAGAGAAATTTGAGAAAGGGGGAGGTCAACAAAAGTGGCTGCAGACAAGAAAAGACGGCATGAGTGGGGCAAGATTGAAGGGAGGGAGAGAATGGCTTGCACTCCCGAAAGCCATTAAAGTTTGATTCACCCACTCCTTACTCTTTGAATAAATCAACCTGTCAGTCCCTCTCTGCCTTTTCTTTCAAGTGTGTGGGCACCCTCCCCTCCATCCCTACCCCCACAATGCCTTCGGCTCTTTCCTTTGCAATCACACTCACTTGGCAGAACTGAGAATTCAGGCAAGGTTTTACTAAGATGATAGTTGTGCATCTTTTTAGTCTCTCCTGTTTTGTAGATACATGGGTTATTTATACATTATAATGTATATGTGTTTTATAACACTATTATAATGTATATGTGTTTAATACTAAGTTTGTGGGAATGTCCATATTTTCCAAAATAGAACTTAATAATAGGCCAATTTTCTCAAACCTGTTCTTGAAGATATGTTCCCACAATTCAAAGATGGGTGAGCAGCATTAACTAAAATGTGCTTTTTTAAAAGCACTCTGAGACATGTGGTTGGCGGACAGCCACACGTTTTGGTTGGAATATTTGCTTAGACCTTTCTTTGTTCTCCTTGTGTTTTTGTTTGTTTGCTTGTTTTGTTTTTCTAGGTACTCTGGTTTCTACTTGCTCAGAATCAGAATCAGAATCATCTTTATTTGCCAAGTATGTCCAAAACACACAAGGAATTTGTCTCCGGTAGTTGGAGCCGCTCTAGTACAACAAACAGTCAATTTACAGAACACTTTGGGGACATAAAGACATTGGCAAAAAACAATTGTGCAAAAAGATGCAGAGTCCTCTAGCACTTAGAGCAGTTCGAACGACTAATATTGCAATAGTCCGGTGCAATGACCATTGTGCAAAGGGCGCTGAGACTTCAAGGAGTGTATGCGGTTTAAAGTGACGAGTAGTGCGATCATCTGGGACAATGTTGGTTGTGCAAATGTTACAGATACTCCTCAATCAGTGTGCAAATGGAGCAGATGCTACTCTGGCATGAGTGGCCAGTATATGCAAATAGTGCAGCATGGCGAGACAACTACAGTGAGTGCACGAGTAATACATAATTGGCCCCACAGAAATGTGACAACGAACTCAAGTCAAAAAATTGCCAGCTTGTTGTAATGGAATTATAGGTTAGGTGTTTAAGAAGTTGATCGCAAGAGGGAAGAAGCTGTTGGAATGTCTACTAGTTCTAGTTTGCGTTGATCGGTAGCGCCTACCTGAGGGAAGGAGCTGGAAGAGCTGGTGACCGGGGTGCAGACGGTCCGAGAGGATTTTGCACGCCCTTGTCTTAGTTCTGGCAGCGTGCAAGTCCTCAATGGTGGGTAGGGGGGTACCGACAATCCTTTCAGCAGTTTTGATTGTCCGTTGCAGTCGGAGTTTGTCCTTTTTTGTAGCAGCACCAAACCAGACTGTGATGGAAGAACACAGGACCGATTCGATGACCGCTGTTTAGAACTGTCTCAGCAGCTCCGGTGGCAGGCCGTGCTTTCTCAGAAGCCGCAGGAAGTACATCCTCTGCTGGGCCTTTTTGAGGACGGAGTTGATGTTGTTCGCCCACTTCAGGTCCTGAGAGATTGTAATTCCCAGGAACTTGAAGGTCTCGACGGTTGACACAAGGCAGCTGGACAACGTGAGGGGCAGCTGTGGCGAAGGATGCCTCCTGAAGTCCACGATCATCTCTACCGTCTTGAGCGTGTTCAGCTCCAGGTTGTGTCGCCCGCACCACAGCTCCAGCCGCTCCGCTTCCTGTCGATATGCAGACTCGTCACCGTCCTTGATGAGGCCGATGACAGTGGTGTCATCTGCAAACTTCAGGAGCTTGACAGTCGGGTTCGCTGAGGTGCAGTCGTTCGTGTAGAGAGAGAAGAGCAGCGGAGAGAGGACACAACCTTGGCACAACCATTTAGTCAACACACTCCAGGTATAAGGAATTACAGATACCTTATCACCCTCTTATTACATTTCTATTGAAAGCAGACTGTTTTAGGACACTTCAATGCTTCATGCAAATAATTGTATTTTCATGTAGGTGGTGCAGCATAACTTTCTGATGTAGAAATCTACTGGGTTGTGTAATTTCACACTTGATGGGTGGGCAGGAACTCCAGAGACCCAAAAATACATTATGTATACACGCAATTTTTAAAAAGTCAGTTTTCCATAATATTTTATCTAAGTGAAGCTTATCATTCCTCCATTGGTGGTGTCCCCAACATAAGTGCTGTGATGTATAATTGAGTTATGCCTCGACCACTGCTCTGCTCCATTCTTTCTCCCTGTCCTTGTCCCTTGTAGGACCTGCCTCATAGAGAATAACAGGAACAGGGAGAAAAGAATAAAGGCATAAGCCATTGACCAATACCGCTTATCCGGTTCAGGGTCACGGGGTGCTGGAGCCTACCCCAGCTGACTTCGGGCGAAAGGCGGACTACACCTTGAACTCGTCGCCAGTCAGTCGCAAGGAACATATAGACACAGACAACCACTCGCACTCCCATTCACACCGTCACTAAGTGGGAACTGAACCCATGCTGGCCGCGCCAAAGTCAGGCGAGCGTACCACTCCATAACTTGTAATATCATGTGTAAGATGTAATTGAGATCAGTAAGAGATGAAAGGACTTTGGAACTGAGACTGTGGGGTGTTACTGTAATAATAATTTCTAAATGGGATGATTAGACACAATAGTATTCTTCTTTAGTGCCATTAGTGTTAGCAGTTTTTATTGCTTTGTCATCACACAATTGGTTTTGTACGCAGCCTTGTTCAACAGATAATGCAAGTTTGTTTCATTTGTAATGGCGTCACTCTTCAGTGGACATGCAGAACTTTTCTCGCATACTTAAATCTCTCTCCCCGCTCTCTTTTCTGCTGCAGAGCTACATGAAGTGATTACAAATGGTAGTGTCACAGTTTATCAGCCTGTTGTTTCTCTGTTCATTTCCTTTTGTCAGCTTGACTCTCACTTTAAGTGATACTCCTTCCAGACTAGCTAAATTCTTCTCTACGTGTGTAAAAGAGCAGTAGTTCTCAACTGTTGTCACCCTGGTACCCGCATTTTCCTATTGTTGCCAAGTTGTGACCCATCTTCATAGAAGTTAAGAGCAATAAAGATTGTTTTTGTTTAAAAATAGCCTCTAAGCACACATGTACAGTATATTTCCTTTTTTTAAATGTCATTTCAAATGAGTTGCTGTACTACCAAAGGCATATTACTTGATATGACATTCGCTAACCAAGTGCTGAGCTGCACTGTATTTGTTAACAGACTAATGACCTGAGAACAAGGAAGTAACATTGCTTGTCATTTTCGGACTATGTTCCATGTGGAAACTTGTGTCTGTAGCGAAAAAATCTGAATAGTAATACATGTAATTCTTTACTAGCTGTCTGCAACCCACCCAAAATGGTTCCGCAACTCACTTTTGAGAATAACTGTAGTAGCGGATAACAGCAAAGCAGTATAATGTGTGTAGTTATTGCATTCCATAATGGATTATGTTTGAATCAGGTGTAGTGTGTGAATATGAGACATTTACATTTACTCCGATTTCGAAAAGCCACATAGTCATACATTTATCCGTTTGAAATACAGAGAACATTTAGGGTCTAAGATAGTCTAATTTGGTCTCGGCGCCAGTTGGACCCCCCCCCCCCTTGAAAGAGGTTTAAACACCTTTACACAGAAATCCATACTTACTCTTTTTTAGGAGCAACCACTGGCATTCAAGCACTGTAATAGGGTGTGAGAAATTAACGGTCCCTGGGGTTAGAGTTCAAGAAAAGTAGTCTGGATTAATGTGCTCACGGAGGTCTCCAATTGCTTGATGTCTTGTAGCCCTTTATAGGACACTTATCTAAATACATGGGAATCACTCCAAGCATTCATCCATCAATCCATTTTCCGTACCGCTCAACCTCACTAAGGTCGCGAGCGTGCTGAAGCCTATCCCAGCTTTCTTAGGGCGAGAGGCCTAAATTGGTCGCCAGCCAATCGCAGGGCACATATAAACACACATATAAACAAACAACCATTCACACTCATATTCACACCTATGGGCAATTTAGGGTCTTCAATTTACCTACCATGCATGCTTTTTTTGGGATATGGGAAGAAACCGGAGTACCGGGAGAAAACCCACACAGGCATGGGGAGAGAATGCAAACTCCACACAAGCGAGGCCGGATTTGAACGCTGGATCCTCAGAACTGTGACGCAGATGTGCTAACCAGTCGACCACCGTCCCGCCTCACTCAAAGCAAGCAAAGATAATTATTTTTCTGTTTCATTTAACTTTTACATATTATTATGTTTAAGTAATGTGGACCTATTTAAGTTAACATATATGCCCAATCAAGAGTAAATTATGCATTTATTACACAGTGTATGTTTCTTCTGTTGGGAAACACCTCAGGCATTAAGCTGCATGGGAATAGAGTCATTTTCTGTCATGCCCACACTACAGTTACAAGGAGACATGGCTATACTGCAGAGTATAGTGTACCTATAGCAGCGGGCAGTAGAACAAGGAGATTCAGAGGTCCAGAGGTCACAGTGAGTAAAAAATATATATCTACACACACACGAAAGACTTGAAAAGAAGTGCACATTGTGAGTCAAGAAGAGAGGAGAGACACGGGATCATTTGAAAAAAAGTCAGTTGTGTATTGAATCCCAAATGGCCTTACTGTGAAAAGATGGAAATTTGGCATAGTTGAGTTGAGAAGGTCGTGGAGTGGTCATCAGCCTATAACAGTAACAAGATCATAGGGCAGAAAGTATGATTGTTATAGTTAAGTCTTGTTTATTTCGTACAGCGGTCCCAAATGCTTTCTATGCCCTGCACCGCTAGAAACCTCCCCCTATAAAAGTGATTTCTCATTTTAAAAATTTGGGCACAACAATAAAGTTATCATAAGTTGACAAATCTAAATTGTCACCTCACAAATTGAGCAGTACACTTCACTGGCCCCAAGATGATTCGAAAAGCTGGAGTGGTTGTTGAGAGACTGCTTACACAGGGCGCACCTGTGGTGACTACTCTTGTTGGTTATGAATGATCAGTGATGCCGGTAAAGTGTTACTCCCAAAAACCACCATTTTGAGTAACAAGTCAAGTAACGTGCTACTTTTCCCGGTAAAGTAATTAGACTACGGTTACTTCTTCAAACCAACATTGTTACTTTTGCATCATCAGTGTCACTCACTAAATATTAATTTGTAACTGGTGATTCAAACAAAGGGCAGTCCAGATGTGCAAAACTTCTCTTCTTTTCAACCCATTGACGATTGGCCAGGGATGCCCAACCAGGGCGATTACAATTCGAACAGCTATTGAGAAAATAAACCATAATCTCTGCCAACAACCCCCCCACTCCGACCCACAACCCCACCCCGACAATGGGCCATGGTGACGGAATCGACGGCCAATGCAGAGGGCGCCATTTAGTCCAGGACCGCCTCTGGGTAACTGTCACTGCAAAATTGCTCTAGCTGAAAAATGTACAGCAACAATTGATGCTAATGACGATGTCTAGATGATTATGCTATCCTATATGTCTTTATGGTGTGAAATGGTTACAGCATTTTATGGAGAAATTTGAAAAATGTTGCAAAATAAATAAGTACATAAAACCAGATAGTCTTGCCTCCCAGGATTTGTGCATTTATATGATAATCAGCTTGACTCTCATTTGCATTTAATTCTGTTTTGCGACCTCTTGAAATAAAGTAGATAAGGTTAAACTGTTTTATTGTAAGATATTCTGTAGATGTTGAAATTATTTGTGCTGTTTTGGAAAACAACTTTTTTTCAAAACCCATCAATCCATCCTTTTTTCGTACCACTCACTGGGGTCCACATGTTGTATTATAACATGACAGACTGAATTTTCTGTCGTGAGGGTCATTTAATATTTTTTAATGGGGTAGCTTAACCAGTTGGATATTCTTCCATGTCTAGCTCACTGCTTTGAAAGGAAGCCTTGGCTGTTATGGAATAGGACTCCAAGCAGTGATGTCATATATGATAATGTACACTCACTGGACACTTTAATTAAGACTAATACAAGAACTGAATTTAAATATTAGAAACACTCCTCAGTACAGGTATGTTGCGATGTAGTTCTACATTACAACCACAATAATACGTTTCTAAATTGATTATTGTATCAATACCTTCCTATTGCTCGCATTGTTCAAAACTGAGTATTCTTAGCGCTATAAAAGCAAGCATTTTTCTTCACATTGGATGTGGGGTGTACCGATTGAAGGGTTCAGTATATATTTGCCTTAAGACTGTATCTGCATATCATTTAAACCTGGTTATGTTTTTCTTTTAACCCTAAATGAAATACATTTTGCCCACTGAATAGGTTACACTGGAAACTATTCTAAACAAGGCTGCCCAATTGCACTGAAAAGCAAAGTGCCAGAGGTCCAAAGTGCCAGAGGTCCAAATGTCACCTTTAATCAGCGTATACATGGATGCAAACGATTTTGTACTAATTAACTACTTTTAGTTTTTGAGTCAAGATGGATAACATTCCATAAGAATCAGGCAGGTGTTGCAAGACTTTCTGATGCGGCCTGTCCTTGTCGCCATCCCAAAGGATCGACCCATCTGCCTCTCCTCTGTTTTTTCCAGTCTCTGTGGATCTATGTGGCATCCAGGACTTGATTGCCTTTACATTTAAACAAACAGCACTAGCTATTTGGAGGCAGTGAGCCATGAGCTGTGACAGGAAGGTTGGGGTCAGACCGTTGGGGGAGAGGACTAATCAGAAGATAAGGATATTATTTGTCACTTTCCTCAACTGATAAAAGGGCCTGTCCATGCACACAAATACTTACAACGTAATGCGAGTGCCCATTATTGACCTCCATTTGCTACCTTGATTCTTCGACCATCAAATTGTCACAACTAAACCTCACACTCACCAGATCTTTTTACGTCTTAATTGTTAATATATTAGTTTACAAGATGTTTGGTAGAAAAATAAATATCAGAAAGTGTCAGTATTATTAAGTATAGCCCGAAAAAAAAATCCACTCCTAAAGTTAATCCATTATTTATTTTGTACTCATTGTCGCTTTTATCGATTTTAAGTTATTTCAGTTACCATTCTGGTTTTTTTTCTCTTCAACATAAGAGTACCAATAATTCTGTCCATGTGTGTATTTTACTACACACAGCACATACACCCATACAGTATATTTTCAGTATATTAGACTTTACTTGAAGCCTTTGTTAAAAAAATAATTGATGAAACATTGTGCAGATGTGCACCTTGGTCCAAGTAGGAATGGGTTAGATTTAATGGCTACAAATATGCAGCAAGGAATTGATTATTTTTAGTTTTATTACAGGGGAAAATAGATTAGTTTCCATTTATGTGCATTTGTGTGTCTTCTATGCGTCCATAAATACCGGTATATGCCTTTACATTTAAAAGGATTACAGTGATTGAAAGGCTTGCATTTTTGGAATACTCTTATTTTGTTGAAGGTTAATCATAGGCCTTTAAAATTTCTGCCCTATCTTACCTAAGAGACTACAAGTGCCCCCAACACATTATTTTCCATGCATTGTTAATGCTGTCATTTTACATGTCAGTATATGTATATGCAATAATCATAGCAACATATCATTGGACGAATTCAAGTTGCAAGTACAGTGGACTCTCGCAACCATTCCAATAGGCTGTTTATCAACTGATGTGTTCCAATTTTAAAATTAAGTTTGCCTATAGTGATCATGCAAAAAGAATCAACCTGTTCCAATGGTCAAACTTAGGCCAATATCATTTGTAAACTTTTTGGCTATATACTATACTGTACCTCCCTCACTGACGGTGTCCACCTACGACTTTGGGGATTGCCACCATGACATCCGCTGTCGTGCCTTATGGCCAAAGCTCTGGTTGAACGCCTCAAAAATGGAGGCACCAAATATGGCCCACTTGGACAGAATCGCTTACACCGAGACGTGGACAAAGTTCTGCCTGAGGTGGGAGTTGCAACTCTTTCTGACAGGGGACTTTCTGACAGATCATCACAATATATTTGGGTTTGCTAGGTCGGACCGACATTCTCCCCCCATCATTGGAACCAAAACACCACCCGGTGATGATTAGTTGACAGCTCCACCCCTCCCTTCCCCCGTGTGTTCAAGACATGTGACCGCAAATCTGATGTAACAACCACGAAGTCAATCATCAAACTGCACCCTAGAGTGTCATGGTGCCAAGTGCATGTATGGAAACCCTTTGTTTGTTTGTTGGTGTTTGTTATGCACAATCCATGATGATCGCAGAAGTCCATTAACAGAATACCACTTGGGTTCTAGTCAGAGGGGCCGTTCCTTCAAATCAGGCCCTTCCAGGTTTTACTGTCATAGCCACATGAGCATTGAAGTACCCAAGCAGAATGAGGGAGTTCCCAGTGGGACCACTCTCCAGCACCCTCTCCAAGGATTCCAAAAAGGGTGGGTACTCTGAGCTGCTGTTTGGGGGGAGACTACACTCTCGTCCACCAGGGTGATCCCCAATGTACAGGTACCAAGCCAGGGGGCAATAAATATGCCCACATCTGCTCGGCGCATCTCACCTGGGACCAAGTCCAGAGTGGAAAACAGTGCAACCCACCTCAAGAGGATTAGTAGCAGAGCCCAAGCTGTGTTACATGGCGAGCCTAGTTCTACTTGGACCTTCGCAACCTTGCACATTAGCTAAGACTTCTTTCTTGCCAGAAAGGTAACTTTTCACATCCCTAGAGTCAGTTCTGTAACCAGGAATGGGATCACCAAGGTCTTCACCTGCACTAACAAGCTCACATTGCACCAAAACCCCTTGGCCCATCCCACAAGTGGTGAGGGGTGAGTCGACCCCCACCTCTAGGCCTAGTTCCAGAGGGAGACCCCGGTGACCACGTCCAGGCGAGGGAAAATGTTCTCTAAAGCTAGTATTTTTGAGGTCTGCTTTGTCTTGTCCTTAAAAAGGACCTGTTTGTGTGACCCTTCTAGGGGCAATAAGCCCCAGACAATTTAGCTCGTAGGATTATTGGGACACACACTATAAGGTGATGGCTCAGGGAGGAGAAGTAACATTTTACCATAATAAATGCAGTATAATTTGCTCACAGTATGGGTTTTTTTTTGTCGCAGCATTTCAAAGAGCATGAATTATTCTTTCACACCATTTAAAGTAAGACTTTATTCTACTTTCTGGAATTACTTTAGGGCAGCTCAGAACAGACAAAACAGAGACAAGCAAAATTGGAATTTGGAGAAAATTGTTTGTTTTTTAGACTAAAGGTACCATGGCGGTTGGGAACTGACGAACAGAAAAGCAATAATGACTCAGAGAGTCTGAGGAAAAGGCCAAGAAACAAGAATCATTGTCAGCTATTTAAACAGAAAAAGGTGTCACTATATCTGCACTATGATGACCCTAAAATACCAACAAAGTCACTGCACACTTACGCTGTCACCAGAATAAGCATTGTTTTAACCAACATTCATTCTGTTCACTTCAACAGCTTCACTTTAAAAGTAGAAAAAGAGACAGAATACAGTTTGGTACTTTAAACACCACCACATTGGATTTGAAGTGTCAACGTTCAGCTTTAATAGACCATTTACCATTTAAGTATTACAACACTTTTATACAGATTAACTTCATTTTGCGGGGCACAATCAGTATTGTGTAAAATTGTAAATATTACCGCACCACGAGGGGTGGAGCTATTTGGTGGCCAAGGGTGGCCCCAGACTGAAGTCAGCCACCCCGCCGGTACCCCCGCTATATTGCCTTTCAAGGCGGATATGTTCACTGGCAGTAAATTATGTCACGTTTGAGCATTAACATATAATATTTCCAACACATTTACTATTATTATTCACTGTAATAACCCAAACTGAAAATAATCATAATTAGCTAATTTTCAACTAGTTACAAATACATCCCCCCCCCATCAGATTTTTTATTTTTAACTCTTTATGTTGTACTGTCTATAGCTTTATTTCAATAGTACAAATAAATGCTCATCTTTTCATTTAAGCCTGTTTTTATGTTTGTTTGTTTGTCCATTGTTGCCCCAGAGAAAGCATGCCAATCTTAGCATGCCATCCATCCGTCCATCCATCCATTTTCTGAACCGCTTATCCTTAGGATAGGCTTATCCTGGGATAGGCTGGAGCCTATCCTAGCTATCTTTGGGCGTGAGGCGGGGTACACCCTGAACTGGTCACCAGCCAATCGCAGGGCACATAGAAACAAACAACTATTGGCACTCACATTTACTCCTACGGGCAGAACTGTGAGGCAGATATGCTCACCAGTCGGTCACCGTGCCGCCTCATAACATGCCATTTTTAAAATATATTTATAAATTTTCACTGTATGTATTTTATTACTAGGTTGAAAAATGTTGGATTAGTTTTCACTTTTTTACTTAAGTGCGTTTATAAGTGTGTAATTTTGTACTTTTACTTAAGTAAGGTTGTGGCTTCAATACTTTTACCAGAGGTTTTTTTGCACAAGTATCAGTACTTATACTTAAGTACTAAATACCAGTACTTTTTACATCTCTGCCCCTGAGTACCACCATTTTGGAATTTAGAAAATACTTAAATGACTGCTAGAATCTGGATCCCATGGACATCACAAAACTTTGAGTTTCTGGTCTTGTTATCTTTAATTTTTCACTCTTCCCCCATTGCAATAAAATAGTACGCAATTGTGTGACATAGAATACATCATCTGAAGAGCTCCAGAATCAATATTTATTTAATCCATCCATCCATCCATCCATTTTCAACACCACTTATCCTGGTTAGGGTCAGGGGACACTGGAGCCTATCCCAGCTGACTTCAGGCAAAAGGAGGACTACACGCTGAACTGGTCGCCAGTCAGTCGCAGGGCACGTATAGACACGGAGAACCATTCGCCCTCACATTCACACTGTCACTGAGTGGGAACGGAAACCAAGCTGCCTGCACCAAAGTTAGGCTAGTGTACCACTACACCATCAGTGACTCTAATATTTATTTACTACTATTAAAAAAACATAAAACATTTAAATAAAATTCATACCAGAGATGCTGATAATTAAAGGTATTAATCCATGCAGAAAAGTGTTAAACTGTTCTCAACCTGTTGTGCAGCCCGTCAGTTATGCAGGCTTGGCCATGTTTAGGTTGAAGAGTGCTGTGGGATAGAGTAGGTGCTCAGCCACATTCCTTCTCAATAGTACAGCTCCATATAGCTACAAGCCACTGGGAAAGCACAGTCTCTAAAAAGGAAGCCTTGTCACAACTGTCCCTCCTTGTGAGTGGAATTGCAATGATTGGCACATCTTTTTTATTAGCTGGGCTTTCCTATCAGCTTGCAGGTACAACTGTGCTGACATGTGATTTACTGTTTTTACTGTCTCCTCTGGGCCAGGACATATGGTTGCTTGAGGTAACATATTAAAGGAAGTCTTTGCAATAAATGACTTTTTTAAAGCAACAAGCTGGATTTTACATATATGGCCCACATAGTCATGTGACATAACATTTGAATGTCTACAGGGTCTTTTTCTCTGAACTGTTTTGCCCCAGGTCATTTAGACATAAATACAGAATTGTAATATTTATAACCAACCACTCGCCTCAAGCGTGTGAGTTTTACAATGTGAAAATATTCACAAATACATCACATAGTTTAACTAAACTACACGCCGGCTTTCAGCCTAGCATTTGTCCTTGATATAAATCACTTGTTTTTTTTCTTTCTGTCTACTGTTGAATTTATGCGGATGAAGGAAACGTTGTTGTATTTCAGTTGGTGTTAATTATTGATAGACTAATTTCAAAGTTGAAATATGGCTTTTCGTGTCACCTTTATAATTAATTGAAGCGATTCTTTTGCATCGTCCTTCTGCCAGAACTGCATACTATGAAATTCTAACCAGTGCCCTAACCTCACAGAATTATTATTATTGGATCTTAAAAATATGTTTTTTTTTAATCTGTTTATTACATTTTTTGCCGAAAGTATTCGCATGCCTGCTTTAACTCGCTTATGAATTTAAGTGACATCCCAATCTTTATCTGTAAGGTTTAATATGACATCTTTGCAGCAACATTTGTAGTAAATGTCACATTCTGTAATTATCATGCTTTACATTCTCCTCATTGGTGAAATATAACTTCAAATAGATCAGAAAATATCAGTGGAAGTTTGGCGAGGCACCACAGGTGGGGGGGCAGTTATGGAGGGGTTGATGTGAAAGGCATAAAATGAAAGGGGGAGAGTAAAATCAACCGATGTCTGCTTGGTTACAAGCAGAGCAGACAGTTGGGGAGGTACAAAGAAACCTGTACAGCAGTGTAGGCGTAATCACAGCTCTATTGTGGTGAACAGTTAGAGCTCTGCCTCTGTGAACAGCAGGGGTCTAAGACCCAGATCCCTATGAATCACCATATCTTGAGCATTTCTTCAGGTCTTACATTAATCACAGATTTCATCAGGTAGTCCGTGTTTCAAATTAAAATGCTTACTTTTGACAGCGCTTTCTCACCAAAAACCAGCTCAACCAGAAACCAAGAAAGGAAATTGACACATGGTAGATGGACAACTACAGTCTAGCAAACTATTTACACGCTCCAGATAATATCTTCACAACAAAAAACTTGGTGCCGTTTTTCGTGTGTAATAGTCATATTATATTGTTGAATTGTAGATTTGATGAGAGAAAGATTGTATTCAGTAAACATAAATTGACAGTACATTAACTTATTTACCAACATACAACCTACCCATCCTACCATTTCTAGTCTGATAGATACTTAAACCTTTGCTTCTTCATTACTGGTTTATGCCAGACAGGTTATGTTTCCTAGCAAGAAAAATATGTATATAGACATGCTTAACAAATCTATTCGACATTCCATTAGAAATTCTTTATTGTGAATACTTGAGCTCTCAGGGCCGATTCTAGGTACTGATTTTCCCGCTCCGTCTGGCTCTTGGTCTGTGGATGGTATCCAAACGACAAGCAGGCTGCTGCACCCATCGCTTTACAGAACTCCTTCCACACAAGGGAGGAGAACTGAGGACATCGGTCCGAAACAATATCGATGGGAATTCTGTGGAGTTTGAAAACATGTTGGACAAGGAGGTTAGCAGTTTAAAAGCCAGAGGGTAGGTTTGGTTAGGGGTACGTAATGGACATATTTGAAAAAAGACGATCGACAATAGTGAAAATGATAGTGTTACCTTCAGGGCGGGTAGGTCGGTAATGAAGTCCAAAGCGATGTGGAACCAAGGGCGGCTCGGGATAGGCAAGGGGCGCAGCAGACCAGCTGGGGGCAGGTGTGAAGTCTTCCCTCGGGCACAGATGGAGCAGGCTTGGACGAACCCCCGGGTGTCTTTGGCCAGGCTAGGCCACCAGAAGTGTTGCAGTATGAAATGGATGGTGCAGATGATGCCAGGATGACAGGTGAGTTTGGGATTGTGGCCCCACTGAAAGAGCATGCGGAATCTGGTACGAACAGTCAGTTTGGAGGTCCGGTCTTGGGATACGGATTAGTTTTCTTAGCCTCTTTGACCACTTGTTTGACTTTCCAAATGGCCTGGAGGTGGTTGAGTACATCTGAGACAGTGCGTCAGGTTTGCTGTTGCGAGATCCAGAACGGAAGGAGAAATTGAAATTAAATCTGCTCAAAAAGAGGGCCCAGCAAGATTGTCGGTGATTAAGGTGTTTGGCGGAACGGATCTGTCCAGATAATAAACGGTAATTCATTGCCCTCCAGCCAGTACCTCCACTCTTCCAATGCCCATATCATGGCCAACAGCTCTCAGTTGCCAACATCATAGTTTCGTTCGGCGGGAGATAGAGAACGGGAAAAGAAAGCACAGGGATGAGGTTTTTGGGAAGAGGAGTCCCACTGAGAGAGAACGGCCGCACCACCGACCACAGTCACTCCTCTGACTTCTGTGTTGACCATCCACAAACATGTCTTCAAACAACAGAACATTAACAAAGCGCAAGGCCCAGACCTTGTGTCCCCATCCTGCCTCAAAGTCTGCGCGGACTAGCTCGCTCCAGTCTTCACACAGATCTTCAATAGATCTCTGGCACTCTGCGAACTACCATCCTGTTTCAAACCCTCCACCATCATTCCAGTCCCCAAGAAACCTGCAATCTCGGGTGACGAGTCTGCGTATCGACAGGAAGTGGAGCGGCTGGAGCTGTGGTGCGGCCGACATAACCTGGAGCTGAACACGCTCAAGATTGTAGAGATGATTGTGGACTTCAGGAGGCATCCTTCGCCACAGCTGCCCCTCACGCTGTCCAACTGCCTTGTGTCGACTGTCGAGACCTTCAAGTTCCTGGGAATTACAGTCTCTCAGGACTTGAAGTGGGAGTTAAACATCAACTCCATCCTCAAAAAGGCCCAGCAGTGGATGTATTTCCTGCGGATTCTGAGGAAGCACGGCCTGCCACAGGAGCTGCTGAGGCAGTTCTACACAGCAGTCATTGAAACAGACCTGTGTTCTTCCATCACAGTCTGGTTTGATACTGTGACAAAAAAGGACAAACGCCGACTGCAACAGACAATCAAAACTGCTGGAAAGATTGTCGGTACCCCCCTACCCACCATTGAGGACTTGCATGCTACCAGAACTAAGACAAGAGCATGCAAAATCCTCTTAGACCCTCCATATCCCGGTCACCAGCTCTTCCAGCTCCTTCCCTCAGGTAGGCACTACCGAACAATGCAAACTAAATAATCCATCCATCCATCCAGCCATCCATTTTCTGAGCCGCTGTTCCTCACTAGGGTTGCGGGCGTGCTGGAGCCTATCCTAGCTGTCATCGGGCAGGAGGCGGGGTACACCCTGAACTGGTTGCCATACATCGCTGACATAGATAGATGTACAATAATATAGTATTTGTAATGAATAAATAATATTTTTTTTGACATATTAAGTTTAATTGGATAATTTCCCGCAGCACCACGATTATTTAATGGCACACTAGTGTGCCACAGCACCATGGTCTGGAATCACTGGTCTGGCTTACCAAATAAGGAGTAGAGACAGTCATCCAATCAACTTTGGGTGGGATCATTCGTTTATTTTAACATGGTGCTGTAGTAGACTACATAAAATAGTCTCTATTGATTCTCCTGATCATGTAAACACCTGAAAGACCTGGATCTTTTTACTGAGATCTCATGACAAGTTCAACTTGTATAATGTGCTTTGTAGTCAATTAAAGATTCTCAGGTTACATAATGTTGCTGTGTCAGAGTTGGTTTTGTGCCAGAAGAGCTTTTCGCCTTACTAGTGGAAATCCCCTTGAGTGTAGACTCACATGGGTTTTCTGTCCAAGACTTCGATAAAACATTTTTTCATACCATGCGATTGAGATCTCTCTCCAAATAAACGGGGACTTGAATGGAGTTGCCAACAGAGACATTACAGGATGCTTGTAAATTGGAAAGATCAAGTGGGAGAAATAACATTTACTGTAAGGAGGTGTTGTGATTAGACTTTCCTTTGGGTAGATTCCAGATATAGGAGGCAAGGCAGAAAACCTCTGTTTGGCTGATAGAATGTGATCACTGAAATAACTTCATGGTAAAAATAAGGCTTGTTTCATCAGTAAAATGAAATCTAGAATTATGTATTTGATTTTCCAACATCGTGTGCGTGAATTTCTCACTTGTGCTGGATTTAATTATGAACTGAGCACTGAAACATTGATAGCAACATTTGTATTAATTGCCACATATCAATATGATACCCTATATCAAGGTTATACGCAGCAGTAACTTTCCCGTGTGAAGACACACCTTTCAGAGGGAAATGAGGGCAACATCTACAGTGCCGTTTACAGAAGTCCCAGCATTGAAGTCACCTCATCTCTCTCCAAGTGTCCCTCTGCGAAGCATTCTGTTTCCCAGAGAAAACCATCAATCCTGCTTATATACAGTTTATGTACAGTAAGCAATGACTAACTGATTGAGTTTTGTACTTGTGAATTGAGAAACAGTTGACATACAGTGTTTCACAACAGAGTGACAGTTCCAATCATTCATTGCTGGACATGGTCTATTGTTTGGCTTTATTGTGAGGGATGATATAAGAGTCACCCAGGCTAATGCAAATAAAGGTATACATTTTCTGCCTCGTCACTCTTATTGACCTGCTGTCTCTATCAGAAATAGCAACATTGAAGGAGCTACAGGAATTTCTGGCAAGTACTGGGTGTTTAGTGCATGTGATAAAAATCTCTTGTCTGCAATTGTACAACAGTGGCATACTAACCTTTACTTGTGCTTCTTGGGTAAGCTTTGATCTCTGTGGCTTTGTGAACACTGAACAAACCAAATTTGTGTGCTGTGAGTTATTTGTAAAGTTTCACACGTGATGAGGTTAATGCCGTACCTGATTCAAAGGCTGCTGTGCAGATCAAGATAAGACGTTCCCTGAATTCTTTAAGCCCTGTCATATCACACAACAACAACAAACCTTTGGGGAAACAAAAATGATTAGCGTTAATTATAAGACATGTTGAGGTTAGGCGATCGCTTATATGTGTATGTGTGCATGCTTGGCCCATGTCCACTTCTTCCAACTGTGCTAAAAACAGAGAAGTTTATAGATCAGTGAACTCACACTAAAGCATAGTATATAGTAGTAATAGTAATTATTATTATTAATTAATAGTAATTAATAGTTATTATTATTATATAGTAATAATAATAATAATAATAATAATAATAATAGGCGGCATGGTGGGTGACTGGTTAGCACATCTGCCTCACAGTTCTGAGGACCGGGGTTCAAATCCACGCCCGCCTGTGTGGCGTTTGCATGTTTTCCCCGTGCCTGCGTGGGTTTTCTCCGGGCACTCCGTTTTCCTCCCACATCCCAAAAACATACATGGTAGGTTTATTGAAGAATCTAAATTGCCCATAGGTGTGAATATGAGTGCAAATGGTTGTTTGTTTATATGTGCCCTGCAATTGGCTGGCGACCAGTTCAGGGTGTCCCCCGCCTCTCGCTCGAAGTGAGGATAAGCGGTACAGAAATGAATGGATGTACGGATAATAATAATAATCCATCCATCCATACATTTTCTGAGCTGCTTCTACTCACTAGGGTTGCGGACGTGCTGGATCTGGTCTGTTGTAGGCACAGGTGGGTAGAGTTACATTTACTTAGTTACATTTACTCAAGTAACTTTTTCCATAAACTGTACTTGTCAGAGTACTTTAAATGCACCATACTTTTTACTTTTACTTAAGTATTTATGTGAAGAAGGGTCAGTATTTTTACTCCGTTACAATGATCGACATGCCGTTCGCTACTTTTATTTGTTCATTCTTGCGTGTGCGCGTCTATTTTTAGACTCCATCTTCGACTTCTGCATAGGGTGCCCTGTTGCACCAATCAAACGGATCACCAATGTCATTTGACTCCAATTCACCAATCAGACGACACAAGGCAGTCACATGACCGCGCACACAGCCTTCGCCAGCCAATCAAAATGACTAATTTTGGGGGGCGGGGGGAAACAGCCGCGCGACTGTTTATTTTACACACTCTACAAAATAACAGCTTTATCATGCAGCTCTTCAATTGTGACTGCCCAAACTTGGATATTTCAGCCTACTTCAAACTTGAGAAAACACCTTGTTGCAGATGTTTCTATTGTTGTTTTGGCAGTGGATATGGCAACATTAGCCGTATCCCTATGGTGTCGCACACGCACACGCAATCACAAAGTCTGGTCAGCAAAAAGCTTCGTCATGAAGTCATTGCAGCGAATAAATCAAATAATGTTTCTGTAGCGCCCAATGTATGTGTTGTTGGCTTTGGGGCAGTTAAAAATTTAAATGGTGGCAGGTGAGTGTCGACTCCCATATATTATTATTATTTTATTTGATGTTCAGGTTCTGATTTAAGAAATACAAATCTGAAGTTACTCTGAAGACTTTACTTGAGTAGTTTATTCTGTGAGTACTTTCTTACTCTTATTCAAGTAAATATTTGGATGACTACTTTTTAGTTTTGCTTGAGTCATATTATTCTAAAGTAACAGTACTCTTACTTGGTGGTACTGATGGTAACAGGCTGATTAGTGCTCCTACCTCCTAATGTCCATGTCTACCTACTTAGTTTAGCTGGTTTTGAGGACTATATGATTCCCCCTGCACCAATCCAGTGAGCATGCAATTTTTCACCAGCTCTTTGAGATCTTAATAAGTCAGGCCTTTCGTCTCAAGACTACACAGTGTTCTAGGCGCGTGTGTGCATGTGTATGGTGCAACTGAAAAGTTGAGTGATTGATTGATTTAGTGATTGATTGATTGTGTGATCTGCACAATCAATGTGTGGACATACTTGTATCTACATTAATTTAATAGATTCTGGACAGTACATTTTACAACCTATCCCACCAACAAACAAACCCATAAACAATGATCACATCTGTTTGCACTTTGCCCTTGTTGGAGATAATCAATGCACTGTAGTTAGTATTAGTAGTAGTTAGTATTATGAATGTGTTGTTTAGGTTTCTTGAAAATGCCTTTTTTCACAATTATTATTTTATAAATAATATTATATAATAATAACAAATAATCATAAAACATAGAAAAATATAAATATAAATAAAAATAGTAATAAAACTCTTAATTTTCCCAATCCCAGCCTCTTTACTGACTGTAAAATATACAATAAAAATTTTTAGGGCAGCCTGTCTACCATGTTTGTGGAGTGTTTCCATTTTATTTATGTGCAGGAAAATTACATTCTGACCAATATTAACATGTGCTTAACTTGTGTCCAATTTCCTCCAAGATATTTCTTTCAAAATCTTTATTTTTGTATCTTTTTTCATGCGTCCGTAGGGATTCCTATGTGAACTTGTTTTGAGATTTATTTCCAAGTTATGTGGATAAAACAGAGACCAGTGTTATTTGGATCCTCTATTTTTGTAGAGCTTCACTCTTTCCTTTTTTTGTCAGGTCTAAGACTCTGACCATGACTAAGACAAATCATAATCTGATTTGACATTGTGATGCATATCTGCCAAGCTTGTAGTTATTACAATCAAGGATATAAAAGCTTACATTTATTGCCAAAATATTAGCTGACAAAATTATATCCCAATATAATGGACAGAATTATGCGAGTAAACTGCACAATGAAAAAGTCAGTCAGTCAACATTGCATGTCATCTGAGGTAATACAGTATATGTTGTACGTGTAGTATGGGTCAGTGAAACATGAATTGTATTTGATCCAAATCTGGTCTCTATGCATTCATATTGCGTCATTTGAAATTACCTATACAACATTATTTTTTCCAGTTTGACTGCGAGAAACAAATCTCATCTTTTGTGACCGTGTGTTGTTGTTGTTGGCTTGTTCTCCATATTCTAATTTTATCAGTTAATGTCACTGTATGGGTGTCTGCTTGAATGTGTTTTGCAGAATACACAAGTGGGCAAATTGGTTTTTATGGTCAACGCTACAGACCCCGACCAGGGCACTGGAGGCAGTGTGCTTTTCTCCTTCCAGCCACCTTCTCCCTTCTTCAGCATCGATGGAGCCAGAGGTACTGTTACTGTTGTCAAACCTCTGGATTTTGAGGCTACCTCAGCCTACCAGCTCACTGTCAATGCCACGGTCAGTACACACAAAACAGCCTCACCACATGCATCAACACAATTCAATGTAGTAAAACATATGTTTCTTTGGTTTTGACCAGGATCAAGATAAAACAAGACCCCTGTCTCGGCTTGCCAACCTAGCTATCACCATTACGGATGTCCAGGACATGGACCCCATTTTCACCAATCTTCCCTACAGTACCAACATAGAGGAAGATGTTCCAATGGTCAGTAAAAAAGAATTACTTTTAAATGTGTTTGGGGTTCGTGTGTATGAAAGATGGCTTAAGAAGTAACCTTTTTTTCAAAGCATGGTGTCCCATCCCTCATCACTCCTCACACAACCAAACTCAGGTCCTTCTATACAGCAATGTGGATGCCGTACAGTGTAATTACCAAGGGAGATTTACAGCGTGCCTTACGGGTGTGAGGCATCTAAACAAAGGTCACTAGGGGCTATTTTGTCTCACCATGCTGTGTGGATAGAGCTACGTTCATGATAGAGGAACTCAAAGAATGATATGAAGTTTTAAGCAGTGGGGTCTCACCCTGACCTCACTTTTGTCTTTATCACAAGTTTTTAATGGTCATCTAATATACTGGCTGTCTGTTTCACTGCATGCCATGTGTGTTTTCTCCTCTAGCTCGGGCATCTAAACTGGGTTCCCAGGTGGCTAATGGTCCAGCTATTGATGTTTGGACTGGTAGAGATTGAATTACACTCATGGGCATAATACTTCCCTTCCTAATTTCTACTCTCTCACTCTCCCCCTCTGTTTTTAGCAGTATTCACTCCAGCTCGCTCTACGTTTCTCCCCTACCTCATCCAACCCTACATTCCCAGCCACGTGTCCCTCGTCCCCTGACTGCATGCACTGTAGTAGAAATGTCAAGTGCTACATTTGCATGCATATTAACGGGCCGTGACGGAGTCGACGCCCGGTGTCTCCCCACCTCCCTGATTCATCAACTGTCATAGCGAAGGTCACAAGAGGAGGGGGAGGAATGAAGGGATGAGGGAATCTGGAGGGGGTAGAAAGATGAAGCCAATTGGTGAAATGATATTTGGAAACTGGTGAAATGACAGCAGAACTATTCAGCGCTATAGAATGAGGGAAATAAAAAAAAAAAAAAAGCTTTCATCTTCAAAATTTTTTCCAAATGTTAGGGTTCTAAGCTTTTTTTTTTTAAAAGGTTTTTTGTTAGTTTGTTAGTAGTATAGTGTATATATAGTATAGGATAATACCAGTAACGCCCATGAGAACACCAGGACACTACTGTAACAAATACATCTTTTAATGCCCTCATAAGCTATTCTATCAGGCAAGTGTCATTTCAGGCAATGTTTGCCAGTGCTAAGCCAAGGGGGTATAGTGATGGAACAAGTTTCAACTCTTGTCAAGGCTAGGACATAGGTGAAGGGATTCACCTGAGGGACTTGGGATTCCTGTCGACGGTCTTTTCTCATAGATGTGGGTCACTGGGTGCATACCCCATAAACATTCCTCCAGCCTCTCTGTTCGTTCCTTAGTGTCTGCCTCTTTTCTCTTCCCCACATGTTCAACCTGTCATCCATGGAATACTTTGAGAATGGAGGGTTGGAAAAAAAAATCGGAGGGCATGGTTATTATCTGTTAGCCGTGAATCCATGCTGCTTGGAATGACGTTTAAGCCCCTTTTATGACAAACACAATTTGGCTGTCAAATCAGCGTGTGGAAAGAGAAAAAAGGAAGTGGCTTTTGGAGGGTTAATGCACTGAATAGCTGCAATGAAAGGATGACGGTGGGGTTAGGGGATGGTCCAGTGAATGTGTGGGTGTTTGTGTGTTTGCAGGAGTGCAAACTGTATCTTTGTCACATGAATGAACATATTCAACTTTTGTGGACATCTTGATAATATTGCCCAAATGATTTCCGCATCACTTTACAGTTGTTTGTCTTGGTTGACTGCTTCATGGGAACATGGTTGCCAAAAAAAAACCCAAAACAAGATAATCTACTCGAAGCGGCATATTTTATATACATTTTCACATAATTCACTGAGGACATGTTAATTACCAGAGATATGCAAAGACATCAGATGTTGATGTTGTCACTTTCCTTTAGATTTACATTTGTTGCTTTTCTATATTTAATTAGTCATAGAAGATTTAACTGATCAGCGTTTCATCAGACTCTTATCTTTGACATCATGAAACACAAGTATAATGCTCTAATAAATTACTGAAATGTAGGCCATAATTATTAAATTGTGTATTGTCTATTATTATCTATTAATAAATGAATGATTAAAAACACAACAAAACAACAGACAGTAATTTATTACAACAAACCTTTGCCAAGAAAATATGTACTTCGTGATCAACAAAATAGTGTACAGGATAAAACTCAATCAATGACCGATTCAAAACTATTTACATTCCTGACCCTGGCAAAGATTTGGATTTCTCTAATTAACAAACAAATAAGTACAATTGTACCTCAAATAAGAATAAGTTCACTTCACATTTCAAAAAGGAGGGAACTCTTCCAGATAGGCGCGCTGACATTTAAGTTCAGGTGACTTAATTCTGAGTGTGTGCAGTAATGATCAGAGCTCGACCGCAGTAATGAGGTCCCATCTGACACAAGTACTTTCCGATGTTTGAGGTCGATATCTGTCCATCTTTGGTTTTAGACAGATTAACACTTACTGGGAAGCTCGGAATACTTTTATAGAAACCTAACCTAGGTGTCATCCACTAAACGAATATCTGACTGTTTTCATCTCTGTGAAGTGCTTAGCATCCTCTATATGCACATAATAATGGTATATGATAACAGATGCAGTTTTAAATAAAAATACTCAAATAACACTTACCAGTATACCAGATGTTTTCCTACCAGTTTTCAGTGGGGCCTTGTGTAAACCCTTAAAAGGAAACGTTGCAAAAACAAGGCTTGTTCTAGATTCTGTTCTCTTATTCTCCTCGTACTATTTCCAATCCGAAAATGTGTGTGGATGTGAGTGTGTACAGTATGTGTTGTTTTCCTTTCAGCCTTTAATCACTTGCGAATCAGTGTCTGTCAAAGAATTGTAATTGATTCTGCTGTGATTGGTCAATGACAGGAGCAGCTTTGGCAGAAATGGAGCATAAACACACCTTAGACACAATTTGCAGGATCAATGAGAGAGAGCGAGTTTATGTGTGGAGAGAGAGAGGATGGGACAGGGACTGCAACTGTGGAGTGGGGAGGGCTGCTCCATCTCTCACTGCAGCACAAGGATATTTAAGTATCACCACCATGTCTGATTGAAGCACGGAGGCTGAGAAAGCACAACGGATCAAAGACTTTCAAAAAGCGTTTACCTCTTTCTTCCTCTTTCGTTTTTTTCCCCTGTAGCTGTCATACTATGTTTCTGTCAATGAAATGAGAAATAATGGACAAATAAATCCTGATGAAATGCTCATAACTATACAATGATAAAGTCTGCAATGGTTTTCCAGTCGTGGTGAATGTTGTATTTCTTTTTATGAATTTTGAGATTTATTATAAATACATTATAAGACAATTTGATCATCTTATTCACAAGCTAATTTTTCTTTCCCTGGGAAATGAGCTATATGAGCAAGAGTATTGAAAATTAATTAATTATTTGACCTACAAATTGTGCTGTAGTTCCTCCTACAGATCAATGATTTATCTTAACAAAACATTTTCTTTACACAAAGCAGGGTCCATAAAGGTATGCTCAGTTTGATTTGGAAGAACTCTATCAAAAACTTTTGGGGTGAACTAAAGCAGAAAGTAGAGCAGATCCCTCCATCTATGGTCCCTTCTTAAGGATTCTTCTTTTATTCCCCAAATGGGGTTTTGAGTTTTTCCTTGCCCGGCCGGATGGGGGGTTTATATCTTGAATTGTTGCCGATCTTTGTCAACTGTGGGCCTGTGAAGCCCTTTGTGACTCTTTTGTGATTAATTTAAAGGCTATACAAACAAATTTGACTTAAAACAGAGATGTTTCAGCTCTAACATCAGTGTCCTTGAAACACATATTTTTCTTTCATATTTCTTGCATTTTAGTCTTTTGTCAACACCCAAACAGGTTTTTGTCCTTAAAAACCGAGCTTTTGGAAAATTCAAGTCTGTCTTTAACGTGTGTATAAATGAGAAAAACTGTTTTTTTGTTGTTGTTTTTTTTAGCTTTAATGCCTTGAAATGTGCTACATGATCACATTTATCTATTTAACAAAAGATGTCATGTCTGTGGGTGTATGCGCGTCCTGCCCCTCCCCATGTCTTGTGCTCACCTGCCACTGATTGTGCTTCCTGCTTGTCATTCCCAATTACCTCTTGTATTTAACCTTTTGTCTCATTCCGTTCCAGTTTCTTGTACCACATTGTCACATTTCAACATTCTTCCTCATGCCACTGGCTATGGTAAGCCTTGGCACTGATCTTTTTTTTTTTAACCTTGTGTTTTTGACATACAATTTTTATACTGTTGCCATCGCTGACCCAAGTACCAAACCCAAGATGAGTGAAGAACACTGTGTTTTTGGAACACTTTATCACCTTGAGTCTTGTATTTGGGTCCTACCACTCGTTGATCATGACAATAATATGATGTTTCTCCCCTATAGTGTATATACTGATTTAATTTCACTCATGACCAAAAACAAATAATCTGTGCTACCATGTCATTAATTCTATTGTGTCTGTTGCGGAACAGACTGAGCCAATCATTTTAACAGCATAAAATCATCCATCCATTTTCTGTACCGCTTATCCTCACTCGAGTCGTGGGCGTGCTGGAGCATATCCCATGGCAAGAGTCGGGGTACACCCTGAACTGGTCGCCAGCCAATCGCAGGGCACATATAAACAAACAACCATCCGCACTCACGTTCACATCTACAGGCAATTTAGAGTCTTCAATCAACCTACCATGCATGTTTTTGGGATGTGGGAGGAAACCAGAGTACCCGGAGAAAACCCACGCAGGCAGGGGGAGAACATGCAAACTCCACACAGGCGGGGCGGGGATTTGAACCCCAGTCTTCAGAATTGTGAAGCAGATGTGCTAACCAGTCAGCCACCATACCGGCCAGGATTAAAATCAATGTATGTCAAATTTGCACGACTGGGTAAATGTCATTTTTCTCAGAATAATACAATTTGATTCACAGCCTTTTGGCAAAGAGCTCTTCATATATTAATTTATAGTGTGCTGATTTTATCTAGAATTGGAGTCATCAGACTGTGCAATCAAATATAATTCATGTTTCTTCTTTATCCTTCTCATTTCATAAGGTGGACTTAAGATGCGAGATGTGTTTTCTATCGATTTAGAAATGCCTCACAACAGAAAATTGTTATTATTGCTTATTTAGGATCAAGAAAAATGTTTCATTAAATAATTGGTGTAAATTGAGTGCTCTTCGTGTCTGTATATGACAAATGCTGTATTGCAAAAATACCAATCAAAACTGAGTTCAATGCATAAGCATGTTTTGAGAGTATGTGTGTGAATTTGTCTCTGCAGGGTTACGAAGTGCGCAAGATAACTGCCATTGATCAGGATTTGGGACGACCGAGGGGGATCGGCTACACCATCATCTCAGGTCTGAGTCACACAATCAATTTGACATCCAAAGCACAGAGAGTGGAATTGATCACCTCTTATCATAATCTCACAGAAAAAATAGACAAATCTCATCAAACACAGCAGTCAATAACAGTGGGGAGCATTGCCTCAGAATGACAGAATAGGCTTGCCACTAAGCGTTTATTAATCCTAACGTTGTAAGGAAGACCGTCTTCATGTAGTGCCATTCAAGATCCAAACTGGGGTTACTGTTTTTCCCGGACAGATTTTTCCTCGAAACAAACATGGTGATTACATTGTTGTCGACTTAAACTTTTTGCTATTGGGCATGAAATGTTTGGCTAAAATCTGAAGTGTCAGTACTAAAGTCAGTCAGTGTGAAATATGTAGTTTGTAGAATTTGACAGAATTTGTTGAGAAGACATGTCAAAGCTGCAGTTTGCAATGGTGCTGATAAGGCTAGAGCAGCAATCCTGCTTACACATTCCTGAACTGAATTTTCTTCTGCCAAGGATGTGATGTTTTTGCCTGCCAGTTACTTTGTCTATCTGCCAGGAGGATATCGCATGAACTCATAAATGGATTTCCATGAAAATTGATGGACAGATCAACCTTGGGACAAGGAGGCCCATATTAGATTTTGGTGTCAATCCAGAGCAGGGATTCTCACTATTGGATTGGCCCACTATCTTCTTTTTCTAGCTTTATATAAACTGACATGAAAATAGAGAAATGAGTTCAAATCCCTTTAGTAACTTGAGCCAAAGTAAATAAACGCAAATATTAATGACTTTTGGGAGCGTAAAATCGAACAGTGTTATTCTCAGTTTGGATGATATTAGTTTTTCTGTAGCATGATCTAACAACAAATATTAGTTCAGAAGTCAGTTCACATAATTAGGTTAAGGTTTAGCTTCACATGCATAATCTGATGAGATTCATTAGTGTTACCTTATTGGCCTCCAATGAGATGTGGCAGGTATTAAATATAAAACCACTTAAGCTACTTTTTTTTTTTTTTACTTAAATCTGCGCTAATATTACTGCCATGGTTAATTTCCCCCATTTATTCCTGTAAAATGAGCGATCTCTCAGTGAGTAAAACATTGTTCTGTGTGGTGAAAACAAACACTGTGAAGGGGAGTATTACAAACATGTGTGAAGTGTAAACTCTACATGCCCTGTCAAACCAAAGCATGGCCAAGATGAAAGGACATCAGTGGTACAAGTTTTGCCAGCTGGCTAGAAAGGGGCTGGCACTACTTGATTAGCCTGGCGAACCATTTGGGTGATAGAGATCGTCATTGTTAGACCATCTGCTGGTTCACTGCTTGAGCGGACTTGCATTTGAATGAAATTCAATTCTGTGTGAAACTTGACCGTATGTGTAGTCATGGATAATTTTGATAGCGGTATATGTGTGAGAGAAGGAATGTAGTGTACTTGAATCTAATGTACTTTAATGTTTGCACGCACTTGATCCCTCCTGTTGAGTTAGGACCGAGTCCACAACCAGCCCTTTCTTTGTACAATTTATTGTAAATCCACTGCTGCAGTGGAGCACATTTTGTGTAGACAGCAACATCCCTTGTTGTTGTGTTTGTCTATATTTGTTGCAAAGTTGAAGGGACGAGTCAAGCTCCAGAGGAGAAGAACATTAAAAAGACATTAATTACGTGGTGCAACGTATTCCCAGTCATTTAAAAATAAGTTATTGCACTGCACTAACCCCCTATGGTGCTTGATAAAATCATTATAAGTTGGAAAGATAATGAAAGTGGAAGGGTGATGCAGCAGCAGCACATAAAGGTGGAAGGGCAAGGATTCCAGAGGATGAATGACGGTGACTGTCTTCTCTTAGTAGTATAACTAGAGTGTACATGAGTGCTTGTGCACTTGTGTAAAATAATGTCATACCTACTGCATCTCTCAAGGCTCTCCTATTTGAGTACATGCATGATTACTGACTTAAGGTTGACACTGAACAAAGCCTCTTGTGTTGCTTCTCACTCCAAGAGATCTGCTTGTTCCTGTGGGACTCGTCTCATTAGCTCAGTAATTAAGATAAACAGGTTCTTAATTGCAGCTGTGATGTATGTTAATTATTGTGGGGCTTAAAATGTGGATTTTCTTTGCCTCAGCCAATCAGAAGCCATATCAGGGATTTTATGTGCACAAGAGAATGCCTTACTGCAATGATGCAGTTGTTTATGATGGTGGAGAGATACTGGAAGGATGGTTCATGTTAAGATCTTAAAAGGGCGGGATTCTTATTGGACTGTTGACATACTATTCTCAGTAGTTATCAAAGTCTCTCAAATGGTCGAGAGAAATAGGCCATCTCTGAGAAAAATTTAAAATGACACAACTTAAAATGTCATCCTTCCATCCATTTACTTCATCTTATTCGAGGTCGGGTCACGGGGGCAGTAGCTTTAGCAGGGAAGTCGAGAATTCCCTCTCCCCAGCTACTTCGTCCAGCTGTTCCGGCGAGGCATTCCCATGCCAGCCGGGAGACATAGCCTCACCAGCATGTCCTGGGTCATCCCAGCAGTCTCCTCCCGGTGGGAGATGCCCAGAACACCTCACCAGGGAGCCGTCCAGGAGGCATCCTAATCAGATGCCCCAGCCACCTCATCTTCCTCCTCTCACTGTGCGGTTCTAATCTGAGCCGCTCCCGGATTACAGAGTTTCTCACCCTATCTCTAAGGCAGAGCCCAGACACCCTGCAGAGGAAACTTATTTCGGCCGCTTCTATCCGGGATCTTGTTCTTTCGGTCACGACCCAGAGCTTGTGACCATAGGTGAGGGTAGGAACATAGATCTACTGGTAAATCGAGAGTTTCGCCTTTCGGCTTAGTTCCTTCTTCACCACAATGGACCAATAAAAAGTCTGCATCACTGCAGACGCTGCACCGATGTCGAGAATCGGTGACAAAGGGCAGCCTTGGCGGAGTCCAACCCTCACCGGAAATGAATCCAACTTACTTCCACCAATGTGGACCAAACTCTGACACTGGTTGTACAGGGACGGAACAGCCCATATCAGGTACCCCATACTCCCGAAGTACCGCTCACAAGACTCCCTGAGGGACATGGTCAAACGCCTTCTCCAAGTCCACAAAACACAAGTAGACTCATTGGGTGCACTCCTATGCACCATGGAGGACCTTGCCGAGGGTGTAGAGCTGGTCCACTGTTCCACAGCTAGGACAAAAATCACACTGTTCCTTCTGAATCTGAGATTCGACTTCCTGATGGACCCTCATCTCCAGCACCCCTGAATAAACCTTACCAGGGAGGCTGAGGAGTGTGATCCCCCTGTAATTGGAACACACCCTCCGGTCCCCCTTAAAAAGGGGGACCGTGCTTCTGGATGCTGCCAATCCAGAAGCACTGTCCCCGATATCCATGCAATATTGCAGAGGCGTGTCAACCAGGACAGCCCAACAATATCTAGAGCTTTTAGGAACTTCAGGCGCATCTCCACCCCCGAGGAGCTTTTTAACCACCTCAGTGACCTCAACCCCAAAGATAGGAGAGCCTGCCTCAAAGATCCCAGACTCTGCTTCCTCATGGGAAGGTGTGTAGATGGAATTGTGGAGGTCTTCGAAGTATTCTCCCCACCGACTCACAATGTCCAGAGTCAAAATCAGCAGCGCCCCTTCCCAACTATACACAGTGTTGATGGTGCACTGCTTGCGACTCCTGAGACGCCGGATGGTGGACCAAAATTTCCTCGAAACCATCCGGAAGTCATTCTCCATGGCCTCATCGAACTCCTCCCACACCAGATTTGTTGCCGTAGCGACCACCAAAGCTGCATTCTCCTTGGCCAGTCGGTACTCTTCAGCTTTCTCAGGACTCCCACAGGCCAAAAAGGCCCGATAGAACTCCCGCTCTTCTGTTCACTAACGGGTTTGGGGGTCGTCGCCACGACAGGCAGTGACCACCTAATGGCCATAGATGCCTCAGCAATGGATGTGCGGAACATGGTCCACTCGGGCGCAATGTCCCCCGTCTCCCTTGGGACATGGGGGAAGTTTTGGCAGAGGTAGGAGTTCAAACTCCTTCTGACAGGGGATTCTGCATGACCTTCCCAGCAGACTTTCACAATACGTTTGGGCCTACCAGGTCATCATCTCTCACCATCTGAGCCAACACACCAACAGATGGTGATCAGTTGACAGCTCCGCGCCTCTCTTCACCCAAGTGTCGAAGACATGCAGCCGCAAGTCTGATGACACGACCACAAAGTCAATCATCGAACTGCAGCCAAGGGTGTCCTGGTGCCAAATGCACATATTAACACCCTGATGCTTGAACATGGTGTTCGTTATGGACAATCCGTGATGAGCACAGAAGTTCAATAAGGCGTTCCTCCAATCACGCCCTTCCAGGTCTTACTGTCATTGCCCACGTGAGTATTGAAGTCCCCCAGCAGAAGGATGGAGTCCACAGCAGAAGCGTTCTCCTGCACCCCCTCCAAGGACTCCAAAGAGGGTGGGTACTCTGAACTGCTCTTTGGTGCATAGGCACAAGCAATAGTCAGGACCCGTCCCCCCACCCGAAGGCGGAGGTAGACTACACTCTCATCCACCAGCGTGAACGGCAATGTACTGCACAGGCACCCAGCTGGAGGGCAATAAGTATACCCACACCTGCTCGGCGCCTCTCATCTTGGACAACTCCAGAGTGGAAGAGAGTCCAACCCCTCTCATTCTGTGTGTGGAGGCAAGCCTGACTGTATCTAGTCGGAAATTCTCTACCTCACACAAAAGCTCAGGCTTCTTCCCTACCAGAGAGGTGACGTTGCACATCCCTATAGCCAGCTTCTGTAGCCGGGGATCAGATTGCCATGGTCCGTGCCTTCGGCCAGTTCACAATGCACCCGACCCGTATGGCCCTCTTACAGGTAGTGAGCCCATGGGAAGTGGGACCCAAGTTACCCTTTCGGGCTGTGACCGGCCGGGCCCCATAGGTGCAGGCCCAGCCACCAGGCACTCGCCTTTGAGCCCCACCTCCAGGCCTGGATCCAGAGAGGGGCCCCGGTGACCTGCGTCCGAGCAAGGGAAAATGTCTTCCAATATTTTTCGACATCATTTTGAGCCGTGTTTTGTCTTGTCCCTCACCTAGGACCTGTTTGCCATGGGTGACCCTGCCAGGGGCATAAAGCCCCAGACAACTTAGCTTTGAGCAACACAGACAGGGATATAGGAAGGAATTAGAATACTTTATTGATGCCTGTGGGAGATTTGGTCCGGTTAGCATAAGTCACCAGGTGTACCATTCCAGCCACGCATTCTGGAACTGTATATCTGCCAAGTCTGTCTTTTTGCAATGACATTATCCTTAATGTCTTAAAAGACCTTTGCTATAGTGCTTACAATAGCTCTACAATATCTCTAGTGTGACAGTACTCATTAGGATTATTGTAACATCAACTAAATTTAGCAGGATAAAGTTTATATAATACAGACATATGTCCAGTATTTGGATTTGCCACAGACCCTTGCATTGTTAGAATATATCATCACATGCATTTCTGCATGTACAGGCAATGACATTCCTGTTGTTTCCTGCTGAAAATTCTAGCAATTAAAACTTGAGTGCTTAGCTTTTCTAAACTTCCTCGACCAAAGTCTTATGACAACACGTTAGATTATTATAAGTCTATAATACAATAATACACAATGTCAGAAATATGCATTTCACCTAGGGGTCACAATGGTTTCAAGTAAGGGCAGGTAAAATATGTTCTATGAAAATTTCAGGCAGGTTTGTTACATCACAAGCAAACTGTCATTGCGCTAAGAATTATTTTAATGAAATCACACAAAAAAAAACTGACTTTCAGTTTGAAATACTCAACATGGGATAGACAATACACTTACTCTGATAGTTAGACCATTTTGTATCATTAGGCAGTGGGGATCATTTAACGGCACACACCATAAAAAAGAAATGACCCTATAACAGGCATTTTAATAGCTACTCTCATTTATTTCTAGTCATGTTAGGACTTTATGATATGCAAGGATTTTTTTTCTCCAGTGCGAACAATTCCACAACGTCACTGATTATCCACTTCAAACAGCCCCCATAGACAAGCACGCAAGCTTGTAGACAGTCTCGCCTCGTCTCACTGACATCAACAGCCCACTGGACTGACACACCAAAGCACTGATGGCCTTATCTTGAGCCCATGGCCACTTTCTTATTTCCATACAGCCATATTGTGCATGGAATAATTAGTCCCTCCTCATATTGTACATACAGAGGAAAAGAAGTACAAAAAACTAAAACATCTACCTGTACACACGCAAGGACCTACGCGATTATGCTGTTCATGGACTTCAGCTCTGTGTTCAAAACCATCATTCCTGAACTCCTCTCCTCCAAGCTCCTCCAGCTCAGTGTCTCTCCTTCCATCTGCCAGTGGATTTACAGCTTCCTGATGGGCAACACACAGGATTTACAGCTTCCTGATGGGCAACACGCAGCAGGTGAGGCTGGGGGAAACCACCTCATCCAGACATACCATCATCAATGGGGTCCCCCAAGGATGTGTCCTGTCTCCGCTGCTCTTCTCTCTTTACACAAACGACTGCACCTCAACACATCCAGCTGTCAAACTCCTGAAATTAGCAGACGACACTACAGTCATCAACCTCATTAACAACAGTGACGAGTCTGCATATCGACAGGAAGTGCTCCTGGTGCGGCCAACACAACCAGGAGCTGAACACGCTCAAGACGAGATGTTTAAAATGCTTTCAATTGCTTGTCGACTGCATCATTTACACAATTGAAAATTGTGTAAATGAAATTGTATTAGCATTACCACATTACTGGTACCCTTTCATTCCTCAAAGACTCTCTGTATTTGTGTTTTTATATCCTAAATGTATATTTTGTCATAGTGGCTGTTTGTCATACTTCAGTGTCAATTTCATTTCAAAAAGCACCTTGGTTTGGTCATATGAGTGAAAAGGTCCCTCTGACAGTCCATCTGTCCATATTTGGCTAAGACCGCCTCCTTTCCTCTGATTGGTTGCCTCTGTGGAGAAGACCCACTTGTGAGAGCACACGTGTTTGTTATGTTTACAGCGCTGGCTCGGGAGCAGAGTTGTAGGCGGAGATCTTCGCCAGTGACTTAGATAAGCTCGGGAAATTCAAATGACCTGGTTTCAGGCCTCTCAGCGGAAAAACATCTGGAACTCAGGAATGCGTGGATGATTTTTATTCATATTTCATGTTTACTGAGGCACCATAGAGACAATAGAACATCCCAAATACTAGAAAAAGTTGGTTTGGCAAAATACGGGACCTTTAACAGACCACCACACCCAAGGCAAAATAACCAATCAGAGACAGAGTGACAGATGAGGTATCAATCATTTGCTGTGCACTAGCAAACACACTCATCGTGGGCATACCCCTGCTGCCTCATGCTGACCGGTTACCTTGGGCTTTAGGAACTTTGCTGAAACTATGGTGGAATAATAAACACATGCCCGTCCCTCGCTTGCCAACAGCTGGGCATAAGACAAGTAAACAGAAGCAAAGGAAGGAACCTCAGACAGATGAGAGGATACAGAAGCATTGCAAGTAGCAATATTTCTGCTGGACTGGTGTGTTTGCAGGGTTGGTTTCAGATATAGGGCAGCAGGCCAGGGCGGCATCCTGTGGAGGGCGGCCCTCCCCTCAGCCCCCGTTGACGGTCGGCCAGCGGTGCGCAATCAACGGTCGTCACTTAGGGCGCATAGACTTCTGACATTAAGTTTAGCAGAGGAAAAGCTCCAACAGCCCCACACCCTACCCCTGTGACAATCGTTCAAGGCGGCACAATCGACGGGCTCGCCTAGGGCGCCATTCGGTCCAGGATAGCCTCTGAGTGTTTGTCACCTTTTTTTCAACAAATAAAACTTCAAACTGAAAACACTTCATTACGAATAAAGGCCTCTTTATACTCAACAACGACAACGGCGCATTGCATCATGTGACCGACGCATAGGTCCGCGCGGCCCCTGTGTGGCCCCTATGCGTCACTTGATGCGCCCACGGCAAAAATTGTTGCTGCACGTAGAATGCCACGGAGATCATCTCTCGTGATTGGTCCGTTTTAGTCACATGCTGTGATGACATACTCTGCGTGCCCCTTGGTTCCATGTACCATCTATGCCGTCGCCTTCTTGATCGATTTTGCAGCATAATTAAACGTATCATCTGGTCATCTAGGTCCATTTGTTCTAGCGGACACTGTCCCACGGTCGCCATTGTTGTTGCTTTGTTCCTTGTTACGGAAAGGAAAGTAAAAACGGCTACCGGAAATGGCTCCAAAAATGCAGCGGAAACTCCAACCTGTGGTGTCCTAGCCAATAGCAGCCGTAGCGACACCCCCGACTTGGAGGAGAACTGCAGTACATTTTCAAAACTGCACTCGTGGGCTGCGCTCGAGTATAAAGGCAAACTGCGCGCGGGATAGCCGCCCACGCGAGTATAAAGAAGCCTTTAGTCATGTTACCAATGTAGCAGCTGCGGCTAATGTTGGCTTAATGTACAGTGCTAAGGCTAGCTTAGTATTTCTACCACTGCTATTTTGTTGAAGCTGGATATATATATGTTCTCTATGAGTATTTATCACAACTACACACTTTCATTATCACATGCCATTATGAATGGCCATGTTCAGAGCAGGGCTTTGGTCAGAGAGGGTGGATTAGTGAAGTGAGGATACATTCAACTCTTGCTAGCAAACTAACTCCTTTAACAACCTATATATGTTAAATGGGACTTTCCCTGCTATATATTTAACTCACAATCTACGTCAGATCCATATGAAAATGTGTTGTGTACACAATGTACAACAGATGAGATTTTATTAGGATTAATTATTTTGAGTTTTGCAATTATTATCTGTAAATGCCAGCATCGTGTGGACTGTGACCAAAATTTAATACCAAAGCATCCTCCCTAAAAATACCTGGCAATCACATAAAATCCAGGCTATCAAGATCTTTAAACAGGACACAATAAAACAAAGTTGATGAAAACATAACCTTCTTGAAAAAGAATGTACCTGTATATTAAAAAAAAATGCTCAGCAAAGTTCTTTCTCGGTTCTATGTGAATTAATTATATTACAGCAAGTTACAACATGAGACGTTGCTGTCTGCCAGGATAGGAGTTAATCTATTGTGTAAAGTTTGTGTAGCCTTGCCACTGTGCTGTAATGATAGTATGAGAACAGCAGCGGAAAAATCAGCCGGCCGCCCCCGTAAATGAAAGGACATCCCTGAAGCCTTTTATATCAGCCTCTTGTTTGTCTTTCTGTGCTTCCATCTCTTTTGTCACACGCAAGCACAACTAATCCCATTTTAAGCCTTTTCCATCCTTTTCTTTACATTTAGAATTTTTTTTCTTTCAGATTGCATCTGTTTCGTTTGGGGAACGGCAGCAAATACTGACCTCAAGGGGTTTTGTCTTGGAATTATCCAGGCAGACTAATTGTTAAAATAGATACAACATGATAACTTTTATTTTCATGACATTACACCAAATGTCAGAGGTGGCAAAAGTATTCACACTCTGTTTATTTATTTATTTTTTGTTTTGTTTTTTGATTCTGGTATTTCCGTGGGTTTGAGGTTTTATGTCGAACGATGGTGGATATGATGTGGTTGCTCCAGTCTTTCTTTCAGTTTGCTTTAGGCCTACCTGAAAGGCATGTTCCAGACACGTGAACTCACGCAACCTCTAGCGCATTTCTTTTATAATTTCATCACACTACAGGAACAAAACCCGAATGTGGAGTTGCTTCTGTGTCGCACCCTTTCTATGTACTAGAACACAAGGCAGTATAGTTGGACATGCAGACAGCTCCGGCTACACTTACAGTACATGGAAGTACATATACGTACATAAGACTCTTAAAAAATACTAGTAAAGTTTCAACTACTGCTTCAACTCCTGTGTAGTCTCTGATATATACTTAGGTAAAAAAAATTTTTAATGAAATTAAAAATGATATTTTAGTGAGTGTCAGTTATATACAATTTAATAACCTGGCAACAACAACAAAGAAAATACACCTAACCTGTATGTGTTTTATTTCAGATTAGCACATCTGGATAATTTTTGAATGCCTAAGGATGTAGTTTTTCAGCTAGCACAAGGCACAACGTATCCGTCACGGATAATTCTTGGAGCTGACAGCGTGAAACAATTCTCTTAAATAAGGCCATGAATGGGGAATATTTGGCTTCTTCGAATCTATTTTGAAGTACAGTAGCAAAGTATTTAGTACTTCCCACCATTGCCAAAAGTAGAATTTAACATCCTGTCCAGACTCCCATTCATTTGTCCTGGAGCAGCTTGAGGACATCAGGTCCTGGAGATGATTTCTGACCCATACCTTGACAATATCCAGGTCACATACTGTAGGTTCACCTCAGAAACTAGATTGATAGTGAAGATGGGTTGTCATAACATAGGAAGCCATTCATTTTGGGGGAGAAAACATGCAGTAAAATAATTCCCCAGCGGCGATAAACTCCAGTAAACACAATTATTTCCTCCCCAGTCTTCCTCTTCACACATATCTCTATCTGTCTGCACTGCTACACCCTGTTGGTCTGACTCCATTCTGCTATGACCGAGCTTATATCAGCAGACAAGTTGTAATATGGACAAGGCTAATACCTGTTATTCTGGAGGGAGCTCTTATTGTGAGTGTTGTGATGCTGGGATTTCTCTGGTTTTCAATTAAACGCTCTGAGGCTCTCCATAGCTCGTTGCTGCGTAATCTCTCAGACAAGACAGATAGTCTACGGCACACTGATCACCACACAATCCTAAGCCTAGTTGAGTTTAGAGTGTAGAGGGACACTCATCATTGGAGTGCAGACCTCACTGGGTTGTAACATAACACTCCTACCGTAGACTCCGCTTGTTTGCATTTTCATTTTTTTTCCCCACCACATTAGGTATACCTGCAAACATCTGACCAATAATTTAATAGGATCCTATACATAAGCAACATCACAAATTCCACCATTACAAACATAATAATGTTTAGTCTTGATAAACACTGTCAGACAGGTACAGTATTAAGGGTTAGGGTAAGCTAACCCTATTAATTTATTTAATATTGTGGTTATACTATTCAGCGGTGTAGAACTATGGGGAGAGATTTGTCTCTAAATTATTCACACAAATCTTTCAGATCCACAAATACAGCCGTGATTTACATGTGTTTTTTAATGTTCTGTGTGCATTTATCATGACTTATCATTTGTACATATTAAATTCCGCTTCTGATTTGTTGAAGGTGCATTTGTGGATCAGCAGCCAAGCACATTTGTCTTTGTGACAAACGTAACGCAGTTTCCAAGATATTCACGCTCACACAAGTTGAGAATATTCACACGTGTAGGAAGGCCCTCCCGCCATCCGCTAGGCGGCCGTGTTGCTGTCTCCGTTGATGACTTGACTGCAAGTCATTTTTATAGAAATCCAACAGTCTATGGTCTGACCCTGCTGAAATCCCCAATAAACTGACCATGGCTAAACAAGGTGGACAACCAGCAGCCCGTCATTAGTGAATAAAAGAAAAAAAGAACCTTATTATTACAGTGGTTCGATAATAAGAGTGGCTAACTCTCAATCATCTATTTTATAGTCTATCCTCTCAACGGAGACAGCTACACTGCCGCCTAGTGGACGGAGGGACGGGCCTTCCCACACGTGTGAATATTCTCAACTTGTGTGTGAATATCTTGAAAACTGCGTTGCATTTGTCTAATAAAATAATCTTTGCCCGCTGGTCCACAAACACACCTTTAACAATTCACATGCAGAATGAAATATTTACAAATGATAAGTCATGATTAATGCACACACAAAATTTAAAAAACGTGTAAAACGCGGATATATTAAGATGTGGAACCACTGACATTCAAGCCTATAAGAAAATATGTGATTTTCTTTTGTCTTTGTCTTGCCTTTTAATGACTTTAAATGTATTTACTGGTCACTTTAATGATTGTATTTGTAGAGCATGGTAACATTTTTGTGAGTCGTTAATAAAGTTTTTGATCAGTTGATGTATTGACTAATTGAGTCAATAAAGAGAGAGCAGAAACTTCCTTAACTTCCTTCCTTCCAAATGCGGTCAAATTTATATTTTTTCACAAATTGATACTTTTGGTCAGTCCCCATATGGGTTTGTTATTTTTACACATTTTTGACTAATCCAAAGTGCTTAAAATTGCCTGCTCTCTTTGAAGATGCAATGTTAATTGCTTAAGAAACCATTTTTTAATTTCCTGAAAAGCAAACAAGGATTCTGCCCATCGTCAACAATGTATATTTCTACACTGAAGTTGAGACAGTTTTCACTTCTATGACAAGAAGTGTTATTTTTTCCCTTTTCTTCAGCTTTAACCTTTTTTAAACACAAATGTACTTGTAGCAATCTTCAGTCCAAGACGAGAGTAATTCTGAAAACACTGCACACAAATCATCAGTTTGTTTCTATAACCAAACTCACATCAATTAAACCTCCAAAGTCAAACCCCCCCAAAGTCAAAACAATTTGGAGTTCAATTCTTTGCTGTTGATGGAAAAAAAAAATACAAACTAGTTCCAGAAAGGGTAGTCTGTTTCCTGATTACTATGGGCTTGAGCAAGGCACAAACCACACCACCACCCCTAGCTCAAGAATTGCAGCACTGTTTGCGCTCATTCCATGCCTGCACGTTTGTGAACACGTTCTCTATCTTGTGCAACCACATATACAGTCAAGTTCTAGATCCTAGTGAGGGTAAACCGTATAGAAATAGATGAATGGAAAATTTGAATATTTTTTCTTTTTTTTTCAAACGTATTTTCTTATTTTTTTCAAACGTACTACTTAGGGAAAGGCACGGTGCACGACTGGTGAGCACATCCACCTCATAGTTCTGAGGACCGGGGTTCAAAACCCAGCCCCGCCTGTGTGGAGTTTGCATGTTCTCTCTGTGCATGCGTTGGTTTTCTCCGGGTACTCCGGTTTCCTCCCACATTCCAAAAACATGCGTGGTAGGTTAATTGAAGTCTCTGAATTGGCCGTAGGTGTGAATGTGAGTGCGAATGGTTGTTTGTTTCTATGTGCCATGCGATTGGCTGGCAACCAGTTCAGCGTCTACCCCGCCTCTCGCCCGAAGATAGGTGGGATAGGCTCCAGCACGCCCGCAACCCTAGTGAGGATAAGCGGAATGGAAGACGAATGAATAATTTCCTTATATGGCCTGTGCACGTTCAACGTTTCTCTGTATGTGTATGAGAGTTATAAATTTGAAAATTTTACATAAAACACTGCCTGTACAGTTAGCAAAGGTCTTACGAGGTGTATAAAAAAATGCAGGACTGGTGCCACAAAAGACATATTTCAAACCCAAACTACAAACTATGAGTTTTTCCCTTCAGTGTGAGACAGACAATTAAGCAAAACGTCTACAAAGAGCTCTTGTGGTGTTTGCTTCGATCAGTCGACAAGAAGAGGCGAAAGCTGGGCCAGGACAACTCGTGGCTGCTAACCGTGACAACGCGTCAGCTCACAACATGCCTGAGCATCCGACTGTTCCTGGCCGAGAAGAACATCGCTGTGTTGGAGCAGCCTCCATACGCACACGACCTGGCTCCCGGTGATTGTCCTTTTTTCCGAGTTCAAGGGGGTCCTAAACGTGATGTGTGTTGCAGAAGTGGACGGCATCAAGAGGGCCATGGCCTGTGAACAACGGCACTGCGGAGGATCCCGGAATAATCCTTCCAGGAGTGCATCCATGACAGTGTGGCAGCGAAGACTAGGAAAGTGCATTAGACTCCTGGGGGATTACTTCGATGGGGAAAACTTGAAGCTCAAATTTGAAATCTTTTGAGAAGACAGAATAGACAGTGTTAAAATTTCGTGACGCCACTGTACTAAACAAGTCACTGAACGTTACGACAATAACTTGGACATGACAATAATACCTAAAAATGTATCTAACCAAATATATCAACAGTAATAAGTGGAATACAATGGACAAAATATAATTAATGAAAGGATATCTAAGCTAAAGATTATATTTAGAAACCAATTTCATTTAGTATTTGTGAAATTCAGGTTGTCATCAAATTGTACGACACTCATCTCTCCTTTCGCATTCAAATTAACAGATGGTTAGCAGTATACTTTGAGTCTACAGTACAGTACGTGTATAGTATGTTAAAACACAGATGAATGTGTTTGCACCACGTATTGGGAATTAGATGTTGGCGTAGTTTGAAAAATAATGGACTAAACCTTATCATCGGCTTGATTGGCCTGCAGGTGCAATCCTTAAAAGTGACACTAATTTGTGTACATTCCGCAAAACACACAAAATCTTTGCCTCAAGACACAGAGCTTTGGCTGCATGCCATATCGCATTACTAAAATGTTCTAGCTCCCCCGTAGTGTTGTCACAAAAGAGAGAAAACAGTTGTCACTGGATTAGTCATGGTGATTCCAGTAGAACTCTTGCTTGGCTTTCCTCAAATTTTGATATGCACCAAGAAAGTTATTGCCATGCACTTGTCACACGATTCATATTTGAGTGTTTTATTTTTATTATTTAACAATACAACATACCTGTTTTCCATTTTTTCTTTTCTATTCCTACTCTTTTCATTTTTTTCTCTCTGCTTGTTTTCAGTTTGAAAGTAGGGTGGGAATAATTTCAATTAAGAAACTGTTGTAAGCCTTCACTTGCTCATGACATAAGAATTGAAACGTCTTTATTAGTAAATCGTGATGAGCTTGCTCCCAAATGTATCATACTGCATTGCTAATGCATTGGTATTCAGTGCAGCATGATGAGGAAGTTCTACAAAACCTTATCAGAATCAGAATAAATGTTTTGGGCCAAATATATTCAAAACACACTAGGAATTTGTCTCAGGTACACTCTAGTACTACAGTAAACAAGTCACTATAAGAAAATACACATACGTAAAGAGAGTCATTAGGCAATGTAAAGTGACCAGTAGTGTAGTAACACTGACACAGAGAAGTGTCCAAATGATCCCAGTTTAGCAAATAACACGGAGTGACGAAGCGACAAAAATGAATAAGGTAATGTCACAACAAAGATTTGTGCTTGTCACGAAGATAGAGCCCTAAATGTTAGATGCAAATGCAGCAGAGCAACCCTTCAAATAGTCAAAATATGTTCACATTTTAGTTTTTAAAATATTAATGTCTCCCAAAAGTGAAACATAATCTTGATATGCCATGGTTTATCTGATTGGGAACATGTTTAAATACACACAAGAAATACAGAAATATAGCCTCAAAGTATGAATACTAAATGCAAAAAGTAATTTCTTCTGAAATTGGTTGTGTGTGTCTATGTGCTGCAGTTCTCACGCCCTGGGTGTCTAATCGTAGTGTTCTGCCAGATCACTGGAGAACATTCTCTATCAGCAATTAGAATATGATTATATTTTCTTTCTTGGAGGTCACTGCATGTGATTTCAGCCTGCCTCTCTCGGCAGCTCAGTCGAGTAGAGCCAATGTTAAAGTCTGCAAACTCCAGTTTATGCATACATGTATTGAGAATATATTGACTTGTGTGACGCGACACTTGCAGTATAGCTGTAGGTGTCATGTCTACGTAGGTAATGACCAGTCACCTGTCACCTGCATAAGGTGCGGCTGTTGTAGATTGGTATTTCAGTCAGGTCACTGAAGCTGACAAACCAATTTAGCGGCACGATGCCCACACTGAGAGTCTTAAATTCTATATTATCACCCTCCCCACGCACCAACACCAATCATTATCAACATGGGTCTAAAATAGAAATGCAAATTTTAGTGGTATTATAAAAATACGATATAATTTAATATACTGACCAAGATCAACTTTAGCACAACAGTGACAGCCTTTCTGTGTTGTCATATGCTTTTTAGGGAGCAGACTATCTATTTCTGCACCTACATAGAACATTTAGTCTGCGGCGTGTGTGCGTCCATGCGTGTGTGTGTGTGTGTGTGTGCGCGCGTGCACGTGCGTCATTGTAAAAGAGGCTCATGTTGATTGGAATTTGGAAAAAAAATGTATTATTTATTTGGATAGCAATGTGTGCTATTATCCACTTGACAAATATCTTGGGACTCTCTGGGATCCTCTCCAGTGTGTTGGTTTTGTACCCTTTACACTTTTACAGCTTCGGAACGTGCATCCATTTGACCCTCGTGCAGTTACCGTTAAAACCCTCATTCCCACAAAGTGGTTTACTTCAGTCACAGTACACCAGATCTTGCTGATCCACTGTGGGCATGTACTGTAGGCAGCATGGTGATAGCTGCATAACCTTGGTCAGGGGGGTCCTCAAACTTTAATACTCAGAGACCCATTTGGACCATCTCAGACAGAAATTAAAATAAACAAAAAAAACACAAAACAAAACGAATAATTGCGACAGAGAACACTAAATTTTATTTCTGCATGGAACAAAAACATTTTGACCTCTGAAAAAGGTTGAAGCTTACTTTCAAATAAAATAGTCAATGTCTGTTTGAGCCCTCCTAGTATTGATGAAATTAAAGCCAAACTTAAATGATCCACCTGCAACGAACCAAAAATGCTAACCAAAAATCCCATCTAATTTTGTGTTCAATCATCCTTTTATTGGGTTTGGAGTGTGCAGCCAGCTGTCAACTTAAATTAAAACTGACTATTTCACTTAACAATTTAAAATATCCATTTATATATCCATCCATCCATCCATTTTGTGAGCCGCTTCTCCTCACGAGGGTCGCGGGAGTGCTGGAACCTATCCCAGCTATCTTCCGGCAGGAGGCGGGGTACACCCTGGACTGGTTGCCAGCCAATCGCAGGGCACACATCAACAAACATGCATTCACACTCACATTCACTCATACGGGAAATTTAAAGTTTTCAATCAACCTACCATGCATGTTTTTGGGATGTGAGAGGAAACCGGAGTGCCCGGAGAAAACCCACGCAGGCGCGGGGAGAACATGCAAACTCCACACAGGCGGGGCCGGGTCTTTCTTCTTGACATGGCACTTTATTTAATCACGAGAAGATGTGTATTTTGCATTCCTTTTCCATTTTTGCACAGAATTGCTGATCCCCTGACAGCACTTTATGCACTATATACCACCACCGTTACCATATTTTCACGACCATAAGGTATTAAAAGGCGCAGTCTCAGTTATGGGGTCTATTTCTGTATTTAACACATACATAAGGTGCACCGTATTATTGGGCGCAGGCATGGTAAAACATACGGTAGCATGCATGCACGCTAAAATAATGTTTTGAAAAAGACAGCAAGAGCAAAACTGAGTTCGGTTGTACAGACCCAATTCCAATGAAGTTGGGACGTTGTGTTAAACATAAATAAAAACAGAATACAATGATTTTGCAAATCATATTCAACCTATATTTAATTGAATGCACTGAACATATTTAATGTTCAAACTGATAAACTTTATTTTTTTTTATTAGTTTTTAGCAAATAATCATTAACTTAGAATTTTATGGCTGCAACACATTCCAAAAAAGGTTGGACAGGGTCATGTTTACCACTGTGTTATTTCACCTTTTCTTTTAACAACATTCAAATGTTTGGGAACTGAGGACACTAATTGTTGTGGAATTCTTTCCCATTCCTGCTTGATGTACAGCTTCAGCTGTTCAACAGTCCGGGGTCTCCCTTGTCGTATTTTACGCTTCATAATACGCCACACATTTTCAATGGGAGACAGGTCTGGACTGCAGGCAGGCCAGTCTAGTACCCGCACTCTTTTACTACGAAGCCACGCTGTTGTAACACATGCAGAATGTGGTTTGGCATTGTCTTACTGAAATAAGCAGGGGCCTCCATGAAAAAGACGTTGCTTGGATGGCAGCATATGTTTCTCCAAAACCTGTATGTACCTTTCAGCATTAATAGTGCCTTCACAGGTGTGTAAGTTACCCATGCCATTGGCACTAACACAGCCCCATACCATCACAGATGCTGGCTTTTGAACTTTGCGTCCATAACAGTCCAGATGGTTCTTTACCTCTTAGGCCCGGAGGAAACGACATCCACAATTTCAAAAAACAATTTGAAATGTGGAGTTGTCGGACCACAGAATACTTTTCCACTTTGCATCAGTCCATCTTAGATGAGCTCGGACCCAGAGAAGGGTGTTGCGTTTCTGGGTGTTGATAAATGGATTTTGCTTTGCTTAGTAGAGTTTCAAGTTGCACTTACGGATGTAGCGCCGAACTGTATTTACTGACATTGGTTTTCTGTAGTGTTCCTGAGCCCATGTGGTCATATCCTTTACACATTGATGTCGGTTTTTGATGCAGTGCCGCCTGAGGTATCGAAGGTCACGGGCATTCAATATTGGTTTTCGGCCTTGATGCTTAAATGAAGTGATTTCTCCAGATTCTCTGAACCTTTTGATGATATTATGCACCGTAGATGATGAAATCCCTAAATTCCTTGCAATTGTAAGTTGAGGAGCATTCTCCTTAAACTGTTTGACTATTTTCTCACGCACTTGTTCACAAGGAGGTGAACCTCGCCCCATCTTTGCTTGTGAATGACTGAGCAATTCAGGGAAGCTCCTTTTATACCCAATCATGGCACCCACCTGTTCCCAATTAGCTTGTTCACCTGTGGGATGTTCCAAACAGGTGTTTGATGAGCATTCCTCAACTTTCTCAGTCTTTTTTGCCACCTGTCCCAGCTTTTTTGGAACATGTTATGGCCATAAAATTCTAAGTTAATGATTATTTGCTAAAAACAATCAAGTATATCAGTTTGAACATTAAATATCTTGTCTTTGTAGTGTATTCAATTAAATATAGGTTGAACATGATTTGCAAATCATTGTATTCTGTTTTTATTTATGTTTAACACAACTTCCCAACTTCATTGGAATTGGGGTTGCACTTTATTGAAGTATTCAACAATGTATTCATGTTATTCTTTGATCAATCCTCATCCACAAATCCATCGAAGTCCTCATCTTCTGTATCCGAAATGAACAGCTGGGCAAGTTCTCCATCAAACACACCAGGTTCCCTCTCGTACTTGTCGGAGTCAGTCTCGTTGCCGTGTGGCTCCTCAGAAATTATGCCGGCTTTTATGAACTCGAACAACAGTGCAAGCAGACACGTTAGCCCAAGGATCAAAAATCCATTCACAAATTGTGGCGTAACTCGCCCGGCGCTGCCTCTTAGTCTTAGTAAAGCTGTGTTTGTCATCTGTCATCCATCGCTCCCATGCCCCGTCCATTTTGGAGAAAATTTAAGACTTTTAAGTGCGCCTTATGGTCGTGAAAATACGGTACTAACCCCCAAATGCAAAACATTTATACATTTTTATATATGAATTAAACAGGACTGCTTGGTAAAAATTGGGTACCTTAGTGTAGTACATTTTACCTTGAAATACACAAATGAAATCCTATTGTACTCCTGTTCCTCACATTGTTGACAATCATAGAGATAAGAAGTGCAGTAACATAAAACCTCCCATCCATCCATCCATCCATCCATTTTCTTCTGCTTATCTGAGGGTGCGTCGCGGGGGCAACAACCTAGGCAGAGAAGCCTGAACCTCCCTCTCTCCAGCCACTGTGTCCAGCTCTTCCAGGGGATCCCGAGACATTCCAGATCCAACTGAGAGACATAGTCTCTCCAGCGTGTCCTGGGTCTTCCCGTGGGCCTCCTCTCAGTGGGATGTGTCCTGAACACCTTACCAGGGAGGCGTCCAGGGGACATCCTAAAACAGATGCAACCTCATATGGGTTCTCTCAATGTAGCTCAGAGTAGCAGCTCGACTCTAAGCCCCTCCTTGATGATCGAGCGTCTCACCCTATCTTTAAGGCAGAGCCCAGACTCCTTGCGGCAGAAAAACATTTTGGCTGCATTTATCTGCCATCTTGTTCTTTAAAGTCATGACGCACAGCTTGTCACCATAGATGATGTTGGGAACCTATATCCACAGTTAAATTAAGACCTTTGCCTTTCAGTTTAGCGCAGTCTTCATTACGACAGACCAATGCAGGTTCTGCATCACTGCAGACACTGCACTAATCGGCCTGTTGATCTCTTGCTCCATTCCTCCCTCACTTGTGAACAAGACCCAAAGATACTTGTACTCCTCCACTTGGGGCAGGATCTCATTCCAGACCTGGAGAGGGCGATCCACCCTTGTCTGACAAAAGACCATGGCCTCAGATTTGGACGTGTTATTTCTCATCCTAACCACTTCACACTTGGCTGTGAACCACTCCAGCAAGAATTGAAGATCGCGGCTTGATGAAGCTGACAGAACCACATTATCTGCAAAAAGCTGAGATGCAATACCTAGGCCACCAAACCGGACACCTTCTACGTATCGGATCATAAAAATTATGAACAGAATTGGTGACAGAAGGCAGACTTGGCAATGTCCAACTCTCACTGGAAATTCTGCTACTGAACAGCCTGTCTAAGGGGGGGCCGTGACCCCATACTCCCGAGCACCTTCCATAGGATTCAGTCAAGCGCCTTCTTCAAGTCCACAAAGCACATGTAGACTCGTTGCGAATACTCCCATGCACCTTTGAGGACCCTGCAGTGGGGGTAGAGTTGGTCCACTGTTCCACGGTCAGGATGAAAAACACACTGCTCCTCCTTAATCGGAGATTTGACGTCCCGATGGACCCTCCTCTATAGCACCCATGAATAGGACAGGAGCTACGGAGTGTGTGCCCCTTTAGTTGGAAACATACCCTCTGGTCCCCTTTCTTAAAAAGGGGAGTCATGTTACCTCTTCAAGGCATTCGCCATCAAGCCCCACCTCCAAGCCTGGCTCCAAACGGTTCACTGTTGACTATATGCACCTTATTATCTGGACAATTTGTAAACAGATTTTTCGATTCCTATCCACAAAACTTTTGTGACTACAGGTGTTTCCCATGGGAACAAACTTCTTAAAAAAAAACAAAGTTCTTAAAACAGATGTCACTGTAGTGGGCTGAGGAGCGTGGACATTAAATGGCTTACAGACTTTGTGAAGGCAGCTGGTTCACTTCACCTACCTGATGCCTCAGGTAGTTTCTCTGGCATGAATATCTTTCCTACACTTTCTGAGAGGGCAGAGTATTTTGGTCAAAATATTACCACATCGGTGGCATATACATGCAAGGTGCATACATTGGCGCTGATTGTGTGAAGCAGCTCTCATCTATTCTTCCTGAAGGCACGGTAAATACTGATTATACACATGAATAGTAAACTGTACAGCAGATCGGTGCAGGGTTGCTGCCCTCCTTACATAGATATGAGCCATTTTCGGATGTTGCTGGGTCAAAAGGAGAGAATGTGGTCGTAGTGCCCTATTCAATTTGTCTACTGGTCAGAGCACTCCGACAGGGTTGCATCTTTTATTGCAAGAGCGGCTATGAGTCAGTCTTTACCATTTTACCTTGTTAGAGCTGATCACTCCTCTCTTTCCACAAGGTTTTGGGAAATGTCATGGTCAGTGTTTTCAGGTCCGTGAGAATTGATGTCAACTTGTTATGCCCAACAAAAGAAATGTAGGTAAAACTTTGAGCCAAGCTGTCATTCCTTTTACTTTACATGTACTGAATAATTTAAATGATATCTGCGAAAGTACATGGGATACCTTTTCAATCTAATTAGTCAACCTATGTGTTACCTGCTTGTTTAATTCTATTAGTTCAACTTCTGTCGCAATTAGAATAGACTAGAATAGACTTCATAGGCATTCTTGCAGAAATGAAAAGCAGTGTAGCAGCATATTTAAAAGACTACAAGCACACTGAACTACACTAACAGCTAGAAGCAAATTTGTATACAACATGGGGCATGGAGTGAATATTAATGAAAATACTATTGAATAGTAATTATAGCAATATGTCATAAATGTAGTAAATATATACAGTAACATGTCACAATTTATACTAGAAAGGACTGCAAAATATAATTGTAATTTTAGATTAAATTCCAATTGACAAGTCTATTGCAGATCAAACACAGATTTACAGAACACATTTTCTTTAATATTAATACAACAAAATATTGAAGTTGCAAATAAACATCATATTCAGACAGAGAATAACTCAATTTCACCACACAATTTAGAATAGTGTACAAGCCTGACATAATTTTCTGTCACATTTATCCCTTTGTCCCTCAGTACACTTTATGGCCTCAATCCAGGTTAATTACCTCAGGGCTCAAATGTAGCTGTCTTCTTCTGTGCCCACACTTGCCCTGTGCTCTTTCTTCTGACGCTTCCCTCCTCTCTATTTAAGATTTACAGGGCAATAATAGAGCAGCGAATGGGGAGTAGGGAACACAGACATGGGTTAATCTGTTGACCCTAGCTGTTGTGCACTTTGGACTTAGCATCTGGACGTACTGTATTTCTTCTTTGCTCTGCTACAAATGATCTGAAGAGAATGATTCCTAATCCCTCAAAGTACAGCTCAAGGTTCATTAGAAATTCGCACGTGAAAAGAATGGCAAAGTACAGAAGAATTTCTAGCAAGGGTGCTTGGCTGAAAGGCAAGGAAATATTGACAAACCAACTTAATGTGTATTCATACTCTGAGGTGGGTGCCTGGGTAAGACTACAAGACAAATTTGGTCTTTCACTATTGTCAGACTACTACCATAAAATCTTGCCATATCGCAGGAAGACAGTGGCAACACTACATGACATTTATTCCGATAGCAGCGTTATCCTGTCTTTTACGATCACTGGGATTTATCTTGTCCAATCAAAACACTGTCGGAGAGGCCAAACCAGAAAATATGTCACCTGTCAACGCGACCAGATACACCCGTTACCACGGAGTCGATAACAACAATGGGAAGAAAAAAACAAAAAGAGGAAAAGTGTGGTGTCGTCACCGGTTCTCGGGAGTGGGCTGTCCATTCAAAAAGAGCTTGAGGTATGTTCACATACTTTTAATACAATACGGCTCGCAAGCAGGCAACATAATGTTATGTAGCCCAGCAAGCTAGTGCTAGCACTAACGTTGTATGTAAACAAGCCGGCGGTCTGTCGAATCATCCTCTAAAGCTTCAGTAAACATTGTTTCGTGCCCATGTATCAATTGTGACAACAGCGACCAAGTATGTTGACAACGGCAAGCACGGGAGGTAATGCGCCGGTCACAATACGTAATCCTATTGGTCGACATCAAAGCGTGCTGTAAGAGTTGTCGTTGATATGTCACACGACATGGAAGATAGCCAAAGAAATCAAACTAGACATGCTAGACATTTTGGCATCGTCGGGCTAGCGTAGGGCCAAATCATTGGTTGTGGATTATGTCACTGGTTACCATGGCAACGATAACAATAATGGATCACACCGTGTGTTTGTAAGAACAAAATGGGGAAAAACGTGTTGGTGGTCACCGGTGCCATTTTGCATATTTAAGGATGGCTACCATTATTACTAAAGCTAGAAACATATAAATTTTTATCTACCAATACATCCCCTCCAAACAACTCCAAACCTCTAAATAACATGACAAAAATATAAAAATATAACCTTAAATAAAATACATCATACTCACCAGAGATGCTGATTATTTAGAGACATAATCCATTCTCCTTTACTCCTCAGAGCTAGATAGTTGTCGTCGTGTAGTCAGAATTGTTGCTCCTCTGGAAGTGCCGAATAAATCCTTTTCCGGGTTGAAAAAAGCCAACCTATCCTCACAATGTCCAGTTTTTCTTCAAAAGTCTGTCGAAAAAATTATATTTTAATAATGTCCAACGTTCGTCCTCCTTAGTCACCTGCAAATCACAACACTAGTTATAGTAGCTCTGATCAACCAGTAAGGGGACGAAAAAAATGCCGACATCTCTCTAAGCCTTCGCGAAGGTGAAGAGAGGTGAATCTGATTTGTTAAAAAATAAAAATTAAATTAAAAAAATAATAATAAAAAAAGAGCCTTTGCTAATAGTGAGTATGTGTCATATTCAAGCACTGCGGAATCTGAAGGCCCTGGGCAGATTACATTGACATGGTAACGCATGGAAGCTGAAATCGAATTGGACAAAAACATCTCACATACACACTACTGAAAGCTACGTATCCAAGACGCATGTTATGAAATGAAGATGAAGGAACTAGAACACACGACACAGGAACACTTTTGGAAAGGATGCACAGCAATGAAAAAGAAACACAATTACAAAAGAACAGAAAAGCAAAAGACAAAAATGTTTTATTTGAAAGTGAAGCAAACTAAAGTAATTTGAGAGTTGTTTGCCAATACATTCACAGAGCAGTGAGTGCGACTAAGGCTGTGTTCAATAATCTATATATCCCCCGTGCAGGATAGGGACTCGGAAGGGGGGCCGAAGTCGATCCTATCTGACTTGAGGTGAAGGGTGGTGTACACCTAGGACTTATCACCTGTCAATCAAAAAGCTGACGCAGAGACAGACAACCATTCACACTCACATTTACACCTATAGGATTTCAATCGACCTACTTTGCATGTGTTTTGACAATGTAGAAAAACAATATAGAAGGGTGGTTCACATGTTTTGCATAATTACCTACCTACACAAAGGACAACATATTAGAAACAGTCCTCTGAGTATGCAGTGCACTTCTACACCATGGCCAACTATGCCCACATTAATAAGGATATTTTTACACTGAAATATCCATCCATCCATCCATTTTCTGAGCTGCTTCTCCTCACTAGGGTCGCAGGCGTGCTGGAGCCTATCCCAGCTGTCATCGGGCAGGAGGCGGGGTACACCCTGAACTGGTTGCCAGCCAATCACAGGCCACATAGAAACAAACAACCATTCGCACTCACAGTCATGCCTACGGGCAATTTAGAGTCTCCAATTCATGCATGTTTTTGGGATGTGGGAGGAAACCGGAGTGCCCGGAGAAAACCCACGCAGGCACAGGAGAACATGCAAACTCCACACAGGCGGGGCCGGGGATTGAACCCAGGTCCTCAGAACTGTGAGGCTGACGCTCTAACCAGTCGGCCACCGTGCCCGCTGAAATATCCCTGATGTGTAAATTAAATGTTTATCTTTATGAAGTCTGAATTTTTGATACAGCTCAATTTGATCTCGTTAGATTGTGCAAGTGTACTTAATTGTCCACTGAATTGATATACTGAATATATGTTTATCTGTTCTAATTTTATCTAATGTTAACTTACAACATTAATTGGAGACTCTAAATTGCCCGTAGGCATGACTGTGAGTGCGAATGGTTGTTTGTTTCTATGTGCCCTGCGATTGGCTGGCAACCAGTTCAGGGTGTACCCCGCCTCCTGCCCGATGACAGCTGGGATAGGCTCCAGCACGCCCGCGACCCTAGTGAGGAGAAGCGGCTCAGAAAATGGATGGATGTTAAATTACAAATATACACTACAATTCTGAAATGTGTTTCTACTATTCGGCCTCTGTTATGTAGATTGTGCCCAAACGTTTTGCGAGTGACAAAAAAATGTTTGCACTATGAAAGAGTGAAGAACAGTTTTACGTGTTTCTAATAATGCTGAAAAGCAAAAATAAGCATTTCTAAGTTTTAAATACTCTTATTGGAAAATAAATCCCACTTGTGGAAAAAGTCAATATTTGTGACGTCGAACCATCTTTTTCAGGACGTCTGCAATTCCCTTAGACAAAAAAACATATTTGGAATTTTTGAAAAACTGATGTTTCTAATAATATAGAAGACAAAACTGGTGCAGCAGAGTCGTAAAATACGAAGTTTTAATTGCTGCCAAAGCTTTTACCTATCAAGTTGTCGTTCTGGACTCAAGACAACATTTACTAACATACTTTATCGTATATGTGCCATTTTTTTCATAAGCAGTGAATAGTTTTTGCTGAGCATGTTTGCACAGTATCCAGTTTAGCATACACACAATGTAGCAGATAGAGGACTATGTGTGCTGTCAGCTGGTCAGCACAGAATGTATTGACAGAAGACACAAGTAAATTAGTTCCAGTTGGACTTGACTTTCAGGGTTATTTCATTCAGCTCCGTCTGCTCTATTGTTTGCCTACGTATTGAGAAGATGTTTCCGATAACATTCACAGGTATGGCTTGCGTCTAGCTACAGATTGCATCGGGGGCCTCTCCAGCTCTCCAACAACTGGAACAACATACTGGAGCTCTCAAAATGCATTTAAAATAAAAGCATGACCGCAGTCAATGTTTCTGAATCGTGTAGTGCAGTGTGTACGTGCACATGCAACAGTAACAATGGTTAAAGTTTGCTTTAACAGTCTCTAACAGTAGTCGGGTAAAACAAGACAGATACTTATGAACAGAGAGTACGAGGTGTGTCAGAAAAGATATCATTTAAATCCAAACTACAAGTTTGGATTTAAACATCAAGTTTGGATTCTACATCTTCAAAACAGGTTTCTTTGGTGACCTCCTGTAGCTTGAGAAGGAGGAAAAATATCAGGTGCCAGGTCGGGTGAGTACGGAGGTTGCTCCAGCACAGCAATTTTCTTCTCGGCCAGCTGTCGGATGCTCAGGATATTGTGAGCAGGCGTGTTGTCGTGGTTAGCGGCCACAAGTTGTTCTCGCACACTGAACAAAGCAAACACCATAGGATCTCTTTGCAGACGTACCAGTTGATCGTCTGGCACACACTGAAGGGGAAAACTGTAGTTTGTAGTTCGAGTTTAAAAGATGCTTTTAGTGACACCTGTACTGTAACTTTTCTGACACGTCTCTTATAACTTGAGTATAAAAGGAGAGAATTTAAAATGAAGGTTGGGAGTTATTATAAGGGGCGGGGGTGATAGTGTTCAAGATAACAGTGTTCCAGTGTTTATCCTGGTCTTGAAAGAGTACGGAGACTGTAGTGATGTGAATGTGATTTACAGGTGTCACGAGAACAAGATTAAATCAATCGTTTTCACAAATGTTACTTCCAGATTTTTTGTACGAATTTTTTTCTTAATAGAAGATTCCCTGAGTATCTTATATTAATTGTTGATTTTGAAGCACAGAATTGGCTAGACATCAATTTACAGAATCTTTTGATGTATCAATAGAGTAATGTGTTGTATATTTTCCTTGGAATGACAGCTTTTTCATCTTGATGTGTATGGGTCACTGCATTCGCAACCTCAGATAATTTACAGTGCATTCCAAAAGTATTGAGAATTGTTAGGCCACAAACCAAGTCAATGAGAACAAATAAACTGCCTGAACAATTCAAAGGCTCCACAAAATGTCTCCTGTACTTAATGCTCGCAAGAGCACAATGCTTTTGTGATGCATGAGATGAGGATGGGCCAGCCTGGACACCTCTTGTGCTGGTGATAAAGTTACTTTTCAGAGTTTTTGCAGTGTTTTGATACTGTACATTGCTAAAGCTAAAGCTAAACTTAGCAGACCCTGAGGTGATGTGATATTACTGATGTACCTGGAGAATGATTGTGTTTGAAACATTATCTAACTTATATGCTTCTTATCATGTCTTGAGTGGGCAGTATCTCATTACCACAATGAGTTGGTCTTAACGAACAATTCACAACAGTAGGGCCCCAGGTTTCCTTACTTCTCCTTTAGGATTTGCGTGTGATTTGTTCTGTTTTAGTCTCAATGGCTGCACACATCAAAGTTGGGATACACACAAATAGTTTTCTGTATTTCTCTTTAGTTTACAACTGACAACAGTATATATTGTTTTTCTCAATTATGATTTTTGATCAGTGTTTTACATTTTAAATGAGCTGTTTCGTATATCTGTCAATTGCATGCTCGTATTTATGTTTGCGTGTTATTCTTTCTTCTATGGTGGTAAAAAGAAAACTGATCCACAATATTGACCACGGCAAGCAAGATGAGTATTAAGTCTTTGGAGGTCATCCTGACCTCATACATGCACATCAAAAACAAGCAATGTTTGTAGTAAGTAACATACAGTAAGATACCATTCTGCTGTATTGCTACCTACATATCATTGGCGTTGAAAAAAAAAAAAGGTTGCTCTTTAGTAACAGTGTTAGGATGACATGCTAGAACATGAATGATTTTGGTAATCGTGAAATAAAGAATAAACATGACGCATTTCTCATACAGTACATAACGTAAAACTGGCAAAGAAAGTGCAGCAATGGAAGGGACTCGGACAGTGAGGGATGAAACAAACGGCTACAATGTGAACAGGTCAAAGGTGGTGGGTCAGCCTAAGGTGGAGCGTAGAAAGACAGAGCAGCAAAAGCGCCATCCATATTGCATGAAAGAGTAATCCACATTGCTCATCCACCACTTTTCCCTTCCAGAGGCTCTGTGCTGCATCCCAGGGGTTCTGTTGAATTAAGCACAACGCCAGTCTCATTTGGCTCTCTGACATTCTTATCTCTTTTTCTCCCTCACTTTCCATCCACCCATCCATCCTTCCAACTAGGGAACACCAACAGTGTTTTTTCCCTGGACTACATCAGTGGTCGCCTGACAGTGAATGGCCAGCTGGACAGAGAAAACCCACTCTACTCAGCAGGATTCACTCTTACTGTCAAGGTGAGCTGATAAATGGGGGTAGGCGTTCATGTCATGGAAGGGACTGTCACATCATGGAGGAACGACCAGACGTCCATCGACCTCATCTCTATTGACGAGTTTGCATTGGCACATTGAATTCAAATGTTCCTTTTTTTATCCTGCCAATTAAGGAGGTTCTCAAAATGCAGTGGAACATCTGAAGTCAGACAGACTCGTTTGTTGTTTTGGGACGCTGGTCGCCCTCTGATTTGTTTGCATTAGGAATCTTAACACATAGGTAACACAAGTTAATCTGTTATTATTAAAACATAAAATCCATAAAAAAGGTGACAAAACCTGTGGTGATGCTGCACAAATATTTTGGGACACTACTTTAGTCTTCTTGTCATGTTCTTCCTCATTTAATAACCCTCGTAAAAACCCGTTGTAAAAAACCAAAGCAAAAGCAAAGCACATCTTTAAATGTCTTTCTTAATGGTATAAGCCAGCAAATTCCAAAGATTTTCCGTCTTGCAGGACATCAGTTCGACCTGGGAAGTTTTGGGGGGGCATATTTGTGTAACTGTACAAATGTATAAACATTTAAATAGAGGCTCCATTGCACTGTGAAACGTCTATTTTTACAATGACCCTTTTTCAAAGCAGTCAACATGACTTCTGAAAGACTGACTTAATAGGACACAACAAGTTTACACAAATGAATACAAAACCTATGACCACAAAACGTTGGAGAGGAATGGTTCGTGATGGAACAGCCGATTACAGTTTCATCCATTTTGGTAATGATCTGAATCAGGGTTTTTATTTATTTATTTATTTTATTTGTTTACCCACGTGGGTCAATATGGTATCAATGAACCACAGAACACCACATACCACGTAAACCCAAATACATTTGTTTTCACATTTATTAACTGTTTTTTTTTTTTTTAGCAGTTCAAAGGTCTGACCTCGACTTAGTGCCATTGTAGTTAAATATGATCATTATGGCATTGCTAAAAGAACAAACCTCATGGCAGGCTAAGACTTTTGCACAGTACTATACTTCCATTAGAAATCAGAAAGTCTAAATATTCACTTTCAAGGTCAAGAGTTCATCTAACCTGTGTAGGCCGATAGATAATGTGCTCCCGCTCAATTGTCATCCTGATAATGTGCACAGGCATTTGTGGTTTGATCCTTTGATAATGTCCCTTTTGCAGTTTTGTGAGCAGTAAACAGCCTGCAGCCTGTCCAGGGAGGGTTTGTGGAACTGAGTAGCACAAGATAAAGGAATAGGATTTAGTGCCCTTGCCGATGTGAAGGGCTCTTATGTTGCTCCCGCCTTCTCTTCTTTGTCCTCCTTTTTTTGAAGTAGATGCTGTCTCTCAATTCCTCTGTCCCTGCCCTGAGCCTAAAGTGTATCACGGGTTGCCTTGCACACCCACTTTCTTGTCAACTTCCAACCTCGGTTTTCTTTTCTTTTTTTTTGCTGTAATTTCCTTTCAGCCATTATTGTGCACGGAGTGGTTTTCACAGAGTGCAAGAGATTGTGTGAAATGGATGTCGAAGAGCTGCTTGAAAGTAGAAAGATGCACAATCAAAGAGCTTTTGTTATCAATTTGACTGCAATGTTGAAGTGTAAAGTTCAATGTTATGTTGAGTCAAATCATTTACACTTGAGCTTCAAAATAATGGTGCTTACCATATGACCTCCTGAAAACACACTTATTTGCACATTCAGTAAATGTTATTGTTCATACAAAGCTGCATGTGATAGTGTTTCAGTGGTAGGCCAGTACTATCTTTCTCTCACACGCTCTGACTTAAAACGAAAAGGGATACTTGCAAATGTATTCCAGTCTTACTTCATCTTTTTAATTGAAATCAATAATTATTAAGCCGAAAAACAGAATAAGTGAAAATACTGGAAAAAATGTCACCCAAAAACATATTTATAAGATATAGATTTTTTTTCCTCCCTACATTCTCTCTCTCTGCTTATGCTTCCTTGGTGGTGATGCTATTGATTTTTGTAAGGCGGCATAATACACACATTTTTCAACTTCAGGCTAGATAATGCTGAGATTATGTAGGAAAAGTTGCATTGGGATGATTGAGGCTATATTATTACCTGGACACCAGCAGTATGCTCGACTGCTTGTAGCACACGTCTATCAGCCATCATCAGACCATCGAAAGTCCAAGCCCATTTCTACCCCCTCCCCCCTTTCTCTTTTTCATTGCAGAAGCTTCAATCCAAAGACAGCCAGAGAGAGAAATTGCGCAATTAGGTCTTCTCAATTGAACTATTTTCTCTTAAATCACATTGTGTCTGTGTGTGTATTGGTCTACATGTGGGGGTCCTCCTTTGGCCTCACTTTGAGCCCTCTGGTTCAGCCTGTGCTCTTTTTTGATTCGATAAATGAAAAGCTGTAAATGCCTGTCGAGATTGTGTGCTGACAGCTTCCATCAGAAATTACATTTAGTGTGACGTATTGTGTCTCTTGTCTTCGTCTCGTCGTCTATCGCTTCGCAATGGCTGTTTCCGTTGTGGCTCCCGATAAGGCCACCGAGCTGAAAGAAGATCGCAGTCCATCAGAAGCTACAGTCAGGACCACCTTCACCATCCTGCTTATTGACAAGAATGACAATGCCCCAAAGTTCAACAGTTCTGAGTACCGTGTCCGCATCACCGAGCTTGCCCAGGTGGGCTTTGCGCTGCCCCTCTTCATTCAGGCTGAAGACAAGGATGAGGTGGGTTAATCATTGTCACTGCTACTCACTGTAATGTTGACTTGATACTGTTGTCCGTCAATAGTAATCATCTAGACATTTTTAAACAGCACATTTAGTGTTCCTGCCACTTACCATTAGCCTTATCTATTAGTCATCCAATCACAACACATGCACACACTCAGTTCACTTTAAGCTTCCTTTCACTCTGTCTGTCTCTCTCAAATGCTGCACACATGCTTGTGCACACAGCCGACACCTGCACATTGGACTTCACTACAATTTAATTTGCTCTCGAAGAGATGGGACAGAGGATCAAATTATGCTTAACGAGGAAAATCAATCACCGAGGGTGCAGATAAGAAGAAAGCTAGTCAACTCTGATTGATTTAGGTACAGAAGCAGTCAGGGTGGAATTTGTCAAATAACTACAAGTCAAGTGGATGGTGGGGGACGGTAGAGAGGAGAACAGAGGGCGTAAAAATAGTTCAAAAAAAGTTTCAATAATTAATGCTCTACTGCATGGAATGGGAGCATTTACCACTGAAAATCGAGATTTGGTAAATAGAAAAATACACTGAAGTTGATTTTAAAAACTAAAGAAAATGAATAATCATATATAATTCATAATAATGAGTTCCTACAAAAAAAAGTCTTATGTGTTATCAAATTAAATTCTAACCCCAAATCTTTGAGATGACGGCAAAAATATGGCCTTTTCAGGGTAGCATCATCTCAAGACATTAGCCAGGAAGTTATAGCCAGGGCGCAAATGAGTCTTCCAAACGGACAATGACCAAAAGCTTACTGCCAGACTGTGTACAAAGTCGCTAAGGATAACAAAGACATTGATTTTGGAGTGGCCATCACGAAGCACTGATCTCAATCCTGTGAAAATGTATGGCCAGACCTGAAAATGCCCGTGCGAGCAAGGCGGCCTACAAATTTGCCTCAGTTACACCAGTTATGTCAGGAAAAATGGGTAAAAATTGTGGAAGTCTACCCAAAACCTTTGACCCAAGTTATATAGTTTAAAGGCAATGGTACCAAATACTAAAGAAATGCATGTAAACCTCTAACTTAAAAGAAAGTAATGAAAAAGTGTCCAAAAAAAGCCTCCTCTCATTATTCCGGCTATATCTAATAGAAATAATTTGGATAATCCTTAATTGACGTAAAACAGGGAAAGTTTATTCTGATTTCATGTCATACAGTTAAAAAAAGTGTATGTGTCTTTTAGACAGTGTATGTAAACTGGTTTTTAACTGTACATATTATGACTTTATGAAGGAAAGTACAGTAAACAGAGTCCCATCACACTGAGGATTTGACATTACTTAACTGAAGAACAATCACCAAATTACCTTAAGGTCAAGGAATGTAAAACTCAGATTTGTTAGAGGTTGATGCATTAGTTTCACATACACGTGCAAGCTTCAGAGGTAATTGCTATTTGTTTTGATTTGCTGTCTTGATCTGGTAAAACCCGCATGTCAGTAATGATGTGCACACTCATTCACACTCCGTTACACCTGCGCAGGAATCTTACATTCCTGTAGTTCAAGGAATTCTAGGCAGATGTTTTATTTTTGAGACTGTGACACAAGTGGTAGTTACCCCTCTCTCACGCTCTTTTTGGCTGTTAGTTCTTCCCTTTGTTCTTCTGCTTGGCTGGCGTCTACAAAACTTTTTTTATGCTGGAACCTGTCAACAAACTTTATGGATGTCACTCCTGACAGGGTACTTTTATCAGGGGCTTCTAAAGGCTCAAGTAAATGGAAGAGCAATTATATTTATGGGCAGTTTGAGGTGACATCCCTGCATATTGGATGGTCTTTTAAATAGGAGCCATCAGCCACAATGGTTCTCACACAGATAAAAACAAAAACAAGGGGGCTATTTGGCTGCCAGCAAAATACTAATCGACCAGTGCACTCATCTTCCTCTGTCTGCCAGAGTGGTGATGCGACGGGCTGCCCTGCAGCTTTAAAGAGGTCGGGGGTTGGGGGGCTCCAGAGAAGGTTTTTTGGCTCAAGGCAGCCACGGACTTCTCCTGGTTGTGGTGTCATTTTGACCCTGCCTTGATTTATATTCATGCTTTTGTACTGGAGGGATTATCGGTGTTTGAAAGACAAAGTCATTAGGTGCTCTTTTTAGAGGTTATATGGAATTTCATGTCAGATAGAAAGATATTTCCACAGCATAGTTAAAAATTAGACAGTGCCAACTCTTGAGCCACCTCAATAGTTGGCAATGTTCTCCAACACAAACTCCATCCCACATAGTCGGCAGCATTTTGTGAGCCAGAACCAAATCCCTGATGTACGTTTCTGTATTTAGGTAGATAGTCACGGTTGTCATCAGCGATCACAACATCTCTTTCTGCTCATAAAACAGTTCTAAAATGTATTAAAACAAACAGAATCCTATTCTTTGATATGTGTCCAAATGTAGAAAGAATAACTGGAAAATCCTTTTGGAGACTGTCCAAATAAAATGTCCAGACAGAGAAAGTGGCATCAGAAAGTTTTCTGCAGCACTATGTAGCCGTCAGCCTTCATCTTCTCTCTAACAATGCTTTAAAAGTTGCCTGAATGACGTTGTATTTAAAAAAAAATTATAAGCCAGTAAAAAGCCATAGATCACCTCCAACTTGTTCAAATAAGTTGACTGCTCCAACAGTTTCACTTTAGGATACCTGTTTGACAGATACTGTGTGTACCTGCTATTTGATGCTACTAAACTAGAACTGGGTGTTGTTATTTCTCTGCTTTAGGTATTTTGGCTATTAGGCATCATATAAATGTTAAAATGTAAAGCACAGTTTGTTCTTGGTTTGTTTTCAGAAAAAAGTGAGTTTGTTTTCTGCATTTCTTTGTAGTGTAGTGCATAAATAAATTTTCTCTTGTTCCACCATTAATCATAAAAAAAGCATGTACTGGAAAAGCATAGATTTTAAACATCTGCTTCCGTTGACTATATCAATACATCCTCCATCATTTCGTCTCATTAAATATTGTTCTGTAAACTCTCATCCTTCCTGTGGCAGGGGGTGAACAGCATGTTCCAGGTGTTCCTCACAGGGAACAATTCCGAATACTTTACCATCTCTCCCACGGCTGTACAAGGGCGTGCCGACATCAGAATGAGGGTCGCGATGCCACTAGACTATGAGCGAATCCGCACCTACAGTTATTCAGTAAGTTTAAAGATTTCTATACCTATTCCGCATTGTATATAATAACACACCTCTGGTTGGTATCCAAACTCTGCAACTTTGAAAAGAAAAAAGGAGGAGGTGTGGAAGATGGACTACTAAAAATGCATCAAGGTTCAGGTGAAGAATTCCTTTGATGACAGATCACAAAGGAACTCTTCTAGTCTTTCAAACTCTAAATTAGCTTGATCTACACAAGACCCATTACCAAGCAACAATGAGGGTAATCAAATGCCTTAAAACTTTCTGCTCTTATTTCTTTGGGAGCCAGGATCATGAGTATCAAGTATCTTCTCTGCAACACTGAGGACTTTTTTGAGCTCTAAAAAGTCTAATTGATATACTGTATCAGGTTAAATTTTAATGATTGGTGTCAACACCCTTTTTATTTTTTTCCAGCTCTACGCCAATGAGTCCATATCCGACCATGTGGGATTTGCCCGCATTTTTATTGACCTTATCAATGAGAATGATAACAGACCCATCTTCAGCAAATCTCTCTACAACATCAGTCTCCCTGAAAATACACCCAGCGGTACCTCACTGCTTCGTATCCTGGTGAGTGTGAAAAGAGCGCACAGCCCAGTGAACGAATGTTGAATGCCATAATAGAAAGAACACTTGCCAACTAAATGGACAAGGTACACTGAACCGGCGTATCCACTTGTTGCCATTCATGCAACAGAAAAAGTCATGGTTTCCTGCGAGTATGACAGTGTTGGTTGAAATAAGATTTCACACTGAGTAAGTCAATTTGTGAGTAAATTGAGACAAGATTATCAGTATTCAGAATTATTGTGACATCTTTGTTTCGTGAAGGGCCGTGAAATTGTTCTAATCTTATGTGTGTGCCTTGGCTCAATGAAGGTTGGGAAACACTAGTAAAGTCTTGTTCCCCTTTGGGTTCTCCCTGCAGGGGTCACCAGCAGGAAGTCATGTTTCTAACTCGCATGATTTGTATGGCTTACTTCTTATGCCAGATGCCCTCCTGGATACACACCACCCACTTCTCTGGGCATGGGATCCGCATTGTAGAACTCCATTGGCTGGGTGTCGGAAAAAATAACAACAACAACTGCGTATCCCTTCCTTAATACCAAGTCAGTATGTGAGCCGAAGATACAATATTATAATACGTAATCGATAGTACACATTTACTCTAACAGGGGCATTCATATTATTGTGAATGTATAAATTTAAAAAAGCATAACATTATTATTCATCGCCACTCGATACAACCAGCCACACCTACAGTACATTCCACTTGGTTCAAGTGTAAAACCCACTGTGTGAAAATCAATAGTGTTTATAGACCCGTGCTCATGAAATGGAGATTGCAGGGCAATCTAATGCCCGATAAGTCTGGGTGATGTTGGCCTTGTGTGGCCTGCCTGAGAATATGGAATACTGAGAATGAGCAGGCTGTAAAGAGAAAAAGTGACGGCTGCTCAAACACACACACACTGAATGCCACTGAAGACACAATACAAACATTAAACAGATGTTGCCCACTCATGGCGAACTCTTCACTAAAAGGGAAAAATGGAAATACATTCATACACACAGACACAAAGCCACTACACTCACTATCTCCTTCAACTCCCTCAAAGTCAACACATGGCTAAAATGAGACAGTGTTATTGTAGGCTCTATTAGTTAGCCCACATGATTACAATCTAGGGTTGTGTGTATGTGTGTGTGTGTCTGTGTGTGTTTGTCCAGTAATGTGTTTGCACAGATTTGTTTACCAGTGTGACTCTGTCATAATTTAGTTCATTAGTAATTTAGACAGTGAGTTACAACGGTTGTGATGCAATGAATGCAGCAGGCAGTTTATTTTCATGCTGCTGTCTGATTAAACAAGTGATTGTCACTCCCCATGTCGTTTTGGTTCTCACGAGGAATGTTGAGGTCGGATTTTTAACCATCCATCGAAATTCTATACCGCTTGTTCTCATTAGGGTTATGGGTAATTGGAGCCTATCCCAGCTACACCCTGGACTGGTCACTACGTAATTGTAAGGTACATACGGTATAGACAAACATACTCTCATTCACATGGACAATTTATATTGTATTAAATTGCCCCAATGGCCGCATCTACCTCACAGTTCCGAGGACCTGGGTTCAAATCCGGCCTCGCCTGTGTGGAGTTTGCACGTTCTCCCCGTGCCTGGGTGGGTTTTCTGCGGGTAGTCCGGTTTCCTCCCACATCCCAAAAACATGCATGGTAGGTTAATTGAAGACCCCAGATTGTCCGTAGGTGCAAATGTGACTGCAAATGGTTGTTTGTTTATATGTGCCCTGCAATTGGCGTGTGACCAGTTCTGGGTGTACCCCGCCTCTCACCGAGAGTCAGCTGGGACAGGCTCCAGCACACCCGCGTCCTTAGTGAGGATAAGCGGTATGGAAAATGGATGGATAGATATTACCCCAACAAGCATGTTTTGGAATGTCCCCAGTGTGCTGCCTCAATTACGTTTCTAGATGACAAAAATTACCAAAATTGTGTAACATAGCACATCTGTATGTAGATTGCATACGAGGAAAAACAACCCAAACAATCATGATTATTATACATATTACTACAGGACGTCCTCGAGTTACGACGCACTCGACCTACGACATTTCGACTTTACGACGCCTGTGCCTCGTCCGCCATTTTGTCCCAGCACCATAGTGTTTCTGCTTAGCAAGTGCATAGTGCTTGTCTGTGTTTGTGTCCTTGCCTTTGTTTTTGTATCTTTGCCTTTTTCGCCCTCCTTTTTTCACACTCTCAACAGTAACGGTAAGTACAGCATCTTATTTTTTTATTTTAGTTTCTTTATACGAAGTGCTAACCTTCCCTGCTACGGTCACCTGACCGTGGTCAGGAGACGCATGGGTTAACTCCCTTCTCTCGTTGCACAGCTGAGCTGGGTGGTGGCAACAATAAAGGCACAAAGCACCGATTTGCTGCTTTAATGGCTTTATTAGCTCCTCTGCACATTTGACGTCAACGGGTCCTCCCCTAATCGCTACTCTTCCCCGGTCGGCGTCACTACACTTTCCACCGTACACACTCGTACCTGCGAGTTTGTTGTTAGTTTATATCTGCCCTGTGATTGGCTGGCGACCGGTTCAGGGTGTACCCCGCCTCTCGCCCGAAGATAGCTGGGATAGGCTCCAGCACGCCCACGACCCTAGTGAGGATAAGCAGATCAGAAAATGGATGGACGGAGAATTCAATGAATTCAGAATCTGTCTGTCTGTGCCCCAATCTAATTCACCAAAATTGCGTTAGACCAGCGGTCTATCAACTGCACCAAGACTTGGAAGTGGTCTGAGCAGGCGCAAATTAAGATCAACTTTCTGCAAGCAAATTGTCAATCTGTCGGGCGTATCGCCAAGGACACACCCTTGCTGGGCCGGAACGCCCAGCTTGGTGCAAACCGGTCTGCGGAATTGGCAAACCACTTAATTGTAGGGTACTATAGCCTCGCGCTTGCACGAAAATCAAGATACGCCGGTGCCGTCTACGTAAATAGAGCCCAATGTGTTTAAGATAAGCACACAAACCTTACAGCAGAAAATATGAGTGCAACACACTGCCTACAAAGTATCCAGCTGCCATCTGAAACATTGTTCGTTGTTAGCATCAACTCAGAATGTGTCTGTTTAATATGAAACAACAACCACAAAGAGAAAGACATTACTTACATTTTTGTCATATTTACAATGTTTTGTGGTTGAACAGAGAGGACCAGCAAACTTATTTTCAAAACTACATGGTCAAGATTTTTGTGCCCTGGACCGGAAATGTGTCACTAATGCCACAAAACATGAGCAAAACAACTGAGCATTAACTACTGTATATAATATTTAGCCTGCTCATCGAAAAAATGATATACAGTAAAAATATTTCAAAATATTGTCATTTTATTCTCATTTTTCAATTCAATTTATTTTATTTATCATTCAAGGTAATGTGGTGACCCTGTATTGACCAGCTGCCACTTCCAAAACCAAAAATCAATTTTAAAAGCTGAAAAATTAAGACATTGCAAATAAAACATTCTTATTCAATCAAAAATTTAAAATAATTACTGGTAAATAATCATAGTAGCTAGAAAAAAATACCATAATTGGATTTAAATTATCTGTACTGTTATTAAAAGTCCAGCATCTACTGTATATTAAACCGAGCTCATGTTAATTCGAGTGTTTTGTCACCATTCACCGTGTAACTCTGTTGCATCTCATTCATTGTCCTCCACGGCTTCATTTTGTCGACTTGTATAAATGTGCTGAGAGATCCAAAGGTATCAGATGTCTGTGAGGGGCATAAGAAGGTGGCCAAATGATTTTTATTACAAAAAACAATGATGACTGTCTCATTTTAATGGTCTGCATGTCCAGACATATTACACCTATAGTATAACTTACTGCCAAACTAAATGGCCTATTATTGCAATAGACCTTGAATTGGTTCTGCTTTTCTTCATAGTGTTTTTTGTTTTTTTTGTAGTGTTTTTTTTTCTTTTTACCTGGGCTAGAGGCAGATTTCCCTCTGTTTCAAACTGTAAAATAAGCATGAAACAAACAATGATAAACACTACGTTATGTGTCTTTCCCTGTATGTCAGGGACTCATCATCTGTGGTCTGTAATGGCCTTCTTCTTTAACAACACTACCGTAACTTGTCTGAATTTTAAAAAGTCTTCATGACTTTCTAAAATTGCTAAAATGCTTATTCTTTGTCATAGCTGAGTTTACGTTGTCTTCAACAACATATTTGAGCACTTTCCACTTCAGACTCTTTTTACTGTGTTGACAAGGTTCCTTTTTGCGCTTAGTGGTGACATCTGTACTCTAACCAGTGGGCTTTAGAATAGCTTGGTTTGAATTGGTAAAAATAGTCAAGTATTTTTCAATTTGTGAATTTAGATAAAGATTTGACCTGTTGATTACCGTAAGTACCCTTTGTAGTTAATGTGCACCTTCATGTTAAAAGAGAGCCATAAAATAAGTGCCGTATGCTATAAGACTACTTTTTAACTCACAATGAATGTCATTGTCAAGAGGTGTGTATTTCTGTAGCCGAGAATTGTCCCAGTGGTGTGAAGAGACAGGAATCTAGATAGGGTGGAGTCTGGGTAATGTTTATACAATGCTTTATACCTATGCTAATTGGAATTATGCATGTTGTTGCCAGCTCTTCTCAAAAGTGCCCAACAAGCAATCTGATAATGTTGCTGAAAGGCTTGGTTTAGGTTAATATTCATTGCTCATCTGATCGGCCCTGATGTACAGAGGTAGCTGATGCATTTTGTAGTGCCCACTCCTGCATCCCTGTGGACACTTACACCCAACACATAGGTACACACACAAACACAGCTATTTAATATTTATGTTTTGCAGTGCTACTTATCAGTATAAATATTTATAGTGATTTACTCTTTTGTCTGTATCCCTTCCTCTCTCACTTCATCTCTGTGTATTTTTTTTTTTTTTTTTTTTTTTTGCTCTTGAGACTTTAGACATTAGGAGCTGCTAATGTTAGTAGAAATCAACGTGATTTTGCAATAGAGGGTTTCAGAGGGTATGTCTCCTCTATCATTTTCATTCTTTTACGTTTAGAATGTGAGTGTTTTTTGGCTGATGATTTTTGGGCTCTCCGATGGTCACCATGGTTTACAAGCTTGCAGTTTTGCTGTCAATTTAGTCAACCACATTCATAGCTGTTGTCTCTATCTTCTCAAAGGATGCTGATGCCCATGCTTATTGGTCTCAAAGTTTTATATTACTTTGTGACAAGCCATCTCCATCTGTACAAAATTAGTGGTACACTTAGATATTGCATCAACAGGGACGGATAATGAATGAAATTAATGGAGTTCGTCCCTCCTCGGTTGCCATATTTTTTTTTTACTTTTTCTGGGAAGACAAGGTTGTGTGTAAGTTCTCTCATGTTCTTCCACACCAAACTCCTCCAAGCATGCGTTTATTGACCGGGCTTTTTGCTCTGAAAGACAGTCATGTTGGAACACAAAAGGGCTTTCAACAAATATTTTTTACATATTGGAAGCATAGAATTATCCAAAATGTCTTGACAGAAAGAAGGGGTAAGTTTCAGGGTAATTGAAGCATCTTGTTCAATCCCTGATTCATTGATTGGGGTTGGTTGGTTGAAAGATGTTACCTATGACTTCTGTCAAGACAATGTATCAGAGTGATTTACTTTACTCCTGCCAGCGATGAAACAGGTTTCCAATAGTAATAGTAATAGTAGGAGTAGATATAGTGCGTCAAGGGTACAGATCCCTTGTAAGGGGGTTGATCTAAACATAATTTTAAAACATGTAGAATTAGTCATTTGTTGTGACAAGGTGTCAAGCGTACATAATAAATACTAACAAATAATGGATTGAATGATATGCGGTTTAATCATGTCACTAAAAGGCACATTACCGCTAAAAGAACATCCCTGCCCTAGTTATGGCTGCGTGTTAAACATGTCTATTGTGACTGTGTCATGTCTTGACGTCAGTTCTGCTCCCTCATCATTCAGCGATACTGCTGCTACCACTTTGTCCCTTTTATTCAGTGTGTGTCTTCAGTGTAATCATAACTCTCTAATCTCATTCTTTCATCATTGAGGACAGAGGCAGAAAGAGAGGGGGAGGATGAAGGCCTTTCAGCAACACGAAGCTGCCAGCTGCTTTAAGCCTTTTCACTGGCAGCTCAAACTGGATCTCCCGTTTTTGCATCCAACACAGTCACCCACCTTTCTCTTTATACCTCTTTTCTTTACTTTTGAGTTAAAGGCTATTTTTTACCACTTCACATGTGCTTTGAATAATTATAGCTGCCTAAATACTAGACGTTTTCCCACTGCCACTGTGTCAATTTCCTTCCTTTAAATAGCTGGAGTTCTTCTGTGTCATGTTGATTAAATTCACACAGACACAATAATAATAATAATAATCCATCCATGCATTTTCTGGACCGCATATCCTCACTAGGGTCGCGGGCATGCTAAAGCCTATCCCAGCTATAGCAGCCAATCGCAGAATAATAATAATAATAATAATAATAATTGGGTGTAGTGACACACCCACACACAAACACTCACACACACATTGTATGCACCCGCACTCATTACAGCCAGGCTTATACAGTACATGATCACATAAAATGCCTTCACTTATCACCATTATCAGTCTTGTGGACTCACATATACGCATATACACAGGCACCTATAAAGTGAGACCTACACACATACCATAAGTGTGTTTGCCCACTGGCCTCCCCTCTCTGATGGAAAGAAACACATCATTTAACCAAACTGGTCAACTGAAAACTAATTTCTCTTTTGTAGTTAGTGCCTGAGGCCCCAAGGGGGGTTTTAGAGTTTATATTGGCAATCACCAGCTCACTGACTTTTTGCGCACAAGTCCTTATCAACTTTTTTGAAAAAGAATGCTGACTATAATACTTTCGCGCAGCGGATATTTTAACCATTTGGCATTCACAGTACAGTCACATTCAAAATACAGTATAAGGAGGCTACACGCACTATCATCAAATCTTACTTATTAATTTTGACTTACTGGCATTATTCTTAATGACTTTGACTTCAGAGTTCATGTATTTTAAGGATTAAGTAAATTTTTGTTGTTGTTGTTGTTTTTTCAGCAATTCAGCAACTAGTGTAACCTGTAAGACGTAGTCTTCCATTTTGATTATAGAAGCTAAAGGCTTGTTAGCGCTCGAAAAGAAAACATAAAAAATGTACGTATGTAAAAACCACTTTATTGGATTTTTTAAAAAGACCAAAACCTAAAAATAATCAAAGACTAGAAAACCAGAAATGCTTCCCTGCTAATGTACATTTCAAGAATGAATCTGCATATAACTGAAATTTGTGAACTGGCATCTGCTTATGAACTATTTGTTAATTCACTACCTATTTTTTTTTATCTTTGTTGAATGAGCATTTAATCTACAATAATAAGAAGAGATAGTTACATAATACCCATGGTTAAGTAAAGTTGTAGTAAAATCCTATACCCAACAATGTTTATATCCGCTAAATCTAAAATAGGCTTTTAAGCATCTAAAGTTGAAAGTCTTTGGCTTGCAGTTGGCAAAGTGACTTGTCCACACTGTCATGATGATTGTTCAGAGGATGGGAGTTAATGACTGATGGGAGGGAAAGAAAAGATGGCTATCGCCTTTATTTCTTAACCTCGCACCCCTCTCTCGCACTCACTCTCTCCTTTTCTGTCGCTAAGGCAAGAGGGGCACTATAGCTCCCCAGAGGCGCTCCTGTCGCCGCCTCGATAGCTGTCACGCTAACACCCCCACTGCTATCATTGGAGCACTTATGGGCCTGTCACTCACCTGGGAGAGGGGGAGCAAAAGAGACAGAACCATCAAGGGGAAAGAGTGTGCAGAGGAGATATGTAGAGGGAGTGCATTGGGAAAATGGAGAAGGGCGGAGTGGAGGATGAGAGGGGGTGACGACAGAAGGAATAGGAGAAAGATAAAGGAGGAGTGGGAGAAGGTGGGATGAGTACAGATTCAAAAATAAAGAGGAAGAGAAGGAATTGAGGATGAGCTCTTCAAGACACCGCAGACGAAGCCTCAGAGGTTAATAAAAGAACCTGACTGGAGTTCCAAAGACTTCTTATTTATTTGGTGTCCCTCTTTGCAAGTTAGCAGCATGTGCTTCAGTGCATTTGACAACAAAGTGATTTAGACATTAAAAAGAAACATTGATTTACCATCCGGGATGATGTGAAATTACAGGCTCGAGCACAACAGTGTAGCGAACAGATGACAGTTGCAGCCTTTGCGCTACCGCTGAAATTGTGAAAGTTTGGACATAACTGGTGAACCACACTTTTTCCTCACAAGAATACAGCAGTCATCAAGAATTCTTCAGATTTTTCTTTGCCTTACCTCATCCACACAAGTCCCCATTTGTGCTGAATGGCCTTTGTGATGCAGCATTCCCATTTTTCAGAACTTTAGACAGTGATTGTGATCTTAAGTTTTAAGTTTATCACTTTCTGCGACTGGCTGGTTGACCAGTCCAGAGCGTACCCCGCCTTTCACCCAAAGTCAGCCAGGAAAGTCTATTTTACTCCTGTGGTCATAGTGAGGATAAGTGGTATCGAAGATGGATGCATGGATTTTTACTATTATACTGTACTATGTGCTTAACTCAGGGTGGGGAACCTTTTTTACTATACGGAGGCCATCTTTCTATAAAGCCCTCTGAGGGTCATTTAATAAATTTCTCAACAAAATGTTGCAATGATCAAACAAATGTATTATTACATATTATGAGCTATTGTGGGTTAAATATTTTGGAGCTTGGCAAAATAAAGCCTGTCTGCAGAATATCTGCACCATAGCCACCTTGTTTGTGGAGTTTGTAGACTCAAGATTGTGCTAGAGCCCACACAGCTTGTGCAGGCACATTCTTTGTGCTCGTGTTGTCCAAAAATGTGAAGTTATGAAGCGAGTGTGAATCCAATACACTAAATCTAGCATTACTTTCTGTATCATTAACCACTGACTTCTAGAAATGTGTTGCTTGATGACATCGGTTCTTCAACTGTTTTCTTGTATTTTTTCTTTTCACGCAGGCTACAGATGGAGACCTTGGCACATTTGGTATTGTGCGTTACTACTTCAGCGATGAGCCAGACCAGTAAGATGCATCTATATAAACTGCATTGTATCATATATTATTTTCTTTAATCCTGATATGGCAGAGGAAATCGGAAACCAAAATGAGAGCAGGCGGGGAGAACCTTTCTGCTCATGTAAAATATAATCGCAACATATCGTCTGTTCAGTAATGCAGTTTTGGAGCTTCTGAATGAGCTAAGGGCTGACTTGAATGAAGCCAGTCACAAGAAGGAGTCATGCCATATCACATATGACAAAACATCTTTTGGCTCTGCCTTTCCGTGTGTCTGGGTCATTTTAGCGCACTGTCACAATTGGTGCTCGCCTCTTCAGAGGAGTTTTCTGGGTGTGGTTTTAAATAAAATGTTACGCAGGATGGGCACACACTCAAAGGTGTTCTCTGTCAATTGACTGTCTGTTGTCGTACTAGAGCGGCTCCAACTACCGGAGACAAATTCCTTGTGTGGTTGTTTTTTTGGACATACTTGGCACTATGGCAAATACTCCAATTGCCATGCACTCAAGACAAGTTAAATTAAACAAACATGGCTTTTAAGTGGTTGCTGGCTTTTCCAAAATTATCTTAGAATCGATTTATTTTCTTTAACTCAGTAATGTTTGTTTGCCTCTTTCACCAACACTTCCAATTCCATCACTTTTAACCTCCGCTTGCGGTGCTTTCCTGAATGTTCAAAAACCATCAGAGCTGCACTAAGTTACCTAAAAGTATGTACTGTATGCATTTTAGTGACATCCCATTCTTAATCCACAGGGTTTAATATGAGATTGGAGATCTGCAATTATAACATCTTAAACTCTTCTGGAAAGGCTTTCCACAAGCTTTAGGAGTGTGTTTGTGGGAATTTATGACCATTTTTCCAGAAGTATAGATTTTGTACAGTCAAACAGTTGGGGGATTATCCCTTCCTGTTCCAACATGTCTGTGCACTAGTGCACAAAGCAAGGTCCATAAAGACCCGGATGAGGGAATTTGCTATTGATGAACTTGACCGGCCTGCCCTCAACCTGATAAATCACCTTTGGGTTAATGTCGAGTCGATAGTGAGCCAGGCCTTCTCATCCAACATCCAACTCACAAATACGCTTCTGGAAGAATGGTCAAAAATTTCATAAACCCACTCCTAAACATTGTTAAAAGCATTCCCACAAGCGTTGAAGCTGTTTTAGCTGCAAGGGTGTACCAACATCATTGCGATATCAGTTAAAATCATATGCAGAGCTGCCAAATGTTACGGAACGTCCATATTGTGTTCCAAAAATCACTGAATGCTTACTCGTTGCGCCCATAACACAGATTGTTCCAGATACTAGGGGGGAAAAAATCCAACGTCTGACATTACCGGCCAGTACAGCACTGTGCCAGCCACCGTGATGTAAATTTCATAAATGAATTAGATGAAATAAACACTATATTGTTTAAAAAAAAAAAAAAGAAAGAAAGAAAGCTGCTTGGTGTATGCTATTTTATTACGCCGCGCCTCCCGGCCACCAAGCCGCGGAGGTGAAGGTTCTCGTTGCGTCTGGTGTCAACGCATTGTAAGTCACTAATTATCGCCTCCACTGTAGCGAATAAACTACACTTCTTACACATATCGTTTACGTTATCACGAAGGGAGGGCGAGCAGTGGGTCGGAAAAGACGGAAAAGCATGATGCTAATTGCTAAGCTATCGTGTCATGAAGTCGCAAAACACCGAGATAAGTGATTAGGTTATTCAGTACACTTGTCACATAGGTCTCGCTGGAACCACGTTGTAGCAGAGAGTAAGTTTGAACAAAATAACAAGGCAACCAATACGCGTCTGGAGCTATAAATGTAAAGTAATTAACAGCCTCACAAGATGCCCTTTATTAATAATAATGATAATAGACTTCCTTTTTTTTTTAACCAAAGTTGAAAACAGAATTGGTAAAGGCGAATGAATCCGTAGACACAGATAGTTTTGACGATCTCATATACTTTGATTCAGGCATCCGCCATTACAAGGTTGGTGCAATAAAAAAATAACTGGTCATAATTTATTAATGATTATGATTATAGACTAATGATTATGTTGTGCAATTGAACAGTATGCAGAATTATTTTTATCCTATTACAAAATATACTGCAATAATTGCTTCGCGGTAATGTTCATGACAAAATTTGGAAAATATGGAAATTCAGACAAATTTAGACAAATTGTTCTGGAATTGAATTTCTATAGGCTGGCAGCTCTGCATATTTGAGTCAAGGCAGGGGAGCAAACACTTTTGGCAATATAATGTACCTAAAGCACAAAACCCTCTTTTAAATACAGCGGTCGCTACCCCTTTTAAACCTGTTGCCAACAATGCAGGCAATCCCTTCGAGTGAGTGATCACGCAATTTAGTGCCCACTTTTTCATATCTTAGTAAATCAGGCCCAATATGATAATACATCTCCGCAGCTGTGAACATCAATTAAATTTTTTTATGTTCTTTCGCAGGTTTTCCTTAAATGCAGAGACAGGCTGGGTGATTCTGCGGGCCAGTTTGGATTATGAGTTGATGCGTCGCTTCACACTGACTGTGCTAGCGAGGGACGGAGGAGGGGAGGAGACCACCGGGAGGATCCGAGTCAATGTGCTCGACGTAAATGACAACGCGCCACTCTTCCAGAAGGAGGTGTACGTCGGCTCTTTGAGAGAGAACGAACAGGCTGTCCAGCCTGTGGCCCGAGTCAGGGTGAGGGGTTAAAAACTACTAATTATGATTACCTGAAAGCGGGAGATTTAGAAGTAGCATTAGTAGGCTAAATTAATAGTCATTCATAGGTAGTCACATGCAGTAATCCCTCAGTTATTGGTGAAATCCGCAAAGTAGCAACCACATAGTTTTTGTATTATTTATTCATATTTTAAAGCTGTATGAACCTTCCCTACACCCCTATTAACCTCTTCATATTCTTATAAACACATTCTATACTGTTAAACATATTTTACACTCTTAAACATACAGTAATGCACAGTAGTACTGTACACTATGTACTGTACATTTTATTCCTTGTAATATGTGTTAATGAATATTTATTTATGAATAGAATGACGCCAGTAAGGTCCATTCATTTATTTACAGTTTTAATGTTTTAAGCGAGGAGGTGTTTATTGTACCACAAAGAAAATACAGCACACACTCAAAATCCCACAATATGGCAAATTATGTGCAATATGAATGTGAACAAAATATGTAATGTACTGAATCTGCAATAGGTGAACCGTGATATAGCGAGGCAACACTGTACTTTATTTATGTGGAATTAATTTCAGACACCGATATACTGTATAATATATTCTCAATTGCTATTTCCATTCATCTAGTTCCTTGTTTTCCTCCGTGTTGTATAATCTTGCATTTGTGTATTTGTGTGTACTGTATCCAAGAAGAACAGGCTGACCTGGTGTGTTGGCTATTTGTCACTGCCACACAAAAGCCAGAGGTGCACAGGCACAATGGTAACCGATGGCTCAGCACTTCCTTTGATTGTGCCCTGAAGAGAAAGCCTATTACATAGTTTGTAGTGGTGGGTCCAGCGATGGCTTTCCCTTCCACAGTGCATAGCGGCGGCTTGTGTTTACACTGCAGGACGTCAGACGATTACTTGGTTCAACGCCTGGCTCACTGTGTTTGATTAGTCTCAGCTAACCTTAAATGCTTCTGATATTAATAAGCTGCCTCGGAGGTACTGAGAAGCCACATGGCACCAAATGCTGGGGCAGCAATTTGCCCTAAAACAGACCTCATGCACTACAGTAGACCAGGGGTGGCCAACTCGACAAGCATTAAGAGCCACACAACACACCTCCACACAATTTCGTTGAAAAAATACCTGTAGTATACTGAAGGAGGTGATGTGTTACAGTGAAAGAGTTGTTATTTCCTAACTGTTATTTCCGAAGTAGGGTTTCGTTTCCTTTGCTTCTCTGTGCTGAAATGGCTTTCAATCAAAGAGTGGGCTCATGCACATAACCAGGAGATTTGACAACCTGCCCAATAGAATAACGCCAGTAAGGTCCAGTACACTGGGAACATCTGGAAGAATCATGACTAAGTCCAGCTAATAACAAAATAATGAAAAAGTGTTTTTCGTTGTTGTTAATGTTGTGGATTAGCCTTGGAAAGGTTTCATTTGGCCGGTATTTAGCTGAGCTGGTGTTTTGATATCCTAGCTACTAATAGCCGGAACAAGCTTAAATGTTGACAATAACATGCTGGCACTCATTGACAGTTTTTTCTTTTTTTTCCACTCACTCAAAATGTATAACTATAGATTTCTTCTCTACCTTCTCTTGCCCGCAGGCAACAGATGAGGATTCGCCTCCCAACAACTTCATCACATACAGCATCATTTCAGCATCTGCCTTCCCTGATTACTTCAGTATCATCATGGTGGAGGGCTATGCAGGTGCGCTTAGCATTGAAAACATGAAGCTGAAGTTCAAGCATACAATGTACAGTAAACAAGTTGGTACACAACATTGGGTCAGTCGATTAAGCAGGAGGTCTGCTTCACTTTTTAGTGAACCCAAACCTCATCGCATTAAATATTTAGAACAAATCTATGCTAGCCAACTTCATAGGAAGAGTTTGGTGTCAGCTCTTTGTCTGATTCAAAATGACTGTACACCAGTGCACAAAGCAAGGTCAATAAAGGAATGCTTGGATGAGTTTGGGATGGAAAGACTTGACCTCTCATCTAACATCAGTGAAAGGATGGATCAATGGACATTAGATACAGAAAGTCTTCGCCAATATGGAAAGTTTTACTTGCTCTTACACTCTCCCTCCATCAGTGATCAGTGTAACCAGGCCTCTGGACTACGAAAAGGTTCCTAGTGGAATGATCCATCTGACAGTGATGGCCGAAGATGGAGGAAACCCAGCGATTAACAGTACTGTCGCCGTCACAGTGGAGGTTATTGTAAGTATAGCCCTGCAAAATACATACACAGATACACACACACACACACACACACACACACACATACACACCGTGTACTGTGTAGAACAACGATAAAAATCATATCTCACTCTTAAATAAGCATTTAATGTTTGAGTCCCATGTCCGCAGAAACAGTCTGTTCTTTGTGAGCTTAAATCGTAAAGAAAAAAAAGAACACTTAAGCTTTACAATAAATATACTGAATATTGTTTACATTGAACTGCGAAGAAAGCTCCTGTATATGAAACCATGGATCAATCCATATTCTATAACGCTTGTCCTCACTAGGGTCACGTGTGAGCTGGAGCCTATCCCAGCAGACTTTGGGCAAGGTGGGGTACACTCACCTTCCAGCCAATCACAGGGCACATAGAGACAAACAACCATTCACATTCACACCTAAGGTCAAAGGCGGATGGAATCAGTATTGTGATACCCTTGTGGCCATCTGTTATTAGACAACTATACCACTATTATGTAAATCACAACAATAAAATCATCGCAGAAGATGCAAGAAGATGCATGTACTTTAATTCTCAGCCAAACTGAGCATGTTAGGCCAACTTAATACTCTAAATTATCCATAGCTGTGAATGTGAGTGTAGATAGTTGTTTGTCTATATGTGATTGAATGGTGACCAGTCCAGGGTGCACGCCACCACTCGGCCAACGTCAGCTGGAATTGGTTCCAGCGCACCTGTCACCATAAACAGGATAAGTGGTAGAACATTGGTGGATTCAATGCAGGATGCTATAATGTGCAATAAAAAAAAAATACTGTAGGACTATGATGGACGTTGCATTGGATAGTTTAAATTGTGTGAAATAATTTCAGCATCATACCTCCTTAAATAACACACACTTTCCATAATGCTGTGTATTCCCCTTTTGCCGCTATAAGTACCATCAACACTACAAAGTTGTTTTCTAGACAAGCTCTCCAGCTGTTTGTTTCAGTTAAACATCACTCAGATAAAGTACATATAAAGACAATGTGTGAAACACTTTAAAGTCCACAATGTAAAACTTTTGACCGCATATAATGGTACAGTATTAAACTGAGATGTGTCTCATTCTACAGACATTCGAAAATAAAAATGCAAAACCAATCATCAAGAAAAATATGTATTCCTAGCAGTCATTTTCTGGCACCCACAATGGTAGCAACCTGACCTATACATACTGTTCGGGTCAAATTTGAGCTTTTTTGACGTGAAACAAATTAACAATAACTCTAAATGTCATTCACCGAAATTTGATGATTTTTCCTAAATTAACCGAAATGCACAAAAATGAAATTAGCTTAAAATGTTATTCTTTGTACAATTTTGCTTTTGTGTACAGTGAGGCAGTTCTGGGTCAAATTTGACTCATCTACTCAAATAGATGTTAAATGTACCAGTGTGATTTAAATCGGTGACAATGGTGGTAGTGGTGGGAGTCTTGAACCCGAGACACTGTACATGCCATAAATGTGTGTATTTTTTATGGGACAGCGGTTACCGTATTCGTGACGGAGTTTGAAACAGTCCCGACAACTGTTTGTGTTACCACCCCATTTGCACAAGTTACCGCAGAAACATGCACCTGTTTGTCTTTGAAGGGTCATGGGGGAATGTTGAAACTGAAAGATGAAACCAACACAAGAATGATCATACCTACTAAACATGAGGAAAATAAGTCATACAGAGGTCAGAGAGCGTACCTTGACACATGTGCAAACAAGTACTTGCAAAATTACACTCTCTGAAACATTGATTAAGGATTAATCATGCATCTACTGATGTCAGAAAGGCTATTATAGTTCATAATTTGATCTAGAAAATTATTGTAAGGATATTGTTGGCCAGTGTCAAAATTGACAGGCGGCATAGTATGTGTGTATGTAAAATAAAGAGTATGTACTGGTTCAATCAAATATTTGGTTTTCGTTCATTTCATAATTGTCTGCTATATATGACAATGATCAACACACTATGGCAAATACAGCAGAGACTTGGTCAGAAGTTCAAACAGACAATAACACACACAAACATTTCTTTTTTTTTACTTTCTCACAAGCCTGAACAGTAACATTAGCTCCAACACTGATGCAAACACTAACGAAGCAATGTCCTGGCAGGTTCACCAATATTATACTAACTACTAAATTAGGTGCGGCAGCGTTGCCAAGGCAACAAAATAGACAATATTATCCATAAAATAAAGCAAGTTAATCTTATTATGGGATGATTGCATCATACAGTTGCCTTAAAGACAAAATGTTTTCCATCTTACATGAGATTGAGAATACTATATACAGTACCTGATCAACTACTCCTCAACTTCTGCTAGCATTTATTATTCCAAGGACCATATGGTTACTCAAAACATTATCCAGTATGATCATCATAAACAGCATTAAATGTCAAAAACAGAAATGGTCTTCTGTAAAGCTGTGTTGTGATTTTGTTTAATTATGTTGAATTTTCCTAGATAGTATCTCTGGAGCAGGAAAAAACATCTACAACGTTGTATGTTGCTCGCAAGTCAGCATATCCTGTAATAGGCAACGACAGAAAATATTTCTTCACACATCCTACATGAGAGAGAAATGCTGTCGGGGGAAATATTTACTGCAATGCAAAAACGAACAGGGAGAAATGATCATCACGCTGCCTATATCGTTCTCACTTTCTGTTTCTCTCCTCGGTCTGCCACAGTGTTGTGACTCATGTCACAGTGGTTTATCAGATGATGACAGCATCACACACAATGCCCAAGTCTAACATGGAGACTGCATAGATAAAGGTGCCAGTTACTGTCGCTAAAGTGTTACCACTTCTCGCAGCGGAAAGCCTCACTATGAATAACTAGACAATGAGATTTGTTAGTGTGACAAAAAGAGTGGAATGCAATGCGTGGGAGGCTGTGGGACGTGTTGTGGGGGGAAGTGAATGTGCAGGTTAAAGCTGATCCACAATATAAATGTTTATAACACTCAAATTTTAATTAACTTCAATAGTTTTATTTAAAGGAATGCTTGGATAATGTCCTGTGCCATTGTGTAATTTTATCATTTTCCTCGGTGTACACATTCAGTGGCATTGTGGATTTTACACGAGGGACAAGTGGCGCATTGTCTCGCCAAATCCAGCAGATGTTGCTCTGGTGAAGGCTTCTAGTGTAGCAATTCAATTGTGAAATGAACCTGTATCAATAAATGTATACCGCGGGGCACAGTGGAGAAATGGTTAGCACATCTGACTAGCAGTTCTGAGGTTGTGGGTTCAAATTTGGGCTCTGGCATTTCTAAGTAATGCTTGCATGTTTTCCCTTATGTCATGTAGTAATGCAAATACAATGACAATTGTGGAAATGATGCAGAGAGTCGTCAAGCAATTTAAAGTGACTAGTTGTGCGATAATTCTGATACAACGACAAATGTGTAAATGATTCAGAGAGTCCTCAAACACGTAAGTGGCCAGTAGTAATCAACAACAGTTATGCTCTTAAAGCAGCGTGATGAAGCTACAGCAATGAGTTCAGTAATGTCATAAACGACATGTGCAAAATTGAAAAAAATTGGCAACATGTCAATATGGAATTATAAATCAACTGTTTAAGAAGTAAATGGAAAGGGGCAAGAAGCTACTCGAATGTCTGCTGATTTTAGTGTGCATTGTTTGATAGCACTTACCTGTGGGAAGGAGCTGGAATGCTGATGACCAGGATGTGGAGGGTCCAAGAGAATTTTGCCAATGCAAGGCTTAGTTTTGTGACCTTTCTTTGGCTGGCGACCGGTCCCGGGTGTCAACGTCAGCCGGGATAGGCTTCAGTTCACCTGCAACCCCAATGAGGATAAGGATATAGTGTAGCATATATGTGGTACAATTTCATTTTTCAAGTAGTTGCTCAAGTTCTTTTTTTTTCTGCCTTGCAACAAATGGCTGCACAAATTGGTGACATGGCCACGAAAATAATCTAAGCAATACGTACATATCCTGCCAGTGAGAGTCAGAATGTGTTTTCTGTTGAATCACAAATATTTTTCCTTTGTAAATTTGAGTACTTTGCCATTGAAGGAGAAATTAGAGTGTGTTAACTTGTTTTTCCAAAATTAGTGTGCTCTCATTGTTCTCCTGACTGAACAGCTGTTGATGTGTATACACCACTTCCAGGATGAAAATGACAACCCACCCGAGTTCAGCAAGCCATCCTACATTGTCAAGATTCCAGAGAACATTAACGCTGGTGAGTAAACCTTGACTTTTAGACTTCATGTTTAGTGCCTTCAATCCAATTACTGGCCTATACAACATACACACAATTATGTTTCGAAAAATTACATTATGTGCATGTCTTGTGCATGTCATGTCTTTTTCTTTTTCATTGTCTTCGAGCCTATACTGTTTTACTTGTTTCGATTTTGTACGTTCAAATAGTCCAAATGCTGGCTATTGGCTATACAAAGCTAAAGCACTGGCTGCTATATTCATTTTCATGCATGCATTCAGGGAAGCCTTTTATCCCAGACATTAGATTAACTTCCACTTGCTAGAGGGAAATTAGATATTTGCCTGTCCGCTTTCTCTCTCTCTCTCTCTCTCTCTCTCTCTCTCCCTCTCTCTCTCTCTCTCTCTCTCTCTCTCTCTCTCTCTCTCTCTCTCTCGCTCTCTCTCTCTCTCTTTCTGAGCTTTAGCTCTGGCCACTTTTTTTTGTCTCAGAGACGTTTTGAAGGAGCACATTGCTGAACAGCTTGGGCCAAGGCTGATTTCGAGGACGATGGCTAAAGCTCTTTGAGCTGAGGGCCTTTGGTTCTGGTTGCAAGGCTGTGCTCAGGGCCAGCCCCATGGCCAGAATGAATTCAGTTTTTTATTGATCAAGCCTGTGCCAGTTCTCAGCCATGCCAAACAATCTGATGGCATGCTAATCCAAAAACCCACTGACTGGCATACAATTGAGATGTGGATGAAGACAATGAATGCCACTTTTGTGATTTTATCTAGCAAGGTTTTAGACTACTGTCTGTCTGCCCTTAGTTTCCCATTATGTACTGCACATTTGCTAGTCACAACACAATGTAGTAAACCTGCAAAGAGCTGTATCAAAACTTATGTCACTCCTAAAATAACTATACCATTAACAGTATTTGACTGACACTGTAGTGTAAATTACCTCTGCCATGGATGTTGTGTTTTTTTCGCATGAATATGCCAAACTTACCTGGGTTGTGATTAGTAGTGTGATTAGTTTACATGGAGCCTTGTAGTCCAATTCAATTAGGGTTAGAAGCCCAAAACGAATACAAATGCTCCAAATAAAGACCTCTATCGGAATAAACAAAGGCAAAAAGTGAAAATGTTTTGGGGGATTGCAAACTCCCTTTTTAGTATTAAATTGTATTTGCAGATCATCTCACTGACTATCTCTTCAGCTTGTTTTTCCACATGCTCTGTAAGATTGTGTTCCCGCTACCTCTCCTCAGGAGCTACAGTGCTGGTGGTCAATGCCACTGATTTGGACGCCTCTCGAGAGTTTGGCCAGGCCTCACTCATCTACTCCCTGGAGGGGTCCTCCCAGTTTCGACTTAACTCACGCTCTGGTACGTGTGCATGTGTGTGTGTGTGTGTGTATTTTAACACACTGGATCCTTTTTTTATCGGCCAAGTGAGTCTGGACAGTCTAAATATAGTGATATTCATTTTAACAGTGAGCATTCTTTCATTCATCACACTTCATTTTTTCTTGTTTATATGTGTCTGCTGGACATGTTTCTTTTGACCGTTCATCAACTCTCTCCAATGGTTGTTACCATCTTAATATATTTGGATATAACTTGTGTTTGTGGCTCAGGAGAAATCACCACCACAGCCTTGCTGGATCGAGAGCTAAAGTCAGAATACATCCTCATCGTCAGAGCTGTAGATGGAGGGGTGGGCCCGCAACAAAAGACTGGCATTGCCACGGTAGTTGCTCTAAGCAGCCATGATCATTTCATGTGCAGTTCAACAAAGTCTTAATTTTCTTTATTTACATTATCCAAGTTTGTCAAAAAAACTAAAGAAAATGTAGACAAATCTACAGTTCACCATGAAAGTATTCACAGTGCTTCACTTTTTCCACATTCTGTTGTTACTGCCTTATTTTAAAAGGGAATGCATTTATTTTTTCCCCCAAAATTCTTCAGCAAAACTTCAAAATGACAATATGAAAATTTTGGGGGGAAATGTTTGCAAATGTATTCGAATAAAAAAAAAAAAAAGAAAGAAATCACATGTACAGTCCATAAGTATTCACAGTTTTTGCTCAATACCTTGATGATGTACTTTTGGAAGCAATTACAGCCTCAAATATTTTTGAAAAGGACGCCACAAGCTTGGCAAGCCCACCGTGAGCGCTATCTTTGGGCAGTTTTGCCCATTCCTCTTCACAACACCACTTAAGCTCCATCAGGTTGGACGGGGAGTGCCACTGCACATATATATTCAGACCTCTCCAGAGGTCGTCGATTGGATTCAAATCTGGGCTCTGACTGGCCCACTCGAGGACATTCACAGAGTTGTCCTCAAGCCACTCCTTGAATATTTTGGTTGTTGTCCTGGTGAAAGAAAAGCTAAGCTAGATTGCAAGTAACTTTTTTAGCTTCTTTCAGCAGCTGCCAAGCGGCGGGAATATCACTTCTGCACTGTACAAAAAGAGCATTAGCTTGACCGTACCCATTACTTGGTCATATACGCCACACAGGTTACAGAATGACATCAACGTGAACCAATAACTTAAATATTAGTGTAGGTGAAACAACATTAAATGAGCAACTTAGTGCAGACTTCACATGCCAAATACAGTAAGCACCTAAACATGTAAACAACCACACCATTCGCAAGTACACTTCTCTAAAGACTCTTAACTGACAGACAGACAGACAGCCAGCCAGCTAGATAGATAGACTCCACTTGATGCTGTTTCAAAAGTGTGATTGCGGCCAACAGTACTGACTTTGTTTGCATTAGGGAGTTGTTGGTAGCTTTTCCTGCTTCCGTTCCCCTAACAACGCACGCAAGCATGCGAACACACACACTGCTCCCACCATCATAATTTTAATGTGAAGAGAGAGGAAACTTTCTTGTTCCCGGTGACAAGTTTACGCAGCTGTTTAACTAACAAAGCTGCGGGTGATTAACAGGGGAAGAAGGGGAGGGGCTGGTAGAAACTGGTAAGTGTTTTCAAGAAAATGATGTCAAAATGTTACAAGCTTCGATCTCAAACGGTCAAGTTACTAGCAATGATGAAAAGCGAGTTTGTAAAGAATTAGATGGTTTCTTGTTTGATGATGTTTGAAGTCTATTGCTATTGCGCAGGCTGTTTTCTGTGTCTCCTGGCTGCACTGCTGATTTGCTGGTAATTTTGACGAGTCACAGCAGTGTTGAGGATGTGGTCATGATTACGCGCATACTTTAATCCTTATTATTAAACTTGGATTCGGTTCCGATTATAAAGGCCTCCTGTCAAACATTTTTAACTATCTTTGATCAAAACATATGATTCACTTTGTTGATCAAAATGTTGATATTGTGTGGTGCACTGTGGATTGTTACTGGTGCTGGTAACATGACATGGGCACTGGCAAAGACCGCTGGTGTCAAAATTACGCACCGGTCTAATTGGCTGTATTATCGTTTCTAATTGACTTCTGTGGAGACATTGTGTTCACATTTTGAAATCATAGTATTGTTCAGTCAAGGATTGGTATTTGGAATACATGTTGAAACTCTGGAATGCCAAGGTCTGTTGAATTATCTCAAGGAGCTTTATGACAAAGGTTGCGAATACTTATGCATTGTGATTTCTCTGTGGGGTTTTAAAATAAATTTGTAAAGATGTAAATAAAAAAGTTTTTATGGGGTGTTGTGTGAAGGAAATGAGTTTAAGGCATTTTGAAAAAAGCCTGGAACAGAAGAAATGTGGAAAAAATGAAACACTGTCAATACTTACCAGATGCAGTGCATGTTATTTTCGTCTTGGTCTTGAATTGGCTCGATTTAATTTATTTACCTCAGTTTTTCCTGATCCCCACTTTGTGTAGGTGAACATAACCATCCTGGACATTAATGACAATGCCCCCCAGTGGAAGGATGAGCCATACCATGCCAATGTGGTGGAGATGAGCCCAAACAACACAGATGTCATCTCTGTGAGTGCAACACTCCCAGCGTGACAATTTAGGCTACTGAAAGAGTTAATACACAGGAAATGTAATTATTTAACATGAATTCTTATCTTGAATTGGACTGGAGCATTTAGTTCATAAAGTTAGGTTTGCTGCATGTACGTATACACTTCCATCGATTAAATATCAGCACTGTCTCAATGTGAGTTGCTTGCACAGCTACTGTAAATAAAGCTTTACTTTAATTGCCAAGAGCGTCCTTGGCCCTGAGCGTTATAATCTCTTTTTTCTCCCTTATAACGCTTGTGATTATCACCACGGTGGATCGTTGGTCTAAGATCAAATTACACTAATTGCAAGTCAACTGGAAATTCATAGACGCGTGTGGGAAAAGTGGAGAAAATGAACTATGTCAGTAACCCAATTGCTTTGTGCATGTCAACATTGTCAATGTTACCCAAAATGTGACGAGACCAGACATCCCATAAAACATTATTGAGTGTTCTCTGTCTCCAGAGAAACCCCAGTCAGACACCATATTAAAAATTAAACTTGGATGAAAATATTGCTTCTTTCCTCTGCCCCAGCTTGTGTTAATAAATCTGTGCTTTCAAAATGTTTTGCATATATTTTTTTATAGCCCTGCTCATCCAGCAGAATGCAACTTCTGTCTTGCACGTGGACAATAATCTTCATATGTTACTTTATCTGTTTATCTTTTATTTAATACAAGTAAGGTTTTTACAGTGACCATTAAAAGAACATCTGTTCAAAAAATATATCTGAATGCACAGTCCATATAGTACACGTAGTACTGCTCAACTTGACTAGACTAGACTAGACTACATGGACCAATTGTGTTCACTGTGTAGGCCATCACAAAGTAAACGCTTGAATATTGCCCCCAAACTCTCTCATTGTCCTGCTGGTGTCTTTGACACTATGCTGTTGGAAATTAAGCCCTGATCATTCATTAATTAAAGAGCCGTCACTGAGTGTAATTAAGGGAGTCCGATTGCTAATTAAAATATAGCCTGCAGTCATACGCTTTGCAAATTATTCAGATGCGAGGCAGGAAAGCGAGAGGCCGTCTTGCACGAAGACCAATGGAGAAATGGCGAAAAAAACGCCAATACTGACTTTTTAAAATGTTCACACCCCCACCTTTGTTCTGTGTAGCCTATGGCCAAACAATATGGTTATAAAATAAAATCTCACAAAATCCAATTTTAATCAATTCTCCTTGGCTTTGATAAAAAGCAAATGACAATGGAATTGATTGTTTTGCTTTTTTTCAATCATGGGATTGTCTTTATTTCTCCTGCTACCAAATAAGCTTTTGAAACTGTTTTTGGTTACTTGCATCACTTCCACAGGACATTTTTTTATTTTTTTTTTATTTTTTTTTACAGATAATAAGAAAATAAGTGTTTCCTCTTGGACAAATGTCCCTTTAGTCAAATATGTATGTGTGCAAACACGATCTTTTTACATTTTCAACAATTGAACCTAATAAAATTTACCATCAGTCTGCATGGCTGGCTTGGTTCATGTAAGAGTAGTAATGTTGCAGCGCCTTCTGCTCTCCCATGCTCTCTTCTCATGTAGAGTTGCACAGGTGAGGCAAGGAGCCGTTTGCAGCTTGGAAGCACATACCTTGGGTCAGAGATTTTCCAATGTGTTTTTAACTCACTGTTTTTGTCTATAATAAAATGCTTATTCATTTTAACTAAAGCATTGAAAATCATTTCCTGGGGATGGAAAAGGCAGCAATAAGTCAGAAATAACAAAAAGCATCTCCACTCCCAGTAAGCCTCCTCAAACGTCAACGGTATATCAGTACACATGATATCTTTTATTTTCTGTCTGTTAGTTACTAAATTAGCTGAACATCTTATGTGTTTTAGTGCTCGGGCCAGAATTGATTAGTTCAACTGACCCCAGCTGCACACTTCCCCGCCTCTTAGATCACCTCCACTTTTCTTTGGAGTTGCTTATCAATAGGCCTCCAATTTGCCTGCTTTCCATGTCGCCTTAATAATTGAATACCTGAAAAACCTTTGTTCCTCTAATGACCAATTAACCATTTTCCGGCGTTTTTAGTCAGAGCATTGAATAATTGATCAGCTCTTTAAAGCCCAGCAAATGTTTTAGCCTGGCTCCCATTCCAATGCATTCATCACCAAGATCACCTAAAGAGACACCGCCATTTTTCTTATTACCGAGTGCTGTGAGAGAGCAGTCGCCAGTCAGTGTGCGTGTGTGAGTTACTCTGAAGGTGAGGTGGGGCATGCAGTGCTCTCACATTATTATTCCTCCCTTCCTGTCATCTGTCAGTTTCTGTCATCTCCCCCATTAATTCCCACTTGTTAAGTACACTTTTATTGAGACGTGCCATTAAACCCAAGGAATATTACTCTCATAGTAAGCCATATGAAGTGAAGCATGCCTCTTGTCAAGGAGGCCGCTCAAAGAAGCATGTCTGTGTTGCTCTCCTGCTCAGGTTCTGGCACTGGACCCGGACAACGGGGAGAATGGGACTGTGGTGTACAGTATCAGCGCAGAAAACCCATTCTACACCATAAACAGTAACACTGGGAAGATCCGCACCAGTGGGGTAACCCTGGACAGGGAAGGTTCTGACCCCAGGGCCACAATGCTCATGAGAGTAATCATCATCTCTGCTGTTGACCGTGAGTTGTGCCAGTTTGTTTGACTCATCCGTAAAGCAAGCGTCAGTTACTTTATACCTTCCTGAGTAGAGGGCTTTCAATTCTGGGTGATTAGTGTCCATTTTCAAGCCCAAGTCCTTAAGTTTGATGTTGCCCATGAAACATTTTATAGTGCACGATAAATTCCATTGACCATGGAATGCGTCCTTTATATGTTTCTCTGACTCCCTCTGTAGGTGGTGCACCTTCCCTGCATGCATCAGCGAGCGCTACAGTATTTGTCAACCTGCTTGATCTCAACGACAACGACCCAGCCTTTGTCAACCTTCCATTTGTGGCGGAAGTACCAGAGGGACTCCCCATTGGTTCGTCAGTGTTTAAGGTATCATTTAAACGCAAACACTATTTGGCAGTGGTTGGCTGTGCATTTGGTTCTTAGGCCTGGATACTTAGCCCTTGATTAATTCATATTTGAATACAACCCTATTACATCGCAATAATATCACCCATCAATACTATACAACAAGGCAATACAATGCAACTGTGCCACGTACATCATCTAGAGTGGTTCAGAATTAATATTTATCCAATAAAATGACAAAAACATCCATCCATCTATTCAATGTACTCCATCCATCCATTTTCTGAGCCGCTTCTCCTCACTAGGGTCGCGGGCGTGCTGGAGCCTATCCCAGCTATCATCGGGCAGGAGGCGGGGTGAACCCTGAACTGGTTGCCAGCCAGTCGCAGTGCACATACAAACAAACAACCATTTGCACTCACATTCACACCTACGGGCAATTTAGAGTCTCCAATTCATGCATGTTTTTGGGATGTGGGAGGAAACCGGAGTGCCCGGAGAAAACCCACGCAGGCACGGGGAGAACATGCAAATTCCACACAGGCGGGGCCGGGGATTGAACCCGGGTCCTCAGAACTGTGAGGCTGACGCTCTAACCAGTCGTCCACCGTGCCGCCTCAATGTACTCTCATTCTCTTATTGTCACTAGGGTCGCGGTTGTGCTGGAGCTTATCCCAGCTGACTTTTACACCCTGTACTGGTCGCCAGCCAATCGCAGGCCACACATAGACAAACAACAATTCACTCTCACATTCACACTGACAAACAAGTCAGTCTTCAATTAAGCTACCATATATGTTTTTGGAATGTGGGAGGAAACCGAAGTATCCGGAAAAAAACAACACAGGCACGAGGAGAACATGCAGACTCTACACAGGAAGACCGCAGCTTGTGACAAAAAAAACATAAAACTTTTTTTTATATTTTTTAACACCAAATTGCAACAGTTTTTCTTGTCGAAGGGTCAGTAACAAGTTTTGGCGCTGACCAACTAATCACAGGATGGGAAAATGTTGATGTCACAGCGTTCTGACCCTGTGAGGATGAATTTGAAATATCATTAGTTAAAGAAACAGTCCCATTGCTGGTATAGGTTAGATTAAGTTACAGTGACTGATGATTGATGATTTTGAAGGCCCTGGGCAGAGGAGATTGAGATGGCAACACATTGGGGCTGAAATCTGATTGGACAAAAAAAATCACAGTGCAGCCAAGAGAAACACTACGAAATGAAGACACTAGACTGTCGGAATACATTTATACAATTTCATGTAATAGACATTAAAATGTAGGTTGTAAATGTTGGTCAGTGTTTCCAATAGACATTAGACCAATAGAGAAGGCTTTGCTGGCCCTGACAGCTCACCACTGCTATTAGGCATGCTTAATGCACACGAAATGTTTACGTCTGCGTGATGATAATAAAATAATAATTCATTTTGTAATAGTGGAAAATTTGTAGTTTTAAACTGACACATTTCTTATTGTGATTATACTTTGTAGTGGTGAACTTCAAAGCTGCTCACTGAGAGCTGCGTCAAATATTTTGGTTGAGAGAGGAGCAATATACATAAAGTCAAAACATATACATTATTTACTTCTCTGGCAGTTTCAATTGTATTAAACTTAGTCACAGCAGATTTTTTTTATGCAGCTCTTCAAGTGTTTCTTGGGGAAATTCAAATGATGAATGCAAATAAGTGTGATGATTTATTCTGTATCGCACTTCAAATTGACATTGTTCACTGACTAGTTTCAAACAACAGCTCTTCACGAAAACCTTTGCAAAAGGGTAAACGACTAAATTTTTAGTTCAGCTCCTGTATGTGTAATGGCAATGTGTGCTTATATATTTGCCCATCCAATGTAACTCTCTGTTACTGTCCACTATTCATTGTTCCCAATAGTATCTCTCCCTGATTGTGTACGGGGCCGGCACATATAAACAAACAATCATTCGCACCTACGGGCAATTTAGAGTCTTCAATTAACCTACAATGCGTGTTTTTGGAATGTGGGAGGGAACTGGAGTGCCAGAAGAAAACCCACACAGGCACAGGGAGAACATGCAAACACCAGACAGGTCAGACTGGATTTGATCCCTGGTCCTCAGAACTGCGAAGCAGATGTGCTAAACAGTCTCCCACCATGTCGCGTAATAAATCATATATATTTTTTAAATACATGCTGTCACAGGATGCCCCCTTGACATTTCTGCCTTCCCCCTCAAGTATGCATTCATAGAACCAATCTTGATTCTGTCTGTCCTCCCTTTCCTCTTTTAGGTTCAGGTTGAGGACCCTGATCAGGATAAGAATGGTTTGATTACGATGACATTGCAGATGGGTATGCCTCGCTTGGACTTTTACCTGAACACTTCCACTGGCATTCTCACCTCATCTGCAATGCTCGATCGGGAGCAGATTGGACAGTACCATTTGAGGATTATAGCATTCGATGCAGGAAAGTTCCCTCGCACTTCAACTTCAACTCTCACTATCACCGGTGAGTGTCTAAATGTGTCTGATAATGAGAACTTCACTTGATTTCCCTTTACTCTCCTGATATTATCCTACAAATGAAACTGTTGAAGCATTTTATGAATAAATTCTCAGTCATTAGGGGTTTTGCCTCTAAGTCTCATTTCTTTGGACTCCACTGAGAGAGATGCTACCACCTGTTGGTGGCACTGGATAATTCTGAAATGTGACATTGTGTGGAATGACAAAATATCCATAGTCAAACAACACCATGAACCTGACCGAGTAACAATTAAAAAGTAACTCATAACAACATTTGCCTTCATTTTCCTGTTTATATCATATCAGTGTGTACTAATATATGTGTATCCGTGTGTATCAGTTCTGGATGTAAATGACGAGACGCCCACCTTCAACCCTCGTGTATACAATGTGTCCCTGAAGGAGAGCGTCCCTAGAGACCACATTGTAACACGCCTCAGCTGCTCGGACAACGACGCCGGCCTCAACGCTGAACTTAGCTACTTCATCACAGGTTAGAGGTCACAGTGGAGGAGGATTTGGGGTTTTTAGCATCGATTTGGCAAATCATTTCACAATCATATTAACTGTAGTATCTGCAGGTAAGGTACCATTTCGCCCATTCATCGTGTGAAATTGCATTTCAGCTGTTGAGGAGTGAATGTGTGTGTTTTGCTAAGTTCTTGTGTTTATGTTTCTAGGTGGTAATCAAGATGGTAAATTCAGTGTCGGCTTCAGAGACGGCATTGTTCGGACAGTGGTTGGCCTCGACAGAGAAACCCAGGCAGTGTACACAATGGTCATAGAAGCTATAGGTGTGTCACATCTTTACCATGTTATCATTATTTTGTCATCTTCAAAGTGTCTCCTTTCTACTTTTTGCATGATGATGAAAGAACAAGTGACGCTTGCATATCTGCAGTCATCGCAAAATGTTGCTCAACTGCCTTTGTTGTTTGACAAGAAAGAACTGAGGTTTTCCTGTTTTGGAAACCATTGAGTCAGAATGGCTGATCTGCTGAGAGGGCAAGTAACTTAAAAGTGCTGGAAAAAAAAGAAAATAGAATGCCTTTTTTTTTTTTTAAGTGTCCTGATTCACAATGAATCTATTGAGCTAATAGTGTTCTAAAATGTTTGTTTTTTTGTTTAAACCTTTGAAGGTTATAGATGCATTCTGAATAGACGCACCATACTAACAGTGGCAGCTGACATTTGCTACCTTGACCTTTAGTGGGGGCTTTGAAATCTGATTGGTTAAAGAAACAGTCCCATTGTTAATATAGTTTACTAGGCCACCACTACTATTTTTAAGGTCGATTGACATGGTAGCACATAGCGGCTGAAATTTGATTGGATAAAGAATTGCAACAACCACATGCACATACTGGAACGCTGTGAAATGAAGTAAATAGAATGTTAGGAATAAATCAATACAATTTCATGCAATAAATATTAGAATTTAGGTTGTAATAGTACGTCAGTGATATTGTTTAGGCCAGCAGAGAAGGCCTTGCTGGCCCTGACAGTTCCACCACTGCACCTATACAATCTACATGCTGCATCGAACATTCTCATCGCCATCACTAATACAATAATGCTCACTTTTTGTTTGTTTATCAGGGATTTACTTTAGCTCACAATGCATTGTGGGACATGTACTGTAGTTGGAGAATCTGTCTGATAGTCTAGTGATTCTTGGTTAAAATCTCAGCTCAGACTTTTCTGTGTGGCGTTCTCCATATGCCAGTATGTTTCTTCTACAGGTACTCCAACTTCGTCTTCATTCCACATTCCAATAACACGCAAGTGACGTTTAATTGAAGACTCTAAATTTTCTAGCAGTATAAATGTGATTGACTGGCGACCAGTCCAGGGTGTACGCAGCCTCTTGCCCAGCCAGCTGGGAGATGCTCAATCTCACCTACAAGTGCCACGGCCATGAACAGTATAAGCAGCAGATAATGAATAAATAGCTCGCATTACGATGAAGCTGTGTTTTTACTCCTGCTTGAACTGAATTTTCCCTTGAGAGATTATGAGTATAATAATGCATTAAATTATGCAACATAAAAATAATCATGTAGGGCGGCCAACTGGTTAGCACATCTGCCTCACAGTTCTGAGGACCTGGATTCAAATCGGGCCTCACCTGTGTGGTGTTTGCATGTTCTCCCCGTGCCTGCGTGGGTTTTCTCCGGGTACTCGGCTTTCCTCCACATCCCAAAAACTTCCACTGTAGGTTAATTGAAGACGCTAGATTGTCCGTAAGTGTAGATGTGAGTGTGAATGCTTGTTTGTTCATATATGTGCCCTGCGATTGGCTGGCGACCAATTCAGGCTGTACCCCGCCTTTCTCCCAGAGTCGGGGCGCCAGCGACAAAAGTGTGGATAAGCGGTACAGAAAATAGATGAGAGAGAGCAGGCGCAATGGATCACACAAAGATATTTTACAAACAGTATAAAAGATAGAGTAACAGCAGTGATACAAATCTGCAATATAGCGGGACTGCGACGCAAGAACCGTGATATAGTGGAGGATTGCCGTATCTCTATTCCATGATGATAAATTGTAGGGCCTCATTGTTCCAGGGATGGGACTCTTGTTTCCATGACACGTGCATCCCGGGACTCACACACTCTCAAGTGTATTTTCATTAAAGTACATATGCACACTGGAAGAAATTATTATTCATCTTGGTCACAGTAGTTATATTATACCATAATATAAAAATATAAAAAATGCAAACATAATTAGGGTCTAGCAGAAGAAGACTCGCTGTATTGCCCAAAGTCATCAACATTAGGAAATAAAAATCAAGACTACATATCCATCCATCCATTTTCCATACCGCTTATCCTCACTAGCGTGCTGGAGCCTATCCCAGCTATCTTCGGGCGAGAGGCGGGGTGCACCCTGAACTGGTCGCCAGCCAATCGCAGGGCACATATAAACAAACAACCATTCGCACTCACATTCACACCTACGGGCAATTTAGAGTTTTCATTTAACCTACCATGCATGTTTATGGAATGTGGGAGGAAACCGGAGTACCTGGAGAAAACCCACGCAGGTACAGGGAGAAGAAGAAGAAGAGGAAGAAGAAGAATCACCTTTTATTATGAGCATGCATGCATGTACACAAAATTTGTTCTCTGCATTTAACCCATCACAGTGAACACATACACATGTTAGTGGAACACACTGGAGCAGGGGGCAGCTGAAGCGCCCGGGGAGCATTTCGGGCACCACAGCCGTGAGTCCGGGGGATGTTGGCGGATGGTCTTGAACCTAGGACCCCCACTCCACACAGGCGAGGCCGGATTTGAATCCAGTTCCTCGAGGCACATCTGCCTCAGAACTGTGAGGCAGATGTGCTAACCAGTCAGCACCGTGCCGGCCATTTTAATTTAATTTATTTTATTTTTAAAAATGTGTTTTTGTATCACCTCTTCACTATGTTTTATGGAAATTGGTTACGTAGATGTTGCTGATTGATGCTCAATCAAAACAAATCAAAAACAGCAAAGCACATAAAGTATGATTCCTCTCTGACAGCATTTTCTTTGAAAAGTCATCATTTCACTTAATTTCTATACGGCTCTTATTTTGGATCCTACCTAATGTTGTGCAATTTGCTGCATAATATGTTTGGTGACGTTGCTATCAAACGTAGATCATTTCTGTAAATGGTTCTGTCTGTGCTCGCAGATAATGGTCCAGCGGGCAGCAGGAGGACAGGCACAGCCACTGTGTTTGTTAAAGTTCAGGATGTTAATGACAACAGACCCATCTTCCTCCAAAACAGCTATGAGACCAGCATACTGGAGACTGTACCGAAGGGAGCCAGCATCCTTCAGGTGAAAACACACTACAACATCCACAGTCAGACAGACAGAAAAAGTTACTTTATTGTCCTGTGTAACAATCCCAAACACACACACACACACACACAAATCACTGGTTTGGAGTTGCATTTGTCCTTTCAGTATTGATCCTATATTACTGTACAGTATATTTCAAGTGGAACTGTGAATGTATTTGACCTACCGTAATTAAATTGGAAGAGCAGATGGACATGTTGCACTCCATCACAACTATTAGGGCTATGTGATACAGAGGAATAATCCTTGTGTTTAAGCTCCCTCATAGACCAAAAAAAGCAAGTAGCATTTTACATTTTACAGCTGATAAGTTGTTAAATTGTGCAAATCAGATTTGAAGTATTAAAAGTAATCGTGTTTTAATGATACTTGAAATGCTTGTTAGGAGTGCTGTATGAACAGTCAAGCCTATTGTTGTTTGCACTCATTACACTCTTTATAAAACTACCGATACGTGCAGAAACATTTCCGTCTGCAAATAATGCTGAAAGATGTACATCTAAAAATATTTGGAAAGCAAAACTAGACTGGATAGTTGCCTGTGCCTGGTTTTAGTGAGTTGCAATTTCAGTTTAACAGTCAGTCCTTGGCTAGTTGACTAACTAGATCTCAATGACGTAGTCATACAGACAAGGCGTAGTAAGGTGGGGCTCCGTGCTGCCCCCCGGCTGTTCTGTCTGTGTGCCTGGAGAATGGGAAGCACGTGTGTTCCCATGCTCATGTGTCCTCCGATGAGGGGGTCTTCTGAAGGACAGATTGTACGAGCGCCGATAGGAGCCCAGCCTTTTCCACACCTTGAGTTGTGGTTCACTAGACTGACTTTGTCCATGTTTCAGAGTCTGTCCTGAGCCACAGCTCGCCTCACACTCCTCGTCTTGTTCAGAGCGCCGACACACTGCCAGGAAGATCGCCAACACTGCCAGCAGCAGTGTTAAGCCCAGCACCACCATAATGGTGAATTCTGGGTCATGGATGTCTAAAGAATAGGAGGAGGTGGTGGGGGCGATAGTAGTGGTTGACACATTGAACTGTGTGTGTTCTGTGGTGGAGTCAAAGGTAAAGTTGGTTCCCAGATCTCTGGTGTTCATGTTGCCGTTGACCTGGTTAAAAAAAGCACTGTGAGATTTACAACTTCTGTGTTAAAATGTTATGCAATATGTTAAGTGTCAGCTCTCTTTGCTATGCAATGTTTTGCTGCTGAGTTGTTTTATTTAGGAGCGTGTTTTGATTTGATTGGGATCATACACTCAAGGGCTCTCCAACATATGCACACACATGCACAAATAAATGATTAAAGCTTGCATAGATATGCAGTGCTTGGCATTTGCAGCAATTATGTGGCTATTAAATCAAGGCTAGAAAACAGTCAGAGCTTCACGGGATTTTGTCAATGCAAAACAAAATGGGTTTACTAAAAAGGCCCTTGTAAAATGCAAGGCGTCCACCTCTTCTACCCAGATCTCCAATTATCCCCCTTTTCTTTCTCCGCGCCCCCATCTTTAGCATTGTAACATTTGTAAATGTCATCCTCCTTAATGCAGTGGAGACAAAGCATAGCTTATCGGTTTAACGGAAACACACTGGGAGGTGAAATTATTTTCAAGACTAAATGCCAGGAAAGCTGTGAGATAGGCCAGTGGAGCAAGAGGCTTGTTAAAAAAAAAAGTCTCTTCATTAGTTTGTGACTTAAACGTATGCTTTAGTTTTTATGTGCACACAGAACTATACAAAGTTATCGGCATACTCTGCATCAGAATTGTCACTCATTGCAACTCTTTTAGACTTATTACAATGTTACAGTTTTATCAACTGGGCAATTGATTGATTGATTTTTTTATTTTTATTTTTTCAGTAGCACATTTGCTAAGGCATGCAATAATTCTAAAGCCTCTTTAATTGCTCTAATCATGGCATGCCTTCTATCTCTCTATCTACTGTATCTTTCAAGCTGTCGATCGATCGATCGTCTCTCTTTCTCTCTCTCGCTCCCTTCTATCTATCTATCTATCTATCTATCTATCTATCTATCTATCTATCTATCTATCTATCTATCTATCTATCTATCTATCTATCTATCTATCTATCTATCTATCTGTCTGTCTGTCTGTCTGTCTACAGTGTATCTCCATTTAGCCATCTATTTATCTTTCTATCCATCCAGCTACCTATAGCTATCACTCTAGCTAGCTACAGTATCTGTCTGTCTGTCTGTCTGTCTGTCGGAGTGGTCACTGTCTCAAGACAACAAATATATTTTACAAGCGTGTAAAACATTTCTTTTTTTTTTAAACAAAGTGATTACATACAGTATATTCAAACAAAACATCTGTGAAACTATGTACTACTTACAGCCCCACTTTAGAACAGCACCAGTTCCTGCAACTGAGGTCAGACCTGTTCCTTGGCTCCACACACTTGTTTTTCCCCCCTAAAACTGTTCCTTTCCTGGAGACAAGAGGGGAAATACTGGGTTGGGGTAGATGAGGAGGGGAGCAGTGAGGAAAAGGGTGGGAAACATGGGTAACCGCGTCAAAGTGTAAACATCTCACTATTGTTTATTTCCCAGCAAAGTCGGTACACTACCTCCAGCTAAGCCATGCTGAGACAGTGGTTAACCACAGTTTTGCTCACTCAGAACATGTGTCTTTACCCTTACAACATCTGGCTCATCAATATACTTTCCAAGTTTATGCACCCCTTTTTATGGCCTAAGTGGTGCAGTCCACTGTGTAATACCCTATTTACCACTCACCAATCTGAACCCCCAGACTCTTTCTTTTCTCCTTTCTACCCCTCCCCTTTCCTCCTCTTTCACCTCTCTTCTCTTTATAAAGCTAATGAGACTGAAGTTGGGCCCCTCTTCACTGTGCTAGTGTGTGTGTGTGTGAGAGAGAGAGAGAGAGAGAGAGAGAGCAAAGAAGGACACTCAGAGCAAGAGAGCGAGCGAGTTATTGAGAGAGACATTTAGAGAGTGAGAGATGTAGTGTGCGTGTGGAGACATTGTGTGTGTGTGTGTGTGTGTGGTTGTGCGCACACATTCAGACCTGAGCAAATGTGCTTGACTGTGTCGTAATGCAATTTCATATGCACTTTGTGAGCGTCGTTGTAGATTTGACACATCCACAGAGGAGCACAGTGAGTCATGAAGTCGGCCTCATCTGGTGCCAGCAGATCTCTAGATTCAGAAGTCAGTCTCACGGCACGGCCCATTCAAACGTGCTCCACTTTTTATCAGCGTATGCTCCACGGAGCCATGCTGTCTACGCTCGGCTCCTTTCTGCTTCTGGACATCTGCCTGCAGCGCAGAGAGTGAGAGATGCTTTCTCGATGCCGTGCTGTGTGGGGTGGTTATGTTGTTGTGGCAGCAAGATGCGCTGACTCCCAGTGGTTCCACACAAAAGGAAGAAGTCAACACCAAATGTTTGCGAAAATGGTTGGATGAGCAAAAAAAAAAAAAAAAAAAAAATGTAACAATGAAATGCACTTGTACAAATGAGGCAGGTCATAACACACTGTACAGGTACACTTTTTAATTGATTTGCAGTGACTGCTGATTGATTACATTTATACATTACATTTTCAGAAATGTGTGGATATACTGCATTTGGATTTGTTTCAAAATTGTTATTTTATTGGCATTTTCTCTTCTTGTGTGCTTGTTTAGGTACAAGCTACAGATGCAGACCAAGGGGAGAATGGGCTCGTCCTCTACAGGATCGTCACTGGTATAAATGTTTCTACTGTGTGGCTTTCAGGTGTCTTCCCTCATCGCACTAATGCAGTGATTCCCAACCAGGGCTCGTGTAATATCATCACGTGCGGAAAACGATTCTATTGCACTTGATATACCCAAAAAAAACTTTCATTGATTAAAAGTATATATTTACTCATCTATCAATGTCAGTGACGTACTGTATAGTGACAGACAGATCAGGCGACGTATTGCTTATGTTTGTGTTGATTTATTAATTTTTCTTAAACTATATTTTGTGTGCGTGTGTGTGTGTGTGTGTGTGTGTGTGCGTACACGCGTGTGTGTTTTTACTGTAGTGTATTATTCTTTCAAAGTATTGTACTTTATTTTGTATATGTTCAAAATAAATTACATTTTAAAAACGCCCTTACTTTAGATGGCAGCGGGTACAATAAACCTGTGTATTCACCTGTTGCCATGAATACAACAGAATACCGTCGAGCATGGCTTCATGCCAGTATATCAGCTTTGTGTTCAATTAAACAGGCTCAGATTTCATATTTAGTAAATCAATTTGTGAGTCAATTGAGACAATATCGTCATTGTTTCAGTATTCATACTTTTTGTGACAGCTTTGTTTGGTGGTGTGCCGTGAGATTTTCTGAAGTAAAATGGGTGCCTCGGCTCAAGAAAGGTCAGGGAAGATGTACATCCTGTCTTATTTCAGAATCTGATGAAATCCACAAATGGACAACTAAGATTATTTTCACAGCTTTCAAATTTGCATGACATTTGCATTTCAAACAGGTGAAAGTGACTCACCCAGTTTGTTCTGGGGAGAAATTATTCACTCTTAAATATTTTTGCTCAAATGTTTGTATGTGTGTGCATGCATCAATGTGTATGTGTGTGTTTTAATACAGGTAACAGTCACAAACTATTCAGCATTGACAAACAAACAGGGCTCCTGACCAGAGGCCTCCGTGCTTTGGACAGAGAGACAAGCAGCTCTCATCTTTTAGAAGTGGAAGCCTACAACAGTGATGAGGGAAGCATGAGGAGCTCTGTGAGGGTGAGCATACGAAGAATGTGTCAGAGGGATGCTTGTGCTTCAACACAGCAGCACATAGACTTTGACAATTGGCCAACCGTAGCATGGAATTAGTTTGTAACAAAGTTTAACTAACAGTCTCGCAAAATGCAAATGAGGAACTGAAATGTTGATGAGGTTTCAATTTTTTAGAATAAGTTAATTAGGCGGCACGGTGGCCGACTAGTTAGAGCGTCAGTCTCACAGTTCTGAGGACCCCGGTTCAATCCCTGGCCCCGCCTGTGTGGAGTTTGCATGTTCTCCCCGTGCCTGCGTGGGTTTTCTCCGGGCCCTCCGGTTTCCTCCCACATCCCAAAAACATGCATTAATTGAAGACTCTAAATTGCCCGTAAGTGTGTGAATGTGAGTGTGAATGGTTGTTTGTTTGTATGCGTCCTGCGATTGGCTGGCAACCAGTTTGGGGTGTACCCCGCCTCCTGCCCGATGATAGCTGGGATAGGCTCCAGCACGCCCGCGACCCTAGTGAGGAGAAGCGGCTCAGAAAATGGATGGATGGAAGTTAATTACATTCCTTTTATTTGTCTAAACTCATTTAGGTGATTGTGTATGTGGACGATACCAACGATGAGGTGCCAGTATTTACCCAGCAACAGTACAACCGCCTTGGCCTTAGGGAGACTGCTGGTGTTGGCACATCGGTGATAGTGGTTCGTGCCACAGACCCTGACACGGGTGAGTTCAGTGGGAAGTGAGTGAAAAAACTGCAGTTTATTGGTTTTATTACCTGATTTTATTAGTTTTATACTGCTGTGCTGAAGAGAAAAAAAATATGGTCCCTGTAAGGTGCTAAATGTCCTCCAATCCATTTTGAGGGGTTTTGTCTTTTCTTTTGCACTTTCATATCTATTTTGATGTCGATCAACTATTTTGTTTTATTTTATTTTAGATCTGATTTACTTACAAAGGTGGTCAGATGAAAAATCCATGACATTTAATTTGACATTTGGAAATGCTTCACACAAATGTTGCTCTGTTGACTTCCCCTTTTGCAATGTATTTCTGTGATGCATTTGTTGTTAATTAAATAATGACATTTTGTGGACCATGTTGACGGTTGAACCACTACACTGAGTAAGCAAGGCGGTGTCAGCAGTATTATAACACAAGGTTTTACTTGATGCTAAATACGCATTGTGCTTGTTTGTATTACAGCACTGACTATTGTAAGATGCTCCTCATAATACTATTTCTAGTCTATATTGATCTACATTTCTGAGTTTCTGCATATGTAAAAATCCTTGTGTGCTGTTTGTCCTCAGTCAGCTCTGAATATGCCACATTTCATAGTCTCATGCTACAAAGGCTAAATGCTAAAAATGTTATAGGGACCAGCTATACGCAGGATAAGTGCGAAGGGGACTTAGGGAATTGTTGCCCAAAACTAGAAAAAAAAAATTATATATATACATTTTTTTGTGTGAGTGATTAAGTAATTTGGCCAGCAGCTGGCCGAGACTTTTCATTGAATTCATTACCTAACTCAAATGTTTAAAAGTTAAGCAAATAAAAAGACCTGTTATAATATAGTGATTTGAGTGGGGAGTTTTCAAAGTCAAAGATTTCTCATGGAAATTAACGGGAATATGAAAATTAATGACAACAAACCGGAGATATGAAAATACTGCAGGTTAATCTGTAAAAGTAATGAGAAACAAATCATCTTGCAGTACTAATTTGATTCACACGAGCAGATTTTACTTTACACTGAAATACTGCCCTTGACTGTGCATCCGTCCAATCCCCACTGCTCACTACTTGAGGGCACAGCCCCTGCATGCAATGTGCATTCTTCAACACAACTGTCTACCTCCAGTAAAGTAAGTTTTCATTATATTATATTGCTGCATTAAATTCATTTGAGCAATTGCATCAAAGTTTAATTACTAAAAATATATAGTGGCTACCAAAAACAAAGATTAAGAAGAAGAAAAAGTCAGATTTTGAGGAAACAGACATATTGTAGATGGTGATAATGATCCTCAGAAAAGATATGAAAGTATTGGAGTCTTATCTTCTGTTAATCTTTCATGGAAAGTCTCAAACACTTATAAAATTCTTCAAGATGAACATTCCGTGGAATGTTTCTGGACAATTCTACCCATTTGCAAACCTACTATTTGGTCAATTCCATCATATTAACCAAACTCACTGGATACAAGTACCAGGATGGTGCAGATGAACATGCCCACTTTGTGATTTCAAATGAAGTCCACAGGCAAACATGAGTTGTTAGCTTTGGATGATGGCGTCAGCAACTACACCATGAAATTGCATATGGAAAAAGAGCACTGTTATTCTTTAAAATCTGAAAGAAATCACCACCAGCCCCAACCACTGTTTTTCTTTCTGGTCAGGCGATGGTGGAGCAGTAGCTTATGCCCTTGTGTCCGGCTCTGATCACAAGTTTGAAGTGGACGTCAGCACAGGCCTGGTAACCACAGTGGACTACCTGGACTATGAGACAAAGACCACCTATCTGATGAACATCTCAGCTACTGACCAGTCCCCACCTTTCCACCAAGGCTTCTGCACGGTTTATGTCACTTTACTCAATGAACTGGATGAGGCGGTGGCCTTCTTCTCAGCCGGTTATGAGGCGTCCCTACGTGAGAATATTGCCACGGGAACAGAGGTGGTTCAGGTGCAGGCCCAGTCTGCTGACAACTTGAACCAGCTGACTTATAGATTCGATCCTGATACATCACCTGCGGCTCTGGCCCTCTTCAGGATAGATAGCGTCACGGTAAGTATAATGTGGGTCTGTTTTCTTTGTCTTGCTCAGAGTTTCTATGAAGGGTGAGATACGTTATGATGATGTTTCAGGGCCGGATCACAGTTACAGGCCTGCTGGACAGAGAGAAGGGAGACATGTACACCCTGACTGTCGTAGCTGATGATGGAGGACCAAAAAGAGATTCAACTGTGGTAAGGATGGTTGTTTCTTGGTTGATCTCCACTACTGTATACTGACAAGCGTGTTAAGGCGTTTTGATAAATGATTGAAATCATTCATCAAACAAGAGTTTAAGCTACACCTCTTTGTTTCAGACAGTTATGTTCTTCCAACATTTTGGGAACAGTTTGGGAAGGGTCAGTTTCTGTTCTAGCATGACTGCATCTATGCAGTTCAGACATGGTTGAATGAGTTTTGTTTGGATAAACCAGTCTTGCCATCAACACCATCTAACACAGAGAATGTTAGGCAGGCACTCACTCAGAAAAGTAGAAGCTGTTAAAGCTGCATAGGGGGGGCAAATCTGTATTCGCTTACATTTTAATTTCTTATCGATGCAAGTGCCATGTGTTATAATGCTTTTGTCTATATAGTGAATGGTTAAATGAAGTCATATATAATCAACTGCTGTGGAAAACATAATGATATCCTTTTTGTATTGTTGCATCTCTCATTGGAATAACAGAAGGTAAGATCTTTTGGTCATCTGCAGCATTAGCACATTTACATATATTCCTCAAAACTGTGCGTTTAAGCAAGTGTTCATCACAAGTATGCTTTAGTATCAAAATCCATGGCATTTGACTTTGTGTCTTGACAGGTGTCGATCACCATACTTGATGAGAATGACAATAGTCCAGAGTTTGATATCACATCTGACGCTTCAGTGGACATTCGGGAAAACACCCCCATGGGAAAGAAAGTGGCTGTAGTTCTGGGAAGAGATCGAGATGCACGACTGAATGGACTGGTGAGAGAGCCCAGAGAAGCATTGTGATCCCCTTCGATCTGATTGATTGCAGTTTCATAACACGTCCTGACTGTGCAACTACACCAACAAGAAGAGCTGAGGGACATTTTCAATCATGGCTCTCACCCCTTGTATTTGTCTCCTTCTTTATTACTCCTCATGTCGTCTTAGGTCAACTTTATCTTAGTCGCAGGCAATATGGAAGATGTGTTTAAGATCAAGACAGTGAACCACACCTATGGGGAGGTCTATGTCAATGCTGCTCTGGACAGAGAGTCTGTGGATCGCTACCTGCTAAAGGTAAAAAATTAAGTTGATTTATAATATCATTAGCTGCAAAAGATATTACAGTAGTACTTCGACTTGCGAGTGGCCAAATGTGTTTTTCCAGCCGTTGCTCAGTCAATTCTTTTACTTTACGCTGCAAACAGAAATTTGACTTACAAGTGACCTTTTTCCTAGCTATGATCTATTCTGTGTGCACTTTGGCAGATAGTAGAGAGTTCCTTAAAAAAGATCCCAAGCATGCTTGCATCAAGCTGTTTATTGATACTTCTAGTTAAAGTGCACTGTAAAATTAAACATAAAACAATGACAATTATATGTTGTGCATTTAACCAAACCACAGAACTTTGTCTCAAGAAAGTCCGCTAGACTAACACCATAGACAGGCTAATGAAACTAGCATACATTTAGCAGTAGTTATAGACCTTTAAACAAGTGATACTTGAACACAAACACCTTCAGATACAGTGTATAACAATACTCACAAGCATATACTGTATTGATCTATTAATAGTATTTTCATTTAGTTCAATGGGGAAAGTTGATTTGAGATACAAGTGATTTGAGTCACAAATAAATAAACGTGTTAGTCAAAGTAGGCTACTTTAAAATGTTTTTTTGTTTTGTTTGTTCAACAGAGTTGACAGAATAGCACATTGTTCGGTGTGTACGAATGCATGGTAATTCAGATTCAGATGCAGGCGTATGCTGTTGCAGGTGCGTGCCGTAGACAATGGGTCACCTCCCCGACACACAGACCACTCCCTCACCATCAATATCCTCGATGTCAATGACAATGCACCTATCGTTGAGAGTCCGAGGGGCTACAATGTCAGCATAAGCGAGGTGGGATAGAAACACAGAGAGCATGTTCTTCTTGCTTGCACTTTTGGATTAAAATGTTTCTGGCTTAATATGGTCTTTTGTCAGCGGCAATTGGAATGGATTATTTTATGCATTCAAATGTAGAATGTTGGAGGAGGCACTTCAGTTCTGCGTGTGATGGCTACCGACTGGGACACGGGCCCTAACGCCATGCTGTTTTATTACATCACCGCCGGAAACCAAGACCTGACCTTCCGCATGGACCGCATGACAGGGGAGATGGTGACACGGCCCGCCCCTCCTGATCGAGAGCGTCAACAGGAGTACAGACTTATTGTGACTGTGGAGGATGATGGCACACCTCCTCTGTCGGTAAGAATAATAAACACATGTAGTAACATACATAAAATTTTCAAAAATGCAACGGCACCTTGATGTTTGACTGAAATGCACTTTAATTTTGTTGACTTTCAAAGCAAAATTTCCCATGAGATCAATTATTTTAAATAATTCCTTTCAGAGTCCAAACTGCTGCCATCATAAAACCTTGAAAAGACATGTTATGGAAACTGACTCTTTAATTGCTTCAATACTAATAGTTGGGTCTCTGGAGTGTGTGGGGAAACTGTACAACCAAGTCAACTTTTCTTAGCTGCTAATTTCCATGCATTGTGCAAAGACAATGCAGTGTTTTAACATTAAATGTCACAGAAGTGTACAATTAAATAAACTACAATTTTGGGACTGAGACAGGGTCACTTCAAGCCAGAAATAAAGGAATACAAAAACAAAACTAATGGTGCTAATCATTACATACAGAACCAACACTTCTAGTCAGTCATCCACATGAGTCTTGGCCATCACCTTCAACAACAACACCATTCCTGAGTCCTGCTGAAATTAGGGGTGGTGCTTTTCTGCCATGAGAGAAGGAGCCTTGGTGGTGGAACCTCAAAGTACAGGAAATCATACAAGGGAAGAGGTTAGCTAAGAAGAAGTGGGACACTGAGAGGACGAGGAGAGGAAAAAGGAATACATGGAGATGTGAAGGTAGATGTGGCAAAGGCCAAACAAAAGGCATCTGATGACATGTATGGCAGGTTGGACACTAAAGAAGGAGAAAATAATCTATACAGGTTGACCAGACCGAAGGATAGAGATGGGAAGGATGTGCAGCAGGTTAGGGAGATTAAGGATAGAGATGGATATGTGTTGACTGGTGCAAGTAGTGTGCTGGATAGATGGAAAGAATACATTGAGGAGTTGATGAATGAGGAAAATGAGAGAGAAGGAAGAGTAGAAGAGGCAAGTGTGGTGGACCAGGAAGTGGCAATGATTAGTAAGGGGGAAGTTAGAAAGGCACTAAAGGGGATAAAAAATGGAAAGGCAGTTGGTCCTGATGACATATCTGTGGAGGTATGGAAGCATCTAGGAGAGGTGGCTGTTGAGTCTTTGACCAGGTTGTTCAACAGAAATTTAGCAGGTGAGAAAATGCCTGAGGAATGGAGGAAAAGTGTGCTGGTGCCCATTTTTAAGGGTGATTGCAGAGCTGTGGGAAGTACAGAGGAATAAAGTTGATGAGCCACACAATGAAGTTATGGGAAAGAGTAGTGGAGGCTAGACTCAGGACAGAAGTGAGTATTTACATGCCTAGAAAGAGTACCACAGATGCATTATTTGCCTTGAGGATGTTGATGGAAAAGTACAGAGAAGGTCAGAAGGAGCTACATTGTGTCTTTGTAGGTCCAGAGAAAGCCTCAGAGAGGAACTGTGGTACTGCATGCGGATGTCTGGAGTGGCAGAGATGTTAAAATAATACAGGACATGTATGAGGGCAGCAGAACAGTGGTGAGGTGTGCTGTAGGTGTGACCCAGGAATTTAAGGTGGAGGTGGGACTGCATCAGGGATCAGCCCTGAGCCCCTTCCTGTTTGCTATGGTGATGGATAGGCTGACAGATGAGGTTAGACTGGAGTCCCCGTGGACCACGATGCTCACAGATGACATTGTATTCTGCAGTGAAAGCAGCGAGCAGGTGGAGGAACAGTTCAAAAGGTAGAGGCATGCACTGGACAGGAGAGGAATGAAGATTAGCCAAAGTAAAACAGAATATATGTGCATGAATGAAGGGGGTGGAGGGGAAAGACTGAGGTTACAGGGAGAAGCGATAGCGTGGGTTGTGGACTTTAAATACTTGGCGTCAACAGTCCAGAGCAATGGTGAGTGTGGTAAGGGAGTGAAGAAACTGGTCCAAGCAGGTTGGAACGGGTGGAGGAAGGTTGTCAGGTGTGTTGTGTGACAGAAGAGACAACAGGAAGCAGAGCTGGAGGTGGCGGAAATGAAGCTGTTGAGTTTCTCTCTAGGAGTGACCAGGTTGGATAGGATTAGAAATGAGCGGATCAGCGGGACGGCCGAGGTTAGATGTTTTGGAGACTAAATTAGAGGGACAGACTTCGATGGTTTGGACACGTCCAGAGGAGAGAGAGTGAGCACATTGGTAGAAGGATGATGGGGACGGAGCTGCCAGGCAAGAGACCTAGAGGAAGACCAAGGAGAAGGTTGATGGATGTTGTGAGGGAAGACATGAGGGCAGTTGGTATTAGAGAGAAGGATGCAGGAGATTTAGGTTTACATGGAAAGGGATGACGCTGTGGCGACCCCTAACAGGACAAGCTGAAAGGAAAAGAAGAAGAAGCTTTTCTGCCATCATTATTAACAATAACTAAAGAAGCAGCACACTTTAGTTCATGCGGTACAATCTTATTTCCCAGTCTCATCACATTTTACCACCACTCTTTTGGTCAATTCAGGGTTTACAAACATGATTCACCGTATTGACTAGAGCGACAGATGCAGCATAAATGACAGAACTTTGATCACATAGTCTTCACACTAGACTAAAATGAGAAGTTGGTGACAGCACAGGAAACACCTTTGCAAAAAAAAAAAAAACCACAAGCCCTATTTTCAAAAAGGGGAAGAAAAGGGTTGCTTTACCAGCTCAAAATGATCTGCAATATTCAAGAACATTGTGCTGTCAAAAAAAAAAAAAAAGTAATAATAATTCTGTTGTATGATGTCTGACCACATTACCATGTATGCAGTGGATTGCATTTTTTTTTTACAATGTGTCAAACTGTAAGTGTTGGGGCCCCAAACTTATGTGCTCTCAATATAACCATGCATCTGTAGCATCTTTCCTAATGCAACAAAAAGTAAATAAAAAAGAAACGGGTGGAACAGCTAAATTTTTTATTATTTAAACATCAATCTGTATGATTTAAGGACAAAAATATACAGAACAATGTTATCAAATTTGCACAATCTTCTTTGGCCACATGAATCTTGAAGAAAATAAAACATACATACAGTATATACAGAATACCCTGTTTTATGAACATGCAACAAAATATCCTTGGAGTACTTGCCGTACACTCCGTGAGAAACCAACTCTTTCTCAGTCACAATAGCTAAATTTTCTCTCTCCTGTCATTCATCCACACGTAACTCAGACAGCCACGCTATGTTTAAACAATTCAATGCTCAAATTCTAACACAAGAACAGTACAATCCACCACCACAGACAAACTGTACAAAGACAGTAAATGTTATATTATTTTTTAATAAAGAATCTGGGCTATTTATCAAACTATACATGATTGTTCTGAATAATGTATTAAGACTGCAATTTTCAGCTCATTTTGATTATATCCAACGTCACTATTTGACTAAAAAGCAATGTGTATTTGGAGCAGAGCCGACAGTTCACTGATGTAGCACAGTAAAAAGAAACCGAGGCCATTGAGAAAGGATGCAGAGCTTCAGGACTTGCATATCTCTTTTTCACTTTCACATATTCAGGTCAGCTCACCTGATCAGGACCAAAGGAAACTAAATATGTATTCCCCATGGTGAATGCCAGTTGTGTGTTATCACTCATCAGAAACATGGAGCAGATTTACAACATGACAACATTTAATTCTTCAACATGAACTTTGCATGGACCACTAAGGGAACATTATTTCAAGTCCTTCATTTTCAAAATCACGCAAATAGAAATGTTCCATCTGGAAAAAAAGTAGCTTGTGATGTTTGTACATTCATATTGATGTAGGCGTTAACACGGTAAGCTTTCTGGCATCTGGTGTGAGATCAGTTCTCACCCAATGCTCCATTTTCAGTGACCATGCCCTGCAATCAACTGGGTGTAGCCCGCCTCTTTCCTGAAGTCAGCCGGGAAAAGTTCTCTGCTGAAAATGATTTATGTCATTGATGGGCAAAACCTTTAAATGTCAGCCTGCCGAACAAACTAAAATAAATCAACCCAAACTAGAACGTCTAAACTGTGTATTTCGATTTACTTTATGTCCTTCTGACATAGAAACCTTGCACAAAGCAGGACCCGTCCTCAACAACAACATAGTAGACCCCACCCACAGCCGTAGTTGGAGTTTAGATGGGGCATAACACACGTACTCTCAACCCTGCTGCAACACAGGAGCTCACAATCACTGCTTGCTTCTGGCCACCAGCTTTTGCAGGTGCAGGAAGGAGTGTTTGAAATTAAAATGCGGTCAGTCTAATACCTCCTACAGACCGAACACAGTGCACAGACAACATTCCCAGCAGAGGCAATTGTGAGACAGACCAAGGGAAACATTGCTCCGGAGGCACACAGGTTAAAACGGAAAAGTCGCAAAGCTGTTTCCAGGTCAGCAGTTACAGCGAGGAGGGAGTCTCATCCCTCTTTAAAGCAGAAGGATGTCTGGAGACTCGGGGATGGTGTCTGTAATAAAGAAAAAAGCAGGTCAGTAAGAGCAGAGACATGATAGCAGGTAATCCTCACGGTCTTTCTGTGGATTTTAAGAAATGCAATTCAAGCTGTACATGTAAGTCTGAAATAAATGTCATAATATTTCAAATCCAAACTCTAACTACAACATAAATCTAACACCCTGGGCGATTAACCAATTTTATCAATTATTGTGGATTTGTTGGGACAATTTATTTATTTTTATTTAATACAGATTTTTTTTGGTGTGGTATCTTGCTCTCCTGGGAGTGGGGGTGGGAGGTTGGCATTGGCCGGTTGTCGTGGCGCCGACGGACCACCCTCAGTCTGTCGGTGTGGGACGTGTCCCGTCCGCCGGGCTGCTCTCGGGTGGACTCCTGGGCCCGATCCCGCCTCTCGATTGATTGGGTGGGGTCCTCAGCCAGCGCGGTGCAGGCACAGCAATTACAGGACACTTCTGTCAGTCATTGCGTAGGCGAAACGGTGTCAATTCACTTGCATGTGTCGGCAGGCACGCACCCCTGGGACTTTTTCGCTGGGTGTGGGACCACTCACTTATTGCGGCAAATACAACGTACATGTGGACCAGCAGAGCCGTGGAGTTTATTTTATGTTAAATCGTTGAATTTACATAATTGGGTACGTTTTGACAAAAGTGCATTTTTATTCAAAGAGAAAGAAATATCTCTTATTTGTGCAGCAGTTGATGCAAGTTAATGGTCAGAAGAAAAAAAAATTAATCAGGAGCAATCCCAGAAGGAAAGAATCTAAATTTGTTTTGAATAATGTCATCGTCATTTGCTTTTTTGATAAGTAAAAAGGGCCAATCAATTAAAATTGGAAATCAGATTTTTATATATAATATAATATTTTTATATATTTATAATTTTTCTTTTATATTTAATAATGTGAACTGCTCTGAGATACTGTATCACCCCCCATCAAATGGCATGAAAATATTTGTAGTTATTTTTTTATTCTTGAGTTTTCTTTCAGATTTTCTTTCAGACTGCATGAGAAATAGTTTGAGACTTCTGATTTAAATTGATATTCAAATTAAAGCATATTCCTAACTTGAGAATGTTGATTCAAATCCTATCACAACCATCACAAATGTATCTGTCATGCCTGTGCTAATATGGGAATAACACTGTTGGTGGGACAGACAAAAAGAATGGTACTAATATGGTTTACTCTACTTACTTGATATCTTGCTAAATATATTTATCTAGAAACCCTTTAAAACAACTGAAAAAAGGCTTTAAGTCAGAACTGCAACATGTTCACAGTAAGAGGAACCTGCTGCTTGGTTGGTTCCGCTCAGCTTAAGGGCAGCAGACCAAACAAAAGATGAAGAAGAAAGGTTAGTGTGCCTTTTATACACACTACACAAAAACTGTGACATGAAATTGGGTTCTGAGATTTGCATCACATAAGTAAATGGATGAAGGTTATGGGTTCTAGCAGAGAAAATCCAAATTGACAAAAGTAACAGGTTTTTACTTTTAGTATGACCATTGGTGGTGTGTTTTTCAGATAGTAGGTCGAGTGCATCTTTACTGTCTTAGTTCATAGCATCAATGATGGAAAAGGTCACAAATGATAAGACTGTTAAATAGGAAAATATGGTTATAAAAAGGCAAAGACCATAGTTCTTCGCTGTGTGAGGGAGAACAATTGAAGGTTTTTGTTATTGGTAACATCTGTCGCAAGCCCATGTCATTTGCGTGTGAACACGCAATTTTGCACAAGCATCTGCCAACACTTCCAGCAAACAAGGGAAGTTTCAACACTCTCAGACTATGGTTATTCTTCTATTGCGTCAGTGTTTTATCAGTAGAATTTTGAAACGCGTATTTCAAGTCATTCCTTTGTACTTCTGCAATAGGAGTTACAATCAAGCGCAAAAAAAAAAAAAGGTTTATGAGAAATACAATCATTTCAATGTGTTATTGACAGTACAGTCACAAATGTTCCACTGCCATGATCGATCTAGTCTTCATACTGATGAGAAATGTCAGAAGGCGGGGGTGTGCATCTGTGCTGCAGCCCTGAGCAGTTACATTTGTTCATCTAGCGAGCAGTCATTTTTTTCCTCGAACCTGGGACCATCGAGGTCCCCGAACCTACAGCATTGTAAACTCTGTCTTTTCTTTTGTTTCCCAGCCTGAACTTTGGGCTGTTGTTTGGCCCGGACATAACTGTATAGAATCTAAATATACTGTAAATGTAAGTGTCTTACCTTCTACTGGAAAGAAAACATCCCCATGTGCAGCAGGAGACATGGGGGTTCCTGGTTCAGATAACAGATGGTGGCCTGTCCCCGAGGACTGCCTCGTCATAATTTGCGCAACGGTACGGGTCTTCACTTTTGGTGACTCCCCAAGAAACACTGGGTTCTCATGGCCCTGAGCTTCACTGAAGACAGACATACAGTACAAGAAAGCAAGGTTCCCGGTGTGAAGGAATGTAGCTTTTTCATATATATTTTTAAAATGATTGTTCTTTACGAAACATTAAATTACTTTTGTAAGTCTCAAACAGTCAGTGAGTAAACGGTGACATCCAACAACAATGCACATAATGTGTGTCGTGGTGAAGACATCATTGTACATTGTCATAATCCCATAACATTATTTGTTTATCGGATCAGAAGTATTGTTGATGTTAATATACATAGATAATTTTACACTTGTGACTGTGCGAGTCCCGGGATGCAGATGTCATGCAAACAATGAGTCCCACTCCGGGAACAATGAGTCCCTGCAACTTATCACAGGATACAGCTACAGTAATCCTCTACTGTATCGCAGTTCTTGCTTCGCGGCCCCGCTATATTGCAGATTTTTATTGCAGTTGCTATTCTATTTTTTTTTTTTTTTTTGATACGGCTTGTACAGTATTTCCTATTATATGTGTTTAGCCCTGTCACGATAGCAATTGTTTTAGGACGATATATTTTATATATAGTAACGCTATACTGTTTATAATGTGAGCATACGTGCACCATATACGCTGTCACATTTGTATTCGCAGTGTTGGTTAAAGGGTTCCATAATTGCAAGCTGATGGGAAGCGGGAAATGTTCCCCTAAAATTGGGTGGGATGGTTGTGTTTGAAATAGATTTTGTCACTTTGAGGTTTTAAGTTGTATTTTCGTTGTTGCAACTTCGTACATATTCGACATACCAGCTCGTTGGTGCCGCGTTCATCAATCCAAAATGTTCCCACATCGTCGTGGAGGCGTTAGGCTTTGGAACTAATTCCATTAATGCCGCTCAACTTTCTGTGTGCAGCTACTGGCGAGCTATTAGTATACGCGAGCACCCGCATTTCAAAAACAAGCGCACACGCACAGACATGCATCCGGCCAATCAGACGGACGATCCCCGCCCTTCACTATCTCTGATTGGTTTAGATACCACAAGGGGTTTCATGTTGGTGTTTTCAAGTGGCGTTTTTTTTGTTTTTCTTCTTTCTCAATTGACTGGACACCTGTACGCACCCTCTTTTTTTTTTTTTTTTTTTTTTTATTTATTTTGTTTTTTTGCCGCACGATTCAGACATTTGGCCGCATATGCGACCAAATTAGTTGCACTCTCTAGAGTCCTGCTTGGTCAAAAAAAATAAAAAAAATAAATCACCACGATGGTGTAAACCATAGCTCTGCATCCTAAAATGCAGATTTTATGCGTCCCTGCTCATTTTTGTGCGTTTCAGACCTCCCTGAAAATGCTTCATTATTTTTGTCCAATCTAACTCTAATCGAGGCTAAATCTACAGACTGACTAAATGTAAATGACAAAATGTGGGTATTCAAAAGAAATCCATGTGAAAGATATTTAAAAGGCCAGCTGTGTCATGAAACTCGTCCTGTAAGAACAGCTGTCGAGCAGACTGTGGGAAAACATACCTGTCCATCCTCACCAGCTCTTGTGCACCTGGGACAGAGGAAATAGGAAATAGGTTACTGTGAATAAAGTGAAACAAAGCAAAACGGCTCGTATAGTGTGTGAACAAGTTTCCCTCTGTGTACAGTTGGTTCAACTCTCAAACAGGAAATGTGTTTTCAGACAAAGTGAGGAAAATATTGAGGGCAATTCACGTTTGATGTGGAATTGTTTGTGCTTCACTCAGGCTCATTTGGGCTGGAGTTGGACCTGATTTCCTATTCTGCTAATTAGTAAAAATGTCAAATACATGTACTATAATGCTGTTGTAGCCCACTTCAAACACTGACCACAATAACTAACATCGCTAATTTAACACCTCTCTCACATTTTCATTAGTAACTAAAGTTTACATTTATGAAGAATTTATTTGGATACAGCTCTTCAGCTGAATCCCATTAGATTGTGCTGGTGTACCTAACGAAATGACCCGTTAGTTTGGCATATCTAAAATACATACGTCTGTTCGAATGGCTGTTCTGCCTCTGTCTGTAGACAAGTAGCAGAATGACAGGCAGCGAAAGTAGAGCCAAGATGCAGGCTGCTATGGCCACGGCCACTGGGACAGCCACTGAAGATGGAGCAGAGACGATGTGAGTTGCAGTAAGTACGAGATAGAAACATTAACAAGTTATGCAGTGGTCTCAAATATGATGACAAACCTCCAGGTAGTTTAAGATCAATGACTGTACATTCTTTAGATCCATTTCTTCCTATAAAGGAATGATATGCGTTTCCGATAAATTATATTGCAAAATCAGTTCATTGAAAAAGAATCATCCGAAGCGAAAGTGACGGTATTATCAGAACTTGTCATCACTACTGAAAACGGTGATATCCTTGTCATACTTACGTGGTGTCACATGGAGTACAACATGACTGTGGGAACTCTGCACAAGGCTATTGTGTTTATGGTCCTGCTGAAAGTCCAGGACCATACAGCAGTATCGCCCTTGGTCAGCGATGGTCACGTTCTGTAGAACCATCCAGAGGTTGTTATTTGAATATCCAAATTTCAACCCTGGTGGCAAGCTGTGGTTTCCATGTGAATGACCGTACGTCATGTGGCGCGGGCCCAACGGTCCCACGCAGTGTTGGTCACTATGTGGCGTGAAAAGCCAGGCGTGTTTTACGACATCAGCGGGGGCCAAGGGGACCCCTGTCTGGACACAGTCAGGTTTGAAAGTTGCCCCTTCCGGACAGGTCCAGTAAAGGTGAGGGGTGGAAATGCTCAGTGAAGAGAAAGAATGGGATGTTTTACTGGTAGCTGCAAAGAAGAAAAACATGAAATACATTATGAACAAGAGTTAGCTCTTTCAACTGCTCCTATTTCTGTGTACAAATGGGCTCAATTAAGTTCCAATTATGGTTCCTGTTAAAATTAAATTATAAATTATAAAGAAGGTGGGGTTTGTATACTGTGGACATTGTCACGTCACATCAGAGCCTCAATTCGACACAATTCCCCAATGACAAGATATGAGAACAGCTTTTTATGCCAATAGAATTTACTTTTCATGGATTTACACAACATTAAACACAGCAAACATTTTACATTGAAGAAAGCAACGTGGTTGCACCAGTCAAAACACAAATAGCCACCATGCAAACACAATAACAACTAGCAATCTCTTAGGAATTACAGTTCTTACAAAGTACAACAACATCCCATGTCCTATTTCAGTGTATTACAAACTTCCTGGTTTTTGTGAGTATTCGGTGTGTGCAGCATGCTTCCTCTTCAGTGTATTTGTGTTTGGAGCACTTGCTAAAATGAATATATAAAACATCTGGGGGATTCATATTGCCAGGTACTCAAAACAGTAATATGATTATAAAGCATCATATGTTGAAAGTATTATTTTAATACGACAACAAAATTTAATTATTGCTTTAGTCTGACTGAAAATCGACTTTTAAAAGTCATGTTGGGTCGAAATAAAATGTTTAAACTCGAATCAGCACAAAAAGATCATTTCATTCAAATTTCCTTTACATGTACGTATACAGTCAGATCTGCCTGGAATCGGACAGAGCTTTCTTCACATTCGACAGTCTCAGTAAGTAATCCAAAAGTCAAATAAGATTATGCGCAAGAGAAAGAGACAAACGTCATGGCTGGTGCTACAAGAAGAGTGAGCCCAGCAGTCTCGAGCAGAAGGAACGAGTCAGGATTAACTGTAAAAGCACCGTGAACCCCTGCATATTACCTGTTTGGCCTTCTCAAATGTGCCTTTTTACAGAATTTGGGGGGAACAATCCTCCATTTTTTGCTGAAAAATTCATCTATTCGCTATTTTTGTGTTCAGGCCAAAGTAATAACCGTATTACTAATGGGACCTTGGTGTCAAGTAGGGTTGGGCATTGAGAATCAAGAACCGATTGGAACCGTGACTAACGTTCCGGTTCTCCCAGAATCGTTCCAATTAAAACATTTCGGTTCCCAGTTTTGATGTCTAGAGTCCACCGACCCCGAAAGAAGAAAGTGGTGAAAACCAACAAAGAAGAACAAGAAATCATATAATGGCGCAGAGCTTCAAAGAGTGGCTGTAGCAGCTAACCCCACTGCAAACTGAAAGTGGACATATTCCCACTTAATATTGCAGCTGTGTATGCAGTTTGCCCAAAAATAGAATTACAATGTTGTAAACTGATAAAAAATAGAACTATTAACTAGACTAGTGTGTGTGTGTGTGTGTGTGTGTGTGTGTGTGTGTGTGTGTGTGTGTGTGTGCGTGTGTGTGTGTAACTAGTGAGTGACACGCATGACTTGAAAACTCCTGGAACCATTTTTGTATTTGTTTTTTTTTGGGTTTGGCCGAAAAGTAGGAGTCATCCATACACAGGCTGTGGTTTAAGTACATAGCTACAGCAGACGCTGACTGCTATTATTTAGTTTGTCCTCACACCCAAGGCATGAGTTGTGAGGCTCATTTTGGTATTGACGGTGTGCACGAGAATGAGTTGCTCTTTGCCTTGTGGCATGTGAGGTTCTTACAAAACGTATGTTTTACATCTGGCAGTGCTAGTGGTTAGCCTCTAGCAGTGTTGACGAGACAAAAACTGAGTTCTGTTATCCAAAGCAGGCATTTCTTTACTTGACAGTTGTGTTCAGTGTGGAATGTGAGTGTGTCATATGTGGTTATGGTAAGGGTAAATCTCAAGAAAAGTAGTTTTACTACTGTATTTCATCTCCTCTTCAAAGTCTTCAAAACAGTGCTGTGTGTGTGTGTGGTTTATCCGTATTTTCATTTTCTAAACACGGGCTCTTTTTGACTAAAATAAAGCTTGGACGGGATTGGATTCTGCTCTCCCCTACAACCACCGCCGACGACGGCAGTGTGGTAAACATTCACTGTTAAAAAGAGAGAAAAAAAAAAAAAAAAAAAGCAGACTGAGATTGTTGTTCTTCTATAAGTCATGTACATTCCGGAAACCAAAAACACACACGAGATTCTTCTTCATACAGTATCTTGCAACAGTTTTCACCACATCCTGTTCTTCACTGCAGCACAGGAGCATACTCATAGATTAACTTCATGTTTAATGTGTGTATCATTTACACTGCAGGGCCATGACAAACATATCTGAATGGAGACAGCCATCCATTTTCTTTACTGCTTGTCCTCTGGTCATAAGTGTGAGTTGAAGCCTATCCCAGCTGACTTTAGGCGAGAGGCAGTGTCCACACTTGGGACTGGTCGCCACGCTCTCGGAGGGCACATTTCTACAAATAACCATTCACACACACACACATCCGTATCTGAGGACAATTTTCTTTAAATTAACCTAACGCGCATGTTTCTGGAAAATGGGAGGAAGCCAGAGTACCTTAGCTGAGGTTCAAACCCAGAATCTCGAAACTGTGAGTCCCCCGTGCTGCCATAAAGGACACATTATCCTTTTTTTTTTTTTAGGGGCGTTCAATACCACTCTTTTTCAGACCGATTCCAGTAAGAGTACTCACTCATGAGTACTCACTCACTGTAAAATTCAGAACGGCTCGCTCAAGACACATTTTGGGAGATACAGAAGGCAGCTTACTAAAGATTTGTTTATGTAATTTCACACTTGATGGGTGGGCAAGCACACTAGAGACCCAACTATTCCTGTACAATAAATTAAAAAGTCAATTTACAACCATATTATTCGATTTTCTGTTTTAGCATTGGTTCCATTACGAGTCTGGGAGTGGCTGGCTCCATTTCCATTGCATAGTGACTCAAATGGTGAAAGCAAGTTCCTACACACCTGCCCAAAGCCTCCCCAACATTTATCCATCCATCCATTTTCCGTACCGCTTATCCTCACTTGGGGCGCGGGTGTGACGGAGCCTCTCCTAGCAGACTATGGGCGAGAGGCAAGGTACACCCTGAACTGATCGCAATCGCAGGGCACACAGAGACAAACAGCCATTTGCAGTCTCATTTGGACAATTTAGAGTCTTCAATCAACCTACCGGGCACGTTTTTGGGATGTGGGAGGAAACCGGAGTACCTGCAGAAAACCCATGCGGGCACGGGGGAGAACATGCAAACTCCACACAGGCAAGGCCGGATTTGAACCCGGGTCCTCAGAACTGTGAGGCAGATGTGCTAACTGCTTGATTGACTTAAACATGGCTACAGCAAAATAGTGTATGAGTGTGCGCCATTAGAATCATGTGCAAGGACAGCAGTAAGTATGCATACTTAGTGTGCATTATTGCAGGGGTAATATGGCGATTTTGGATGTGGGTGTGTCAGGATTTGAGGAGTGGACATCCTTCCTGAATTGTCCTACCACACAAACAAACTGCTGTTCTCCTCCTCCCTCCTGCCTGGCTACTTGCTACTAACAACTACATCACAGAAATACAGCTGCTGTTTTGTTGTTGTTTTTTTAGGAGATCATGTCAAACAGGTTGCATGCAAACCCACACCCAACTCAAGATGATACTGCAGGTGTTTTTTTTCATCTGCTGCCATCTGTGGGCACAGCATAACTTGTAACCACTGGACTGTGAAATATACATAGAGAGCAGTCTCGGGATATTTAAAAACCTCATCTTGATCACTGATATGCTGTTGCAAAAACATCTTGTGAGATATGTGAGGTGTATGTCTTATATTATTGTTTTTTTGTTTTTGTTTTTTTTCTTGAGAAAGTTGTTTTCATTTGTTTCAACTTTGCTAGACTTTATACTATAAGTGTTTTGATAAGCTGTGCATATGTGAAAGTGGTATTTTTAAAAGTGGATGTGCCATGCAACGGTGAACTCTGCACGGTGCATTGTGTGCTGCAGGCAATCGGAAGATCATGGTGTGTTGATTAAAGTGAATCTTGCCCCCATAGCTGATCCTGCCACTGTGGAGGGACAATAGGAGGGGAAGCCCCTGTCCACCCTTGTTTCACAACCACCCTGCCTTCCTCTTTGGCTCCTTTTTGGCAACTTTCCATGCTTTCTTTAGTAGATCATGAAAACTATTATGAATATAAACGTATATAGCTGTTATAAACTTTGGGATGATTGGAAAACAAATGTTCGGAATCATCATTATATGTTCAACTGAATTTCACTGCAACACATTGTAGTATCTAATGTCATACTGTTGGTGTGGTGGGTGGTGTTTTCCCCAGTATCAATCAAACTGGGGTTAGGGGTAGGTTACGCATTTCTTTCAGTTTGAAACAGTTTTTTGTTTTTTTTACTGACATCCACCAGACATCTGTGTTTGGGCTCTGTTATAGTTTTAGTTTCCCGTGTTCTCTAGCTACTGATAGTCCCTCAGGGTGCAGAAACAGTCCTCCTTTTGTTATATGCCTGAATGACACCTGTTTAGAACACATCACCTCCAACAGCTTTTTTTTTTTTTTTTTTTTTTTGACAACAAAGCCTTGGTATATACGCACATTTAATTCTACGAAGCCCTCTAAGTTTCCTTTAGACACCTGTGTCCCTATTTTATCGTCCACAAAAGAGGCCCCGCTACGACACAAGTGGCCAACTAACTGGTAGATCTGCTTTCATTTCACTCATGAGAATTCACTACCTGTGTTTGCTCAATTGCCTCCCCAGGCACACAGCTCTTTTCACACCTCCTACAAATGCAAATGCTTGAGAGACTATTAGGAGTTAATGAAACCAGCAGGAGGAACCCAGAATATCCCCTCAACACACACCATTTTAGCTGAAGCCTCTGGTAGAAACAAAAACAAAGGTAAAGCAATGAAAGTCTTTTTTATGCCTCATAATGTTGGAAATGTTGGTGGTGGGTCAGCCAATAGTCTCTGACATTCAAGGTCCAATTAATATGGTTTGCATGATTTGTAACGATACAAGACCCGAACTGGTATAGTTATACAGCTTCACTATTCTTTTTGTATAACCGCCGCTTCGGATACGGTTTACAACTTTTTACATTTTATCTAGAGCAACCATTTTAAAACATAAGGAGGCTATTTTCTACACATGCAGTTTGAGTTTAAACACTAATCATAAGAGTTCTGTTTCTTCCGTCTGGTGTCCAGGTTGTACATTACATTGTTGTTGTTACTGAAGCAGTCAAGGTTCTACCTTGGCGGTCAATGTTGTATCCTTGATACTAAGGAAAATAACCAGTGAGAGACGTGGTTGTGGCCTGTTGTATGGTATTCACTCCCAGACCTTTAACAAATATGATACCCTAAAAGGACAACAAAGGGCGTCTTCTCACTACTCACATCCTGTCTTACATAGGACAAAAACTCCCTGAGGCCACATCCTGTTGATGAGACTGACCCAGGAAACCATTTACAATCACTGCTCCCTAATATTGAGTTATTTAGTACGGAGGATCAATGCATTACGTACGCTTTGCTAAACAGGAGGGAGGGGGGAGCAGACAAGATTAAGGTTGCATGGTTGCCTCCTGTGTGACGATGATCTGCCACTTTGAGAGTCACTGCACTGCATGTTTATCTTGACTTGGCGACACTGATTATTGTTTGTCTCAGGTCATGGTTTGAGGAGGAAAGGGCCATTACTGACACTGGCGCAAACAGCTGTTTGGGCTCGAAGGAAGGAAAACCTCCTGACAAATAAGACATAACAGGGCTGTGAGGAGCAGGTGGAGGAGGGCACCCTGGAAACCCTTTCGAAATCACCAGTGTCAACAGGATGCATGCATAATTACCATCTTTTCATATCTAAATCATTACGTTTAAAATAATATGCTAGGGTTTATGTTAATGGCCTAATGCTTAAAGTGCAAAGTGGTCAGTGTGGTGTCAGCACCCTGCGCCTGAAGGCAACAGCTGTTCCCTCCAACACTGTCAGCTGCCTAAATGTGTAATGACGAAGTCCTTGACAAAGACACACATTTCATTACTGTATTAGGCCAACTTTGAAGTTTACATAATTCACGAATAATCTTTAACACAGAAAAACAAAATGTTCTCAACACTACATCCTATACACATAGAAAGAGCAACATTCCATGTGTTTTATTTTATTTTATTTTTTAATACATCCATCCATTTGCTACTGCTAGTCCTCATTAGAGCGGTGGGGGTGAGCCTATCCTGTCTGACTTTGGGCAAGAGGTGGAGTACACCCAGGATTGGTCACCAGTCAATCACAGGGCACATATAGACAAACAACCATTCACACTCATGGACAATTTAGAGTCTTCAATTTACCTGAGACGCATGTTTTGGAATGCGGTCGGAAGCCGGAGGACTACATGAAAACCAATGCAAGGCCAGGAAGAACACGCAAACTCCACACAGGACTGCCAGAGCTGAGATGCAAATCCTGAACGTTTTTTTCATACACATTTAATTAATAATAATAATAATAAACTCGAACTTCATAGACTGTGATATAGTTTTCATATTTTTTGTGGAATAATTACTTTCATTGCATCTTTCTTTCCTGTTGTTATATATCATTTGCTTTTTGATCATTTTGCCTCGCACCCCCTTAAAGATAGAAATGCTGTATCGAATGGTAAGTCATTGTAAAATACAAGGTAAAACAAAGTAAATTAAACTTGAAATAAAGTCCTTTCAGCAAACTAGATTGCATGATCAAACACACACAGGGTTCTACATCCCCACGCTCATATTACGCTTATTTAAAAGACGCACAAAAGGGTGTATTTGGTTCAATACAAAGTCCAAGTGTGTATATTTATCGTAAAAGCTGGCTGTGACAGAGGGCAAGTGTCAACAAGCTGCCACACGCCCGCTCAGTCACATAGTCATCAACTCACCTCCGCTTGAGGACAGCACAAGCCAACTGCACCAAAACAACATCGTTTTACTCCCAAGTAATCCGGACTCCATGCTTGTGTCATAAAGGTCGTACTTTCAAACTACGTTTATGTGATTCTACTCGAGTAGAAATGGAGTTTCACTCTAATTAGCACAAGAGGACTGATCTTTGTCGCTCCAACTCGTGCGTGTGGGGCTTCTGCGCTCGGAAAGTTTGTGCCGTTCTCAAGTCACGTGACTTGAGACAGCGGTTTAGGAGGCCCCGCCCACTCCTGCTCAGGGATTCTCAAAACCTTTTCCACCAAGTACCCGACAAAAACATAAAAGGCTGGCTTGACTGCAAGACAGCAACATTAAAATACAGGAGCGTAGTAGGCCTAAATATTTCATATCAAAACGAGACAGCGGTTGTATTCCGAGTTGTACAATAATACGAGAAAAAAGATGGAATTTTCCGAGAATAAAGTACTAATTTGAAGTGAAATACTTCACATTATACGTAGTCATGATATAACGAGAAGAAAAAAAAACACAAGTTATACTTGAGAAAAACAAAAACCCAAGGTTTACACAAATGAAGTCGAAATATTACAAACAAAAAATAGTAAATGATCCAAAAGGCAGAATATAACAAGAAATATTTCATAAATTATGAGGAAAAAAATCCAAATTGAACAATAACGATTCAATCCAAATGTATAAATGTATAATGTAAAAGGTAAAGAGTTCTCCCCCTGCCTGCTTGGGATTTCTCCAGGTACTCCGGTTTCCTCCCACATTCCAAAAACATGCATGGTAGATTAACTGAAGACTCTAAATTGGCCATAGGTGTGGATGTGAGTGCGAATGGTTGTTTGTTTGTATGTCCCCTGCGATTGGCTGGTGACCATGCCAAAGTGTACCCCGCCTCTCGCCCAGTGTTAGCTGAGATAGGCGATAGCCCCGACCCCTGTCCTGCATGCTTCCCCTCCTGTCCTTTCCATTCGTGTCCTATCTTGTCCTGTCCTTCCCTCACCGGGTGTAGCACTACTGACCCATACAACACTCGAATCCAATGTGTCGTTGTACTAGTTATACAGGTATAATGCTTTCCTTTCCTCATCTTGTTTACAGCTAGTGCTTTGTCTTTGTTGTCTTCTTTTCTTGCATTATTTAGTTATCTTTTCACTCGCTCTCCTTTGTTTTGTTTCTTTTGTCACTCCCCTTTATAAACTTTATTGTGTTCGACTGAACGACTCTATTTCTTAATGAATATCCATCAGAACACAAAGAAACCACAGTGGTAGCTTAAAAAGTCCACCGAGACACTGTAAAACTGTTCTTGGATAAATGGGATACACATCTTCCTTTCTGCTTGACCTAACACAGGGGTGTCTAACAAATTTTTGTCGCGGGCCAAACTGTAGTTATGGTTTCTTTTAGAGGGCCGTTAAGTGTGTGTCATGGTCTGTGTTTTAGTTTCGATTATGTTTAGTTTTAGTTTTGTCTTGTGCGCTTGTTTGGTTATCGTGTGCACCTGTTCTGATCAACCCTCTACCTCAGGGGTGTCAAACAAATTTTTACCACGGGCCACATCGTAGTTATGTCTTCCCTCGGAAGGCCGCTACGACTGTGAATCCATATAAATGAAAGATTACCTCATATAATTAAATACCGTATACACAACACAATGAATAACCAGTTTTAAATTCAGAAGCCTATAAAACAATTTTCAACCGTTCCATTTCCTTTCAAAGCAGGATTGGTAACAAAAAAAAATGCTTGCAAATATCTCAGTTATTACACCAAAACCCAATTAGCAATTTTGATTTGCTTTCGCGGGCCAGATAAAATGATGTGGTGGGCCGGATCTGGCCCCCGGGCCACCAGTTTGACACTTGTGACCTAACAGCTGAACAGGCCCCTAAAAAAAAATAAAAGGAGGGTGGGCTTAATGGTTAGCACGTCTGCCTCACAGTCAAGAGGTCCTTGGGTGCCAATCTGTGAGTTTGTTCTTCCTGTGCTTTCCATTCCAAATCCATTTTGAACATCCACTTAAGTCACCAAATGTGATTTCTAGCTTGTATTGTCCTCTGATGGAAATGGTAAGGTCTGCTATGCCACTATTTCTTTTTTTTTTTTCCACCATTCATGTCACTCAAAAGACCCCAGCCCCAACCCATGTTAAATTGGATAATTACGTTTTCCAATTGATTCGGTTATTTTCACAATTTCCAGTGACTGACTCAATGAGCAGCAGCATATTTATTGAGCATTAAACACAATAGATTCTGAGCTCAGGAAAAGCTATTTTTCATGGCAGACATTGCTTTTAATCTCAGTACCATGTAAGGATTTTATGAATTTTGTTGATATACCAGAGTCTTTCAGTGGACTCCTCCTTACTTTCTAGACTGACTCTATTGTGTAGAAGAATGTTGTTTATATAAATAAGGTCCAAGATTCAAAACGCTAACTGTCATTTGTGCAGTAAAAAACAGATGTTAAAAGAGACATGCAATGAAATTCTTATTTGCTTCCCCTCAGAAAAATAGACAACATAAAATAAGGAAAAATAATCAATTAAGCAGAGTAAAAATGACATAAAAGCACATTTTATTGTGTGGTTGGATTGGCAATAGAATATGGTTCAGATGTGTGTTTCATATCTGCATGGTGTTGTGATAAATCACTGTAGAACATTTTCCTATTACAATGAATGTGAAAATGCAGCTAGGTCAAGTTGGCCAATCACATATTTGCACAAGGTTAATAAGAATAACCCAGGGCAATGTCTTTCATCTGAAACAGTTACGCTGTTTTTTCTCACGTAGACCTCCACCACCATCAACATTCGCATTGTGGATGAAAATGACAACGCTCCTGAATTTCCAGAGGAGGAGTATGTCACTGTGCTGAGCGAGGGCCCTGACACAGTGGGGGCTACCATCGCTACGGTAACAGCCATCGACCCGGATGAGGATCTGAATGGCACCTTGCGATACGCCATCACTCATGGCAACCTAATCCAAACTTTTCACATCAACAGCATTACGGTAGCCTTATACAATGATAATTATAGTGTCAATTTGCAGGGGGAAAAAAGTTGCATTGACTTGCTTATGTGTGTTTAGGGGAGGATTACAGCTGTGAAGGAGCTCGACTTTGAGATCAGCAATGGACACTATGCTCTGGTGGTCACAGCGACAGATCAAAGTCCAAATCCTGCCCATCGTTTGACATCCAGCACAACAGTAATGATACTCTTCATCCTTTTTCTTCTCTATTTAAACACATTGAAAAAGCTACTCGATAGCTGGGATAGGCTCCAGCACACCCGTGACCCTTGTGGCGATGAAACGGTACAGAAAATGGATGGATGGATGGAAAAAGCTACTAAAAACTAAAGTCTTCACACCCTTTTTTAGAATTTACATTGAATGTCATCCTATGGGCGGCACGGTGCCCGACTGGTTAGCACATGGGCGTCAAACTCAAGGCCCGGTGGCCAGATGGGGCCCACCACATCATTTTATGTGGCCCGCGAAAGCAAATCATGCTCGTCCACCTCCGTGATTTTTGCTAAAATCTGTACCCAAATTCCAAATTGTCATAATAATAAACAATAATGTTGAGATATTGCATTTTTCTGTTACCAAACACTTCTTTTACATTACTTGAACAAGCAATTTTCCTTGTCTTCTGATTTCAAAACTAGTTATCCCTCAATTTGTTGTGTAATGGTCATAATATGTTTTGGTGATTAAACATTTATATGGTTTCACTGTTCTAACGGCCCTCTGAGGGAAATCATAACTATAATGCAGCCCGAGACAAAAAAGAGTTTGACACCCCTTGGTTAGCACATCTCCCTCACACTTCTGAGGACCAGGTTTCAAATCCCAGCCCCGCCTGTGTGGAGTTTGCATGTTCTCCCCGTGGCTGTGTGGGTTTTCTCAAGGTACTCTGGTTTCCTCCCACATCCCAAAAACATGCACGCCAGGTTGATTGAAGACTCTAAATTGCCTGTAGGTGTGAATGTGAGTGCGAATGGTTGTTTGTTTATATGTGCCCTGCGATTAGATGGCGTCCAGTTCAAGGTGTAGCCCGCCTCTCGCCCGAAGATAGCTGGGATAGGCTCCAGCATGCCCGCAACCCTAGTGAGGATAAGCGGTACAGAAATTCGATGGGTGGATGTCATCCTATGAAGTATGCACTCAACAAACATAAGGACGCTATAGGAACATCTGCAAAACAAAAGTGTTTCTTTTTAAAATGCTGCCTTTTTAAAATGCTGCCTTTACAAATAATATGATGCTCTTTATTGGTTGTGTCATTAAAAATAGGGGCATGTAATACAAACACACCTGTGTCATGACGTGCGATTAAATTATTATTTCTCTGACTGTCAAACAAAACGGAACATTATTTTGTTTGTAAAAGCTGGATTTTTGATCCAGCACTTCAATTACATCACACTGGCTAGTGTTGAAGATGTACAGTAATTGTCTTCTTGACGTCCACACAAATTACACATCGAAAGCATTTGATCGTTTTAAATTCTGCTTTCTACCGTAGGTGCTTGTGAACGTCCTAGATGTGAATGACGTGACACCCGCTTTCCCCAGAGCCTATGAGGGGCCCTTTGAGGTGACTGAGGGCCAGCCAGGTCCTCGGGTCTGGACACTCAGAGCCAGTGATGAAGACTCAGGGCTGAATGGAAAAGTGGAGTACAGCATCACTGGTGGAGATAATCAAAGTGGGTGTTTGTGTTCTCTTTGTTTATGAACTGCTGTTACTCACTTATTGAGTAGCATGACTGAACAACCTTCTGTCTTCCTTTACAAGATGAGTTCATGGTTTCTCCCGTGGAGGGTGAACTTCGAGTGAGGAAGGATGTTGAGTTGGATCGAGAGACCACTGCCTTTTACAACATCACTGTCACAGCCAGAGACCTGGGCATGCCATCGCGCAACAGCTCGGTGGGTCCATGTGACACAAGCATACTAACACATTCCCACCACAGTGTTTTTATACTAACCGTGCTGGTTTTTATTCCTCCCGTAGAAGATAATCGAACTAGAAATAATCAGCTTCAGAGTTAAACCGTCACTAGCATTAAAAAAAAAAAAAAAAAAACCTTGATTAACTCTTTTGGCAATGTTTGAAGTCAGATTTTTAAATACCATAAAAGTGAAAAACAAAGGTGATTTGCATTTACTGATATGCCTAACACGTTTAACAATCCTGCTTGCATAAGTGGCAAATGTAATCTCACGAAAGTCGAAGAATTGATTCAACTTCTGTATTGAAGTTAAAATTTAAATAAAGTACTAGGCTTTACACAATCAGGATGTTTGGGGCCGATCACAAGATGGAGCAATGTGTCCATTTACATGACTTGTTCATTTATTGTCTATACTTATGTACTGTATACTGAGTACTATATCCATCCATCCATCCATTTTCTGTACCGCTTATCCTCACTAGGGTCGCGGGCGTGCTGGAGCCCATCCCAGCTCAAAATTATTCTCTAGCCTCGGGGTGTCAAACTAATTTTTGTCGCAGGCCACACTGTAGTTATGGTTTCTCTTAGAGGGCTGTTAAGTTTGTGTCATGGTCTGTGTTTTAGTTTAGATTATGTTTAGTTTGAGTTTTGTCTTGTGTGCTCGTTTAGTTATTGTGTCCACCTGTTCACATCGTAGTTATGACTTCCCTCGGAAGGCCGCTAAGATCGTGAACCCATATAAATGAAAGATTACCTCATATCATTAAATACAGTATACACAACACAATGCTTTTGCTTTTTTTTTTTTTTTCACGCTGTGTAGCTTGAACGCAGGTGAACTTGAACTTCAGGTGCCCAATCAAATTTGTGTTGAAGCATTTAGATGACGTTCCCCACAACGTACTTCAGTTGTGCACAGACTGCAAATAACTTACATGTTGTTTGTCTGAGACACCGCAAAATAGTACCACACCGATAACGTGTTTTTAACCGACAAGATTGAAAAAACTTTATTGGCCGTCAGATAGTTACAGTACTGCGCCACAAGACACCCCAAGACCTCAATCTATCAAGATTTGAACCTCGGTTGACCTTACTTCTCTTCTCTCTTTTTTTGCTGTGTCGTCATCCCCAGAGGTTGAAAAAGTAGTGGGCCTATTTTGAAAAAGTAAGGAGTTGAAAGTACAGATATCAAGTAGTAGGAGTAAAAGCCATCTGAATGGTTGTCATCTGAAAAATAAAAGTCATCTGAAAAATAATAACTCAAGAATAGAGTCCTAAAAAATTAAATAAAAAAACTACTGTACTTAAGTACAGAAAGTATTTTTTACGTTCCACTGTACTTGTGTTTTCCAAAGGTTGTAGTGGGGGTCCATGTTCGAGACATCAATGACAACGACCCTATCCTCCTAAACCTGCCTTACAACACGAGTGTGAGTGAGGGTGCCTCGATACATACATCTGTGGCACGAGTCCGAGCGAGAGATGCAGATAGTGGGCGCAATGCATTGCTCTCCTATAACATCACTGCTGGCAACCGGGATGGAGCATTCTACATCAATGACACAGTGAGTTAATAAGATTGAGAGGGGTAGATTAGATTTTACAAATGAAATCTTTTATCCCGATTTGAGACCCAGTGTATGTGATGCATCCCTTCATGCTATCAACATGCACTTTTCGATTGACAATTCATACAACAAACCTTTAACAACTCGTGATTTGCAGCTAAAGAAGTGTGTATAGATATTGTGTGTGTGTGTGTGTGTTTGTGTGTGTGTGCTTTGAGAAATTAAGGTGCAGTGAATATTAACATTTGCATTTCCAGTTAGGCTGAACGTTTACATTTTTCAAATAGGAATTATCATCCTTTCTGTATTTCCCAGTCAGGTGTGGTGCGGGTGAACAGACCACTAGACAGAGAGCGAGTGCCTGAGTACAGACTCACTATCACTGTCAAAGATAACCCTGACAACCCTCGCATCGCTCGGAGGGTAATCCCATTTTCTTTTCAAATACAGTAATATTACATAGGGGGGGGGGGAGATATGTTTTCTGTATTTGACCAATATGCCAATCTAGTTTGAGGAGCTGCAAAAAAAAAAAAATAAAAAAAATGTAGCGACGTTATTTTTCATCATATCTCTCTCTTTGTTAGTATTGCTACAGTTCCCTGATTTCTTGTATGATTCCTGGATTTCTTTACTCTCTTTTCTGTGGTACACCACCAGGATTCAGACCTCCTGGTCATAACCGTACTGGATGAGAATGACAACAGACCTGTATTTACCAGAAACAGTTACAGGGCTGAGATTACAGAGAACCCTGCAGCAGGTAGCACCTGTGTGCATGCGTGTGTTTTGCCTGCTTTGCATGTTTGTGCGACTTGCTGAAATCTTAGTCTTTAACACGTCTGCACCACTTCCTGTTTTTATACTTTAATAGTTGAAGACATGAAGCTGTAAAAAAGAGATGTCGGAACTTTGCATTCACTTTAACAAATCCAGAATGTATTTTCCTACCTTATGGACTTAGAAGTAACCCACATTACTTCATCTGAGCATTAGATTTGATTATTTGGATCCTTGCAAAACTTCTTATGAATTTGATTATGAGTAGTACTGAAGGGCCTATCTCACTGGCATGAAGACTAATTGGCGACCTGATGGCCACTCGAGTTGCCGCTGGTTGCAAAGACGTCTCTACAACTAGCCGGGTCACCAGGGAATCACGGTGAATCTGAATATGTTCAATTTCTTTGGAGACCTTTTGGATACTTTGTTCGAGCCTCCAGCAGGTCTCGGAGACGTCGCGGAGAGAATTAGATTCCCCAACATCTCAGAGACCTGCTGCAGACCAAGGGGACTGAGGTGATATCACTGATACGTCTCTGGAAATTTGTGGCGACATCTCTTGACCTCCGGCGAATTGGTCTCCCAAAGACATCTCCCCGGAGAGAGCGCAAGCAATATTTTGGTCTCCCGAGTCTCCAGAGTGTCCGCAACTGATCAGCTGCAGTATTCACCATGACGTCTCTGTCAGTGAAATAGACACTGCCTTAAGCGTACGAAGCTGAAACTTTCTTCAAGACCCCTTTACAAATCAAAATTGTAGTCATGTTGACTGGTAAATTGTAAACTGTAAACTGAAAAAAATTCAAACCTTGATATTTGTCCATCCCTCAGGCATTACTGTAACAGTGTTGAATGGGCCCGTTCTGGCTGTAGATAAAGATATTGGACCCAATGCTGTCGTGAAGTATCGTCTGCTGGGAGCCAGGGTGGACCTTTTCACTGTGGATGCTAACACTGGTACGTGTGAGCAACAAGGACCAGAGGATGCCTCTGCAGCTGTTTTATGGTTTGTTTTGGTCTCTTCTTGAATAGGAGTTGTTCGCGTGCAACCGGGAGCCAAGTTGGACCGCGAGGCGTTTCAGGAGCCTCGGATAGAGTTGGTCCTAGTTGGGGAGGACATTGGGGGATTAAACAGCAGTGTTCCTCTCACAGTGACAATCCTGGACCAGAATGACAACCCACCTGTTTTCAGTCCTTCCAGTTTCAGTGTGCGACTCCCAGAGAATAGCCCCACTGGTGCGTGGATATTGGGTAGCTTACCAATGAATGGGAAAGGGAGGAATGATATTGTTTAAGTTTTTACATGTCTCTTCCAGGTGTGGTGGTGACCCAGCTGTCTGCCATCGACGCTGACTCCGGCTCGAATGGCTGGCTCATGTACCGCTTGGTAAGCGGTGCTCAAGATCGCTTTGTTGTTGACGCTCTCTCCGGTGCCGTTCTAGTCGGCAACACCACCCTGGATAGGGAAGAGCGTGGGTCCTACCGCCTCGTTGTCATGGCAACCGACCGTGGCACACCACCCACGTCTGGCACGGCCACTCTAATGGTCATCCTTGATGACATCAATGATTCGCGACCTCGTTTTATAGAACCTCTAACCATGATTAATGTCAACGAGTCCACGCCGCCTGGGGTGGTGGTCGCCACTTTGACAGCTGAGGACCCCGACCTGCATCCCCGTCTGGAGTATTATATCATCTCAGTGGAAGCAAAGGATGATGGGAATAACCCTGTAGACGGCCTGCAGGAGTCCTTTGGCATTGATTTGCACACTGGTTAGAAATCATTTTGTTTAATGTCATTGTTATTTGATTAGGTTGACTATATGCCTTGAATCCATAGATGCATTTTTGTTTTTGTTTTTACATTGTGTGTTGCTTAAATTTTAGGTGCAGTATTTGTACGCAACCCACTCAACAGAGAACAGGTAGCTACTTTCGAGATTATCGTGTCCGTCCATGACAACGCCAGTGAGGTTATTGACAAGTCTGGCAGTGTCCCAAACGGTAAGGCCAGTTTTTGTTTATAGTCAAGATTGTAGACCATCCAGAATTGCCTTGGAGTAATTAATTTTATGCTCATTTCCATCACCTTAGCGAGACTCACGATCAACGTTTTGGATGTAAATGACAACGCTCCTCGTTTCCGGCCCTTCGGAGTGACCAATTTCACAGAGAAGATCTTGGAGGGAGCGCAGCCAGGCACAACACTGCTCTCTGTGTCAGCTGTGGACCCGGATAAAGGCCCCAATGGCCAGGTCATCTATCAGCTGCTCCACTTGCCACGAGGAGGCTACGTCAGACTGGAGGATCATTCCACTGGTATAACAACCACCACACGCAAACAGACATTTACATTCTGTTACCAGTGAGAATCAACTCCCACTCTTGCTCTTTAGGATTATGTTCTTTAGACTAATAACAGCAAAACAATACGTTATTTGAGAACATTTTCATTGTTGGGGTCTCTGAATGGTGATTATCCTGGAAGTCTTGACATAAATACTTTGCATGTTGTCTGTGTAAGCAGCTGTTTATCTCTGTCAGTATTGTTCAATTACAATATAAGAACCATAGCAGAATTTTATACCAAGAACCAGCCAAACTGCCAGCCCAAGTGGTAACTGTCAGTTTCTTGCAAACTTTTCAGGTAAGATTGTGGCCAACCAGACAGTGGATTTTGAACAAGTGCAATGGCTTAATTTCACTATTCGGGCAAGGGACCATGGAAGTCCTCCTCGGATTGCTGAATTGCCTGTTTTTCTACGCATAGTGGATGTCAATGACAACAATCCAGTCTTCCTACAACCGTCATATCAGGTACTGAAGACAAATATCATGGCTAGTTTGGCAGTTAATTAAAACAATACGTATACAACTGTTATATAGTGAAAATGCAATTACTGATCTTGATTGCTTTCTGAAATCTATTTATCTTTGTCTGTAGGAGCCTGTTTTTGAAAATGTGAACCTCGGCACAACCATAGTTCGTGTCAGTGCAACAGATGCCGATTCAGGTCTCTTTGCTGTTGTTGAGTACAGCTTAGTAGACGGGGAGGGCAAATTTGGCATCAAACCAACCACTGTGAGTTTACTTTGACATGTTAACTTGAATGTACTAACACAGCAGTACTTGGATATGTTCCTGACGTTAACTGAAGCCTTGGCGAGGCTCAATCTTGGGTTTGGGTTATATATTTTTTAATTTATAAGATGTGCCGTCCATTTTGGGATGAATACGTACACTATGAGACAACAATGTATATGTCCTATTTTGTGTGCCACTTGCACAAAAGGTATGACACAGAAAGCACTCCCAGTTGGTGGTTGAATTTCCCAATCATCCTTCTACATTTGTTTCAGGGAGAAATCTACATCCTCTCTCCCTTGGACAGAGAGACAAAAGACCACTACACTCTAACTGCCATCGCCCGTGATAACCCTGGTGGTAGTTCTAACAACAGGCGAGAGAATTCTGTCCAGGTACATATTGCAGTATTAATTGATCAGGTGGAATAAACAGTAAAACAATTAAGATCAATGTCAATACATATACTGTAGGAAAGCCTGGGTTTTTTTCACTTTTATGTAATGACTCAAATCATTACTAAATGCTACATTAAGCTTATTCTGCCTTTTGTATTGATTGTTATTTTGTGGTGTTGGTTGGATGTTTCATTAGCAACAAAGAAGACACTGTTTTCCAATTTAGTCTTGGAAAAAAAATTATAACAATAAAGTCAGGAGCCTCAGACACATGAGGAAGAACCATACACAGCCTGAAAGCTTTGCTATATGCTGGTAACCAACTGCTATGGGATGGCATTCCACTCCTCCAAGTATATCAGTGTGGTTGTGTTGGTCACAATTGCATGAACAGCACCCCCAAGCTGATCCCACAACTGTTCATTTGTGGTCAGCTGATTTGTCAGACCATTCCATTCTTTCGACACTCAAATTCTGGAGGTAGTCTGATAAACGCCACCCCGTGGGGGTGAGCAGTCACCTTAGAGGATGGAGGTCGGTCCCAAACTGTGGAAATATGGGATTGCCACTGGTTGCAGAATCTGGGGGTACTAGAGGTCAATAGCAACATAGAAATTAGTTGTTTGTTGAATATTTGACCCATTTTACTGTATATGGGCGCAAAACTCACACTCAGTTGCTAATCCCACAAATGAAATTTCCTTGCAAATGGAGCATCATTTAAAAGATTAATAAACAGGCTTTACAAAAGTATGAAACTCATTGGCAGAAGTTGTTTCAACCTGGACATATAACTATCTAAGTGTGTCAAGAATGTTCTGTACAGGAATGTATCAGTCAGTTTATTGGTGATCATTAGGTCCTCGTGACAATTCTCGATGTCAACGATTATCGGCCACATTTCTCTGAGCGAGTATTCACCACCAGCGTGTTTGAGAACGAGCCCAGTGGAACATCAGTGATCACAGTGAAGGCTTCTGACCTGGATGAAGGCGAGAACGGTGCAGTACTCTACAGCCTGCTGGGAGCACATTCAGGTCTGAATACAGTACACTGTCAGAATTGAATTTGTTTTGGTTATTTTCCTTTATCTTTGATTTTACGGCACACCAAAACATGGAGTGTTAAAATTTAAGGGTTCAATTTTTGAGAGGTGATTTTAACTCCCAAAGTGTAATTTGAACATTTAAAAAATTTTCTGATTTAAATAGTGTCCAGAATAGGCATTATTTTTAATCACACGGTGTGAGATTAACTCTTCAGAGATGTAAATAATAATAGCTCCACCTTTGCATGTACACTTCTTCAGTTTGAGACACGAGTTTTTCACACGCCATTTTTCTATTCCTGTGTTTTCACATGGAGTTCAAACTTCCATCCATCCATTTTCTGTACCGCTTATCCTCACTGGGGGTTAGGGTTAGGGGTCTTTTGAAGCCGCAGACAACTTAGCTCCTAGAATTGGTGGGATACACAAACCCCTCCACCACGATAAGGTGACAGCTCAAGGAGGGGGAAAATAACATTTATTTCCCTATGATATTATGCATAGTCTCTAGTCTTAGACACGGACACACACACACACACACAGACATATATATATATATATATATATATATATATATATATATATATATATATATATATATATATATATATATATATATATATATATTCACACACACACACACACACACACATATTTATATATTTTTACACTACCAGTGCTGTTAAATAACCCTTTCATAGAAATTAGACTTTTTTTTAAAAACGGTTTGGAAAGAAAGTAATTCACTTATAATTCATGATTTATACCCAAACTGCCTCTCTCTTTACAGATGCTTTCTCCCTGGATCCAAACACAGGTCTTGTGCGTTCTCGCCGTCTGCTTCAGTCATCTGAGAGCTTCAATCTGACTGTGGTGGCCACAGACCAGGGGCGTCCCCCCCTGTGGACAACCGCGGACCTCATCATCACAGTGATAGACGTCAATGACAACCGACCTGTATTTGTCAGACCAGCCAATGGAACCATCATCCATATCTCAGAGGTAGTGTCATGTTAACTATCCATTATATTGTTTATCTACTTTTTTTAGGGTAATGCTCATCCTGTAATAGCAAGTTATTTTTAGTGTAAGAGTTGGTCACATGTATTATGTTTTACGTTCATACAGAAAAGTTGCCATCAGGTGTGTTTTCATAGCCAAAGTGTTATCACAACAAATGCAAAGAGCTTTTCTTCCTGTTTTGTTGTCCAGTTGGCCAAGCTGTGAGGGGAATTCAAATGTGTTAGTGTAAGGGAAATGAAACATTATAATAGCTTCCAACCTTTTTGAATGCATTGCAAATCCATAATAGATATTGCCTCGCTCTACAATGAATCATGTGACGAACAGTTATGCCAATGATACAGCATATTGGAGGGACTTTGCCTGCACCAATTCCAGACAATATCAAATCTGCACCAGCATCCAACGTTACTGCAAATTATTAAAAATGCTGCAAACAGATTTTGCAGATTTAAACGTGTAGCTCATTAATCCTACTTATGCATACAATACATATTAGCAACAGTAATGTTTGTCAGTGTTTAGAGCTTGGTGAATGGAGGAGGTTACAGCCCATTGATTACACATGGATATTATGACAATACAATAAACACTTACCAATTGTAAGCCATTGAATATTTATGCCATGTATGAAACCGATTCTAGACTTGTTCTATAAACGGTTTTATTTTTTCATTTAAGATTGCTTTTTTTGCACCCATGTACTATAGGAGCAGCCTCCGGGCCTGCCAGTGTATGAAGTTCACGCAACCGACTCCGATGAGGGCGTGAACGGAGAGGTGCGCTACGGCTTCCTGCAGACTGGAGCGGGCAACAGAGACTGGGAAAACTTCCATATCGATGCCACATCTGGAGTCATTACAACTACAGTCAAACTGGACAGAGAGAAGCAGTCCCTCCACAGTGTGAGTAAATGTCATGTTGGAGACAAAAATAGCATACTTAACTGTAACTGTGCATTCACAAGGTACAGATATTAGGTTTGTAAGTGAGTGCAAATGCTTTTTACAGCTTATCATTGTGGCCCGTGACATGGGCCAGCCAGTGCCTTATGAAACCACGCGACCTCTGCAGGTTGCGCTTTTGGATATTGATGACAATGAGCCAGTCTTTCTCAAACCACCAGTGAGTATGAGGCCATAGTAACTGCAATGCTGGTGTTTGTCTTAAAGAGAATGGCCATCGTCTAAATGTGGTTATGTGCCCAATTGAGCATTGCTCTGTGTTTTTTGTGTTGTGCACGTCAGCGTGGCAGCTTGCCTTACCAGAAGCTGTCCGTGCCCGAGCACTCCCCACCTGGGACTGTGGTGGGGAACGTGACCAGAGCTGTGGATGCTGATGAAGGCTCCAATGCCATTGTTTACTACTTTATTGCAGGTGATCCAGCCCCTCTCTTTCTCTTCTATCTGAAGCTTAATGACGCACAAATCACACTTCATGTCTTTCCATGTCCTCCTGAAGGGGGAAACAGCGATGGAAACTTTGGCTTGGGTCTAGACGGAGAGCTAAACCTGTATAGGGAACTGGATCGTGAAGAGAATCCAGTCTATTCCATCATCATCAAGGCCTCTAGTAACAAGAGCTGGAGTCCTTCAAGGGGTCAAAGGGCTTCACGGGCCAAAGCCTTGGATCCTGCCCGAGACCCCAGCCTGCTGGAGGTGCGGATTGAACTGGAAGACATCAATGACCAGAAACCGCGATTTGCCAAGGCAGAGTACACTGCAGGTAATCTTCATTCTTGTATTTGTGCATTTTGTGGGCTATGGGCAACTATCAAAACATGCTCCCATTCTTTTTTGGTTGCAGGGGTGGCTGCCAATGCCAAAGTGGGCTCAGAGCTCATTAAAGTTGTGGCAATAGATAATGACATCGGTAACAACAGCTTGGTGCAGTATCACATTGTTACCATTCGTTACTTCCCGTCTCAGAGCAACGGCAGCGAGGATGTTGGGAGCATTTTCATTATAGGTGAGTCTCCCTGTTTAGCTTCAGTTATCTTTACTGTTTTTACACAATGATATACCAACGTTCTACACGCACTGATTGGCCACAGCATTATGTACACAAACACAATCTAACTAATGTGCTCCAAAAAACAAGCTACGTATAGCCAAAATTGCGTCTTTACAAAGAAATACTGACTTTGGTGCAGGCAGCGGGGGTTCAGTTCCCACTCAGTGATGGTGTGATTGTGAGTGCGAATGGTTGTACGTGTCTATATGTGCCCTGCGACTGACTGGCGACAAGTTCAGGGTGTAGTCCGCCTTTCGCCCGAAGTCCGCTGGGATAGGCTCCAGCACACCACGACCCTAACCGGGATAAGCAGTATTGAAAATGTATGGATGGTTTATATTATGTAGGCATATCGATAATGTGGACATTTCGATACATACAGTATTATGATCAAAAAAGGAACATCTGGTGAGTGTATATTTTGTAGGTCAATCAAAGGAATGCAGTACTTTTGCTTTTTAACAACTTTTTTTTTCTCAGCCGATTAAAGTAGCTTTGTGACATCCACAGGTTTAACAGATGGTATCATTCGCACATATGACCTCTTCACGGCTTATAATCCTGGATATTTTCAACTAGAGATTTTGGCATGCGACCTGGCAGGACATAGCACCACCACTAACGTCAATATCTACATCCTGCGGGACGACCAGAGGGTCAAAATAGTCTTCAATGAGATCCCTGATTCGGTCCGTGAAAACCAAGATGATTTCATTAACTTGCTATCCAACATCACTGGAGCTATTGTCAACCTGGATGACATACAGGTGAGATTTTATTTTTATTTTGATGGTTGTTCATGTGTGTCTGACATCTTTGGCCCCTGTTTGCTTTGGCCCAGTTTCACGTGGACAAGAAGGGCAGGGTGAACTATGCCCAGACTGACATGCTGGTCCACGTAGTCAACAATCAAAGCAACACCATCCAAGATGTTGACAGGTGCCGTATGAATTTATTTTTCTTTCAGTCCCAAGTTGCACACAGTAACAACATCACCTATTTGATATTGCTGCAACTTTTTAAACATTTCAAATATTCCTGACTGCACTGCTACTTGTACACATAACATTATTCCACTGTGCCTTACTGATACTTTCATACTTTTTATATTATTTATTTCTATCATTCTATTTTTTTTTTAATTCGAGAGAGCACAAGCTAGGATTTGCACCCCAATTTCACTATACCTGCACTTTATTTTGTACTGAATTGTATTATATTGTGTTGTATGATATCCTATTAAATACTACATGTACCTTGTGCACTGTCTCGTCTGCAGAGTCATCCAGTTGATCGATGAAAACAAGGAGCAGCTGAGAAATTTGTTTAGGAAATACAGCGTGGTGGATGTTCAGCCCGCCGTCAGTGACAAGCTGGCTGATGACATCACGACACTACAGGTCAACTCAACCTGCAGGAAATTATTTTGTTATGTGCTCATGTGGTGTTAAATTTCTATTTGTCTGTCCGTCACAGCTGGTCATTATTATTCTGGCTGTGCTGCTCTGCCTGGCTGGGATATTGTTTGTCTCAATGAACTGGCATTATCGCAGAGTGTAAGAGTGTTTCAGCATGTCACTCATTCATGGAATTTATGAGTCTGCTCTGTCACATTTTAAGCAATTTTGTTACAGACTGTCGGAGTAGTGACATTTTTATTACTGTTGCAGGCATCAGAGGAAGCTCAAAGCTATCGTTGCAGGATCAACAGGTTCGTCCCTCAAGCTGCATCTGGCCGTATGTTATACGAAACATAGTTCTTAAAAAGCAAATTTCTAAAGCGTTATCTCCCCTCCACCATTCAGGGAACCAGGGTTTGATGGACATTCTGGACATGCCCAACACCAACAAGTACTCTTTTGAGGGGTGAGATTTTAAACCAAACAGCACACGTTAATCCGATTTTTTTTATGTTAGGTTTATTGTGAGGCGGCACGGTGGACGACTGGTTAGCACATCTGCCGCACAGTTCTGAGGACCCGGGTTCAAATCCGGCCTCGCCTGTGTGGAGTTTGCATGTTCTCCCTGTGACTGCAAGGGTTTTCTCCGGGTACTCCGGTTTCCTCTCAAATTCCAAAAACATGCATGGTAGATTAATTAAAAGAACTCTAAATCGCCCGTAGGTGTGAATGTGAGTGGAAATGGTTGTTTGTTTATATGTGCCTTGCGATTGGCTGGTGACCAATTCAGGGTGCACCCCGCCTCTCACCCGGAGTCAGCTGGGATAGGTTCCAGCACGCCCGTAACCATAGTGAGGATAAACTGTATGGAAGATGGATGGATGGATTAAACTTCTATGGAGCAATGCCGGTGACCTAGTGCTAGTCGTTAGCATGTCTGCTTCACAGTTCTGAGGTTAAGTGTTCAAATCTCAGCTCCTGCCTTGCTGTGTGGAGTTTGCATGGTCTCCCCATCTTTTATTAATTAAACATAGAGGGACATACTTTTCAGAAGGCCAATTCTTAGCTAAATATTAAAAATCCTTTTGATATATTTTTTTTATTTAATATTAAAAAAGGCAGCATGGTGGGCGACTGGTTAGCAGATCTGCCTTACAGTTCTGAGGACCCGGGTTCATATCTTATCTACTATCTTCTTATTCTTCTTGAATGTAACATCCGAACATGTCACTAGATAGATGAAGGGTCAAGTGTACTACACTAAAAAAGTGAATTCTAGATTTCTGCTGAATGATAACGACAAAATCTCTCTGCAGAGCCAATCCGGTGTGGCTCGATCCGTTCTGTCACAACCTGGAGCTGGCTGCTCAGGCAGACCATGAGGACGACCTGCCTGAGAACCTGAGTGAGATAACGGACCTGTGGAATAGCCCTGCACGCACTCATGTTAGTACCAGGACGTTTTTATTCATCCAGAAAGTCTATTTAGAATTCAACCAATTAATTACAAAAGCAAATAAATAGACACATTTGTGTGGTTTTCGTCCTGGCCGTGGAACAGTGGACCAGCTCTACACCCTCAGCAGGATCCTTGAGGATGCATGAGAGTTCGCCCAACCAGTCTACATGTGTTTTGTAGACTTGGAGAAGGCGTTCGACCGTGTCCCTCGGGGAGTCCTGTGGGAGGTGCTTCGGGAATATGGGGTGCCGAACCCCCTGATACGGGCTGTTCGGTCCCTGTATGACCAGAGTCAAAGTTTGGTCCGCATTGCCGGCAGTAAGTCGGACTCGTTTCCGGTGAGGGTTGGACTCCGCCAAGGCTGCCCTTTGTCGCCGATGCTGTTCATAACTTGGATGGAATTTTTTGGTGCAGCCGTGGCGTAGAGGGATTACGGTTTGGTGGCCTCAGTATTGCTTCTCTGCTTTTTGCAGATGATGTGGTTCTGTTGGCTTCATCAAGCCGTGATCTCCAACTCTCACTGGAGCAGTTCGCAGCTGAGTGTGAAGCGGAAAAACAAACAGGACAAAAAAAAAAAATAATAATAAAAAATTTAAAAAAAGGGGTGGAGTGCCCTCTGCGGGTTGGGGATGAGATCCTGCCCCAAGTGGAAGAGTTCCAATACCTTGGGGTCTTGTTCACAAGTGAGGGAAGAATGGAACGGGAGATGGCCAGGCGGATCGGTGCAGCGTCTGCAGTGATGCAGACTTTGTATCGGGACCGTGAAGAAGGAGCTAAGCCGAAAGGCAAAACTCTCGGTTTACCGGTCGAACTACGTTCCTACCCTCACCTATGGTCACTAGCTGTGAGTCGTGACCGAAAGAACAAGATCCCGGATACAAGCGGCCAAAATGAGTTTCCTCCGGAGGGTGTTCAGGCTCTCCCTTAGAGATAGGGTGAGAAGCTCGGTCATCCGGGAGGGGCTCAGAGTAGAGCCGCTGCTCCTCCACATTGAGAGGAGCCAGATGAGGTGGTTTAGGATGCCTCCCTGGTGCGGTGTTCCGGGCACATCCCACAGACCCCGGGGACGACCCAGCACACGGTGGAGAGACTACGTCTCTCGGCTTGCCTGGGTACGCCTCGGGATCACCCCAGAGCAGCTGGTTGAAGTGGCTGGGGAGAGGGAAGTTTGGGCTAAAGCTACTGTACAAATGTAATTAACATATCTCATTAATTGCGTTTCTAATTATTGTTTTAAATTTTAAAGAGATTTTGAGGACACCCTGTTGTTTTGGTTCTGAGAGATGACATCCTCTATGTCAGCAGTTGACATTATTTACGAGTTACGGTATTTTTGATGTCTTTGTCACAGGGAACATTTGGTCGTGAGCCTCAAGCGAAGCCTGATGATGATCGTTACTTGAGAGCAGCGATTCAGGAGTACGACAATATTGCTAAACTGGGCCAGATCATGAGGGAAGGGCCTATCAAGGTGAGATATGAAATGTTGGACACACACTGAACTGTATCTGTCCAGTCTCCAATGCTACTTGATCACTAAGAATGGCTCATCTGATTCTTCTAAGTGGCGACTAAAATATCCAGTAAGTTCTGAGAAGAAAACAGGAAATCAGCAAAAAGACTCAGCAGCTGATTCATCGCTGCTCTGGATTTTTCATGTTCAACCTCTCTAGCGATGCGTCTGCTTCAAAGTTTGAGCCTTACTGCCGTCCTGTCAGGGTTCCCTGCTCAAGGTGGTCCTGGACGATTACCTGAGACTGAAAAAACTATTTGCAGCCAGACTCGTCACTGTATCCACCAGCCAGGAAGAAAACTCATCAGTCACTGAGGTGGGCTTGGTTGGCTGCTGGTGTGCTGCTGCCTTGCGACAACGCTGCTTGCTTTGACTTTCCATCTGATGTGACTTTCTCTCAAAGCTTGGCTGACTTGGGATAAAAGTGTTGCTCACGTTTCACCATGACGTCACACGTTCTTCCGCATGTCAAAAGCATTAGCGTTCTTTGATGGCTTGAATGATGATTTTCCAAAACACACCAGCAAGTCAACTTCTGAATGGCATAAAGGTTTTGGAGTGGCCTAGTCAAAGTCCAGATTTGAATCCGATTGAAATGCAGTGGCATGACCTTAAAAAGTCTGTTCAAGCTCAAAAACCTATCTTTTTTTTTTTTTTATTCAAACAATGCTGCAAGGAAGAGTGGGCCACAATATACAGTCGTATCTCCACAGAAATGTGAAAGACTCATTGCCAGTTATAGAAAACACTTGAGTTCAGCTGTTGCTGCTGAGGATGGCCCAACCAGTTATTAGGTTTAGGGGGCCATTAGTTTTTCACACAGGGCCAGGTAACTTTGAATAGTTTTTGTTTCGTTAATAAAAGAAATCACAATTTAAAAACATAATTTTAAGTTCACTTGGGTTATATTTGTCTATTTACATTTGTTTGATGAAATTGAAGTGGGGAAACTATGCAAAAATATAAGAATTCGAAAAGGGGGGGGCAATACTTTTTCACACCACTGTAGTTAACATGATCATTGAGGGACTGGATAATTACTTGACTGTTGCTCTTATTAATGGCAATAAACATACCCCGATTCATTAAAACAACTTATTTCTCTCCTAAATGTTTCCGTTTCTGTCTCTCTTCACTTCAGCTTGTACGGATTTGTTTTTAAGCAGCAGCCTTATGTAATGTACCCTTGTCCTTTCTGCCTCTCTCCGCCATCAGCTGATCCAGAGTGATTTGGATGATGACGAGGATGAGCGCATGAGCATGGGCGGAGGTCGCGGCACTCTCCGCTTCAAACACAAGCTTCCCATGGAGTTGAAGGGGCCGGAAGGTGTGCACGTGGTCCACGGCAGCACAGGTACCCTGCTCACCTCCGACCTCAACAGCCTGCCGGAGGATGACCAGCGGGCTCTGGCGCGATCTCTAGAGGCTCTAAACGCTGACGGGGGGCTTTACTCTGAGCGCAACGCCCGCACAGAGTCGGCCAAGTCGACTCCGATGCATCGTCACAAGGACGGCGAGCTACGGGAGAGCCCTTTGGAAATTACTGAGTTATGACTAGCCGAGGCCTCGCTGGTCTGAGCCCAACCATGACTCAAGTGTGTGCGTGTGCTTGTGTCTCCACACCACCACCCTGACCCTGTTGGGAAGGTACGGGGAAGATCCGAGAAGGACCAGAGTGTGAGCGTGCTAGTCCACAGCCCACATGGGCCGAAAACTCATAACTAGATAGGTTTAGGTGGATGGTGAGCCTGCTTAAAAAGTTTTTTTTTCCCCTTTTTCAAAATAAAAATGATCAGCAGGGCGCAGCAAGAACAAAACTAACAGGAGTCATCAAGTTTCATCCAAAGAACAGAAGGGACATGCAGGACAAGAATTCCTATGGCAGAGACTGTAGAAGCAGAGGGTGCTGCATCCTCACTTGTTCTGCTGAAGGTTTACTCGGACTGCATTCACTCACACAAACACACACACACACTCAGCTTCACACACATTCAGACCAGCAAATGGCCTTCAATGGGACACTGATTATTCCAACTCCTTTTCATATTTTGAGTTAATTTGCAAGTGTAAAAACAGTGTCTGTGGAGTAAAGATGAAATATGAAGATCTTTATTTTAGTAATGACAGGAAAGTACTGATGCAGTGCGACCGCAACGCCTCACATAACCTTGATGCTTGACAAATTAAACTTTCCATCTGCACTGTGGAAATTGTTGGATCAAAAATAAAAGGCAGCCACAACTGACCAAGCAGGAACATGCTTGTCCATCTTTTCCTGGTGAGCATATTGTGAATTTGTGGTTTAAATGGAGACACCTAACTGATGACAAGAACACCTCAATGGATTATTCAAAATGGTTGATTTTGGAGCAAAAATGAGAACTTTCAGCCCTCAAACAAATTGGATGAAAAATATATTAGCCGTTGTATTTTATTGATAGGAAAATGGCAACTTGCCCACCAAGACGTTACACTGCCACCTGAGGGTACTTAAAGAGTCATGCTCAAATCAAGCAATTTTTTTTTATTTCAAAATTAGTATTGGAATTATGATATTTTTAAATTCAAATGCCTGCTTACTGCAACAGGAAGGTCATTTTCGTATTTGGATGTCTGTGGGTGTACGTGTAACTTGTGCAATGGTGTTTTTCTGATGAGTGGTGTGTTTTCAAGGTTAATTTTTATATATGCATTTTTGTATGTTTTTATTTCTTTGTCGTTACTCTTACCAGCCCTGAGATCTGTGATAGTAAAAGAAATATCCAACCATCTGTCACAGTCTTAGTAGGGTGACTGGAAAGTGGTTTGTTGTTGATAAAAATGTTGGACAATTATAGTGAATCAACCTGAACAAGGCGGGTTCTTACACGACAAATTTTTATATTACAGTATTGTTAAAGAAGTGGTGCAAAATTGGCCAGCTGTGGCACACTCTGGAAAACATTGCCATCTAGTGGTTGTAGACAATAAACGTAAAATGAGTTTGTAAGCCCATTGATTTATTGTTTCCAAGTTATATAGAAAAGTCATCAATTACAGATTTCAAGAAACCTGGCAGCAGTAGGCAAAGACTCAATGCTGAGTTCTCATCCCTGTTAAGGATCACATTCATCGGCTCGTGGCGCTCCCAGATGTGGCCGTGGTGCTGCTTGCTGGTGTCTTCTTCAGTGTCCGATTCAGCTGTGGAGACGGGAGAGAATTTGAGTCATTCAGGACAGAAATTCGTGAAAACAGTCATAGAGCAAAAGTCACAATAAGGACAGATTAATATTCACCTCCTCAAACTTGTGGATCTGTCGGATGAAAAAGTCTCCATATCGACGAGCCACTTTAGTATCTGCTATGTGGATCATGTCCTAAGGAGATGGTAGGAGTACAAAATTGACTCACAAACTCATTTTTATCCTCTCATGGACTGCAAATAATCAATTGAGCATACATCTTAACAAATGTGTTAGACCACCGCAACCTATTTTTCTCAGAGATCATCCAGCATCATGAAGGGCTTTGCTGCAGACACTTTCATTTTCAGCAAGCGCTCTGTGGCAAATTTTAAACTGAATTCCCCTTTTATACACAAGTACAATTCATTGGGCTTCTCTTGGAGGTCAGAAATGAATCAAACATAACATTTCACCACTAAAACATTTTGTCTGTTCAAGAATGCAAGTAGATAACTATAATTTGGCATCTTAATCAATAAATAAATGTGCCTAAATAAGTACTTGTCTGTTTTTAAAGTTGATATCATTATTAAGTTAAAATGCTTCTACATACTGATGTAGTAACCATTTCAGCCGTTATTAATTACCAGTGCTGTAAATGTAGGTCACCTGTGGCATATATCCGACATTAAGTGATAGTGTATTAAATTTGTTTAGCATTGCATACAAAAAAAATGGGTATCAGTTAACAGGGTAAGTACCTCGTAGGATTAAGGAAAACAATACCTGGAATATTTGGGGGTTAATAAAAAGAACTACACAAAAAGGATTATGGTGCCGGAAAAGGATTTGGAATCACGTTCTAATTTAGACCCCAACCGCATTAATATTATTAATTATATTAAGAACATTCCGTGTCTAAGGACTGTACCTTGTCAATGTAAAAGTCGACCTCAGAAGCTGACTGGAACTCTCCGTCCAGAGCTGAGATACCGCTGGTCCATACCAGGTTCTTCATCTTGTGCTTGAAGACAAGCAGCTGAATCCGGAAGTCCTGCTCAGTCATGTCTAAGAAACCTGCCAGCTTGGCCACCGGCATTGTGGTGTACAGCTTCAGGAAACTGGAGTGAAACGAAATACCAGTAAGATTAAAAAATAACAATAACAAAATTTAAAAAAAACAAGGTTTCCACCATTCAAAGCAAAACAACTGCTGAGGTGCACGTTTTTGTGCGTCTACTACAAAGTCAGTCGGTAGGAGGCACCTGCGGATGGTGGAGAGCTGAGCCTGCTGCGCCACCTCCTCTTTAAAAACCTTAAGCTGCTGCTCGAAGGGTTTCTTGTGGTAGTTGTCATTGACGTTGTCGTAGTTGGGCACCACTGGAGACAAGAACTTGGGGCAGGCGAAGCTGAACAGCTCCTCAAAGACCTTCAGATCTCTGAGGTGGAAAAGGTAACATTCACTGATTAATGACATCGGTCATTGCATTTTAAAATTCATTCATGCCACCCACAACCTAACTCAGAGGTGTTCAACTTGTTGTCTTCGTGGGCCAATTCGTATATGGTTAGTCTCAGTGGGCCGGTGTCTGCCTACTCACCTATATTTTATTGTAACCTGTCCTGGTATTTGCTGACAAATTCACCTATTCTGTTTTGCTCTCTGAAACTCCCTTGGTTTCATCTAAGGAGCCCAGGAGAGGCTTTTTAAATGTTGCTAGAAGTTGTTTGTACTCCGTTTATACTCTATATGACATCTTCTAGCCAAATTCTGAGTTGAACTGCATTTGTTTAAGAACAAGGTGTGTGGTGAGAGCGCAAGACAGTTAGACCTTTATGTTCCTGAATAATTGCATCATGATTATTACATAAGTGCTCCAGCATTTGGTTATTAACATTTGTATGGCTAGTCTTGAAAAATTGTGGCAAACTTATACAGGCCACATAAAATGACGTTGCGGGTCGGATCTGGCCCGTGGGCCTTGAGTTTGACACCTGTAATGTAACCAATGAAAAATAAATGTTGTCCCTAATATGCTCACCCTTTTTGCATGCGCAGCATCTTATCTCCATACTTGTCCCTCAGCTGGGTGTGGATGCTCTCGTCGATTCGCATGGGGTACATGGTGAGCGCAATGGCCAGCAGAGCGTGCATCTGCTCGTTCTGTTTGTTGATCTGCAACCACAAACAAACCCAAATGGCATCTGATTAACACACAGCAAAGGAACATAGCAACTACCTCAAGTCAATATGCATTTAGTTGTTGAAGTACATTCATGCATCTTGATTTCTATGTCTCTTCAAACTTTAATGATTATGTAACATTTACTGTATATCACACTACATTACTTCAAAAGCTTGAACTATGAAACGTATAAATTAAAGACATGAATAAAAGTTGTGGGAAAGTAAGGGCTGCAGGATATATATAAATAAATCGAAAAACTTGGTTTAAGTCGGCTTCAAATATAGGCAGAAAAAAATAATAAAAATCATAAACTTCACCAAAAACGTCAAAGGAGCGTCTGCAAGTGATTTTTAAGACGTTGGATGTGTAATGCACATATAACATGATAAGTATGAGTGAGCTGAATGCTAGCTTTTTTTTTTTTTACCTAAAATGGTAATTGCTAGTGCACTAATGCTAAATCGCGATTGGTAACTGTGTAGCATTTAGCACTTTACTGCCTCAAATTCTGTACACCAAATTTATACCATACACTGAGTACCAACATATGCAGTTTAAGGACTGGAGGTCATCCCTAACCCTTCTAAATGAGAATAATATGCATTTTAGTAGTAAAAAAAAAATATATATATATATTTTTTTTTTTGGTGATAGTAATAAATCAATCAATAATCAATATGAGAATCGATTGTAAAAAGATTTAATAGTCACAGCCCTAGATGGGCTCGCACCCAATCCAGGGTGTACCCCGCCTCTCACCCACAGTCAGCCGGGAAAGGTTCCAACTCACCTGTGACTTTATTGAGGTCAAGCACTATTCTAAATGGCTGAATGAATGTTGCATTAAATAGTTTAATATTTTTTTGAAGGCTATTTCATGTCATTCTATTTAAAACCTTAACGCTATTTGACCTATATAGTCAGCATTTGTGGAAGGTTAACATCAATATATAAGCGCAGTCCATTTACCATTTGCCATCAAAACTAGGTCACCTTGAACTGGGACTCACCATCTCATATTTATACGTTGATCTCTGGAACATGTTTCTCGTCCTTTGGATGTAGAGCAGGATGTTGGCGAACACTCGAATGGCGTCCTGGTAACGCCTCATCATCAGATAGGCAAAGCCTACATAGTAATAGGTGGTGATCTGACACTCGGGCACACGGGAGTACATGCTCTGAGAAAAGAGAAGACGAGATACAGTTACACAACGGAGACAAAAGCGCTGCAAAAAGACCTCGCTAGGTTTTACCTTCTTGTTGAGCTCAATGTTCTCCAACACTTTGATGGCCTGGTAGTAATCTCCAAGCAGAGAGTGCAGCCTCAGCAGCCCCACCAAGCTGAAGTAGCCCAACATCTTGTAGAGGGAGTGGCGTCCATATTCCCCCGCCACACTCTCTGGGTCCCCTGCAACAAAGCAACCTATTTTCAGTTTGACCTCCCAAAAACCTGTCAAAGTATCCTTGAAAAGTTATTGAACCACCAATAGCTCCTGATGCTGGTCAACATCAGTTGGTTAAAATGAGTTCTTCCGTACCTAGTTTTTATCACACACTGAGCAGGCAAAAGGTTTCCCTCCAGTTGTTATACTCATGTGGTTTGTTCAATGAATCTTTTGAGATATTATCTATATAAAGGCAGAAATGTTAGATACAGCTATTGTACTGGATCTCGTTTGGTTGAGCAAGTAGTCAATCTTATGGTTGGTTAGTTTAAATGCCGCCAATTCTGAATTTTAAGATAAATTTCATACCTCCACTGGTGTAGACTTCGAGCTGGCGGTTGATATTACTTTTATCCACAAGGGAGTGGAGCACATTTAGAACACTGTGGACATTCCAGATCTTTGGGTTGTTTCGCAGGAACTCAATCTCGTCCTCCGGCTTCTTGGCAGTCTTACAACGGTACTGACTAAACGACTGGAACTGAAGGAGGAGGATAAATAGAAAGTTAGTGTTAACTGAAAATACTAGTATGTTCATACTACTATTGTAGTTTGTTCTTTCACTTGGCGATGAATATTTGTTTTGTAGCCCTAATGAACAAAATAGAACATACCTGGTAGATAAATTCATCAATTATGTCCCAAAGCCATTGGTTTGGTAGCTCCAAGGGGGCAGGGCCATCAGCATCTGTTTGTAATAAAAACATAACATCCACATTGGCATTTCAGTGATAACTTGAGGAAGGCAAAACCATTCTTGAAACTTACTCAGAATGTAGTTGAAGAGGTTGCAGTAATTGTAATAGGACTCAAACCTCTGGTCTAAATTGGGTCCCCCCTAAGCAGTGTGAGAAGGTTATTGATTACTGATTACAAACAAAGACTAACTCTCAAAGTTTTCTCTTGATATTGAAGATTATGCTTGGAAACTGGAAAGTGGTGGTGACTTACGCTGACTTTGGCATAGATGTGTCTGTAGTACAGTTCCTTATAGAGAATGAGGAAGACGGCATCTGTGGGGGATAAAATGTGATAGGGTAACAACAGTGGAGTAATGATGCATTCAAGACTGCTGGGAAACTAGAAGAATACCACTTGGAGCTTCCGAGGCACGACCAACCTTTTAGTGCAATATAAACAAAACAAAAAACATAGTTGTCTACCCTGCACCTTTACCAAATACTGTAACTTGAGCTTGAGGGGGAGAGATTGAAACTTAAAAGTCCAAACTTTACATTATTTTGTTGTGGACGTCGTTGGATGGATAACTTGATGCGCATGGTAAAGCACTTTCCTTAGTGTATCAGGTCATCTAAAATTCATTTAGAAATAACATTTGGAGCTAGGGAATTTATACAAATGATTACTCGTCCAATTATTTTCTATAGTGCTTGTCCTCATTTGGGCCGTGCCTAAGTTGAAGACTCTCCCTGCAGATTTGGGGCGAGAAGCGGGACACACCCTGGACCAGTCGGCAGTCAATCACATCACATATTGAGACCAACATCCACACTCATATTCTCAAACGTGAGAGGAAGCAGGCGAACCCTGAGAAAATGATTGGTAATTTTTCTCATTGAATGGCACTTTTTTTTAATTTTTTTTACAGTAAGTCAGACATTTCCAACTTCCTAGTTTCCTATAATACAACATCAGTCTCAAGGGGACAACAATAAAACCAATTGTGTACATAACTGGCATGTATTATTTTCATAAAGACTTAAACCAACTCACTCACCATTGCCAACGAGCGATGAAATGGACTCAGCCTCCGGCCAAGGAGACGTCTTGAAGAAGCGGTCAGTCAGCTTGTTCCAACTTGAACACAAGGGCAGTACAAAATAAGTAAGCCGCTTAACAAGGGCAACCAGGAGATGACATTTGTAAGATCACCGTTACCTGTTTTCATAGACATCTTGGATCTCATAGATCTTCTGTTCAATACTCTCGCTGGACACGCGGTTGGACTGCAGTTCGTAGACCTTCTGGTCGATCAAGTCAGAGATGGTTTTGTGGAAGTACTGGAGGAAATTCTTGATCACCTCTGGGATAACATGGTAGGTCTGCTGCTCATACTGCCGCTCAAAAGCCATGTCTGCCTTCGGGTCACCTGCGAACGAACACAGAACGTGAATTTGATCATATAGGATTTCAGCTCGAGGACTGTTGTCACTTGCACACAAGGAATCTTTGTGTCAGTAAACTGAATGTGGATCATGTTCACAAACCGGTGTGGAGGTCGTATTCGTTTGAAAAGCCGTCATGCTGAAAGAGAAGAAGAATCATGAGCAACATCTGTCACAGAGCATGTAGTCGCCATCCAATGATGTCGAGAAATACACAGGCCAGCCACCAACAAAACGCATTTAGACATAGAGCAGAAGTATCAATTCAAATGAACTATATCCTGCTTATACAGGTTATATGAAAACAGAAAATTTCAAAATTATCAATCAGACTGCAAAGTTATTTTGGTTATTTCAAGCAGCTCAGTGAATAATCTTCTCGTACTACAGCTAGAGCATGCTAACCGACTTTAGCTTCTAGCAATCCTATCGCCTGTTACGTTCAGAAGAAAAATAGGTCTACTAACGTCGTCGTCGTATGACATGATTCCACAAGTAATTCAATGGATTGTTTTCTTGACTGAGGGCGAATTTGGACAATGCGACCAGCTAGCTAAGCCTGCTAAACCACGCAACCGCTGCTTGCGGGACGGCAGGAAGCGGAAAGAAAATGATGACGTCCTGAAATAACGCGAGATTAGGTTGTTGTTTTCGCCATCCGTTGCATCATGGGAAAACATGTTTTTTTTTTAAGTATAAAGGTAAAATGAGTAGCATAAAAATAAGATTAATAGCACTTCTATTTGTGTTAAGTCTGAGGGCTTTTGAGAAAGAAACTAACTCATTCTCAAAAAGAGGAATGTGGGTTGCACCTTCAAAATTGTACATTTTTGTAGAAAAATATTTACCAGGGGCAAGAACAGTATTTACCAAATAGTCATTATTTGTATTGCACATAACAAGACCGAAACATGACGAGTTTTATCCTAAAGTTTTCCACTTAAGAGATTTTTTTCTAGATTTTTATATTTCTATGTTTTTCTCTTTCTATCAGCTTTAGGCCACATACGACTAAAACAGCAGTTTCTACTTCGTCAAAGAAAAGGCAATTACTTGTTTTAATGCCAAATCGTTATTGCACTAAGTCACAAGCTGGATGGATACAACTTGTTCATAACTTTAAAGTGTACTTCTTTGGCTTTGGGAATGACAGGAAATGTCAAATATGTAGTCCTTAACCAGCAAATGCTTTTAATCAAACCAAAAAGACTGGACTTTGAACTTTAGTTGTGGAGTTAAATGGTTTGTGATTATCATTCAAATTATACTTAAGACAAAAAATGTTATGACAGGAAACAACCATTACTGTCAACTCAGTGCAACACTGAGCACATACCCTGCTTTTTTTCTTCCTTTCTTCCTGTGTTACAATGGACCTAGTACAGAAAAATAATGATAACACAATGTAGTTCATTTTGATATTTCTATTATTTCAATCGTTGGTATGATTTTGTCAATAAGTATTGCTTTACATTAGGCAAACCCCTTACCTTTATTTTACATGTTGTTACATTTGGAGATTCACAGCCAAATGTGGATTATCTTGTCAAAGGAAGTCTTATCTTTCGAACCACATTTTGTGATTTTTCTTCCTCCCCACTGATTTTTTTTTTAACTCACTTCACTGTAGGCCAGCAGTTGGTCAAAATATTAAAAGCTTTTCATGTAGCAATAACGGATGAAAATTCTTTGTTGTGTAAATTTGTACTTGTGAAATGGGGGAAGAGCCTGTGATTTATAGGTCTACCACTAGATGGCGTAATAGCAGCAATCTGGTGTTTATACCCCACGAAACCCACGGCTGGACCTGTTACCACGAATAAAGTGTCTTATCTTCTCCCTCTCAGTTGATTTTAGATGTATTATCATCACGTAAAGGACAACAGCCTCCTTGAAATATGTTGTAATTTTGAAGTGCAATATTTTGTGTCACAGTTTGACACATCAAACCACCACCACTAAAAGTTCATTTGAGGGTTTTCACTATACCTATATTCATTGGGAGTATATTGCAAAAGGATATTTGCCGCACACACGCACGCGCACACAAAATATTTCATTTTGAAGTCGTAAAGGAAACGTGAGAAGGACAAGATTATCTGAAGGCTTTGCTCCAGAGGGTTTCTCACCCTCCCACCTTCCCAACTGGAGGTGCTGCGTCTGTCTGCGAAGTCTGGAGGGAGGAGGTGTGGAGGAAGGGGGTGGGGGGGGAGGGAGGAGGAGGATTGGAGAGGAAGGAGAAGTGGAAGACTTGCTGAGGGAGGAAAAAGGGTCAGCGACACAGAGCTTTATCACGCTTGAGTGAAATTAGGAGAGTTGCTCGCACCAACCTTGGCGCAGACGAAACCAAAAAGCTTTGGTGACGAAGAACACGATTCTTGTTGGCTTTTTGAAGAAATAGGCTTGCTAATATTTTTCAAAACATCGCGCTTTTTTTTTGTACTTTATTTATTTTGGTTGTGTTTTGTTTGATTGTATGTTTGTTTGTTTGTTTGTTTGTTTGTTTGTTTCGGGGGGTGGCTTTAGTGTTGCACAGGTGTGCTCTTGGGCCGTGCGTCATTTGGACGACGTTGCCACATTGAGCCAGGATGCGCGTCTGTCCTTTGCTGGTCTTCCTCTGTCTGCTGAGCGCGGGACACGCTCAAAAGTTCTCCGCTCTCACGGTAGGAATACCTGCTCGCTTGAAATATACACATCCATCTCATATGCGATGCCTTTACTTGAACAACCAATGCTTAATTTACGCACATGGGAGGAGTGACAGTTTTACGCAGACACAATTTTCTTCCTTGTTGCTTTTTGCCAATATTTATTATAACAACCTGAAACATAATTAACTCTATATGTGTGACTGTGTACTAAGATATTATATATGGTCTAACTCGATAAATAAATACATTAACAAATAAAATTTTGCAGCTAACAGAACCTTTGCCATTTATCGTACCAAAAAAAATACAACATTAATCTTTATCCATATATGAACCCAACTCTATAGCAAAGGAAATTTATTTATATAGCGCATTTCATACACAAGGTAACTCAATGTGCTTTACGTGATTCAAAGAATTTAAAACAAAGGGGGGGGGGGGGGGGGGGGGGGGGGGGGGGGGGGGGGGACAGCTTATAAACATTTAAAACAAAGAGAAAAATACATAAATAAATAAAATAAAATAAAAATACTATACTATAAAACAATGTGGATTGTTCTAAGGGAAATGATCTTTGTTTACCCAGACCTGCAAATTTTAAAATATCAATTTAATCCCTTTGGAACAATTCATTGGCTGAGTCTGATAGAATTGCATTTATTTTATTTTTTTTCCCCTAAAAATAATTAGAAGTTATTCTCATTTCGGAAAAGGGCTCTTCAGCATGTGTTTAACCCGCAAAGCACATTGGCATTGTTCTATAGAATCATGCATGGCAGCAATGCCTCTTGCCGTTTTCCCTAAAACTGCTGTATTGCTGGATTACAGTGGAGAAATTATAATTAAATTAAAAAAAAGAAAACATTGGTCATTATCAAGCGCACATACAGCAGCAGAGTGGAATGTGCTCTGTCAGAGGTTTTCCTGATTTACAGGTTGATGTGACAGCTGCCTCCCCAAGGCAACATTATTTATGTTCCGGTCCAAAATGCCTTAATATCCAGTTGGAAACAAGTGACCATGAGTTGTTAACCTGCAGGTGAAGGGTCAGAGATCCTCTTTCCTGATGACACAGTGAAGCTGTGGAATGTGGGAGGAAATGTTGCATGACCAGATGCTCTTTTTAATTGTATTTATTTTGTTCACATTGAATCGTTTATCATGAGTACCACACTCTGCTATGTGAATAAAACTTATTTCATGGCAGGTCTGTATCAAACTTCTCCGTTGCGGTTTTCACTTGCTTTGTATTAGAATAGCACATGGCAAGTTGGATTTGTCTTCTGCAAGTGATTAATGGTGTATTGTGTGAATGACACATGAGAGGCTGGTTGGTTTCCTAAAAAGGCCTGCATGTACTGCTTTGTGCATATTTGAGGTCAAAAAAGAGGGTAGACCTATGGGACATTTGACTGGGATTTTCATGAGAACAACATTTTCCATGGTTGATGGCATGAAATAGTGTGTGTAGAGATGTGGGCACATTAACACTGCTGCTCTCTTTTCAAACCTTGAATGCTTGTCAAACATATGGACTCCATTGGTCCCCATGATTTCATTAAATTGTGGGCCAGTACTAAGAGACCTTCTTACCATCACTTGACACGCAGAGGCCTTTCTTCACCATCACCCTTTCTTTTGGGCATCTTTCACAGCAATTAAATGCCTTTTCCTTTGATTGAGTTAGTAGCCTGGTTAGAGGCTGTCACTTTCTTCCCTTTCCACTACGCTTGAAACTAATGATCCCTGTAGCATCCGACCGACCACGCAGGAAACTCCCGCCAAGGTCATTTAACACGTTTACCTCGGCTCTCAGCTGGGGACCCCATTGACCTTGTTTGGCGGTGGTGTGAGGGGCCTCTCAGGGCCTTGGAAGCAGGGGCCCCTGAGCCCAAAAGGCCCTTATGAGCCTTCAATGTGCTCACCGCTGGAGGCTCGCCTCCTTCATACGCCATTCAGAACCAGAGATAATTGGATTTGATTTTTATGCTGGTTGGTCTTGGTTGGCCACGCCACCTGTCTTGTCCTTTCTTGACTCTCTTGTTATTCTGCCATCTGTTGGTACTGCTAGAGAAGATACAAACGGCCACTTTAAGACAGACCATGCAAATTAATGTGCGACTATCAAATAGAGGAAGAGGAAAAGAGTGATAAAAAAGAGAAAGACTGATATCAATACTGTACTGACTTGTGACACATTATGTGCTGCATCCTTCACGTCTCATTTGATATTATCAAGGAAAGTAATAGGAGTATAATTAATGATTTAATGATAAATCATAAGAAGTTCTGCTGCCAAACTTCAAGGTACTCTTTCACTCTGTAGTGTTGCTGCATGAGGTGATGGAATGAGTCAGCGCATAGCTCTGCCTCACCCATCCATCATCTCTGGTCAAATGCACAAAAAAATTAGCATCAAAAAGCCACTTTCTGAAAAGCTTATATAGGAGGAAAATGTCTCTGTAGCATATTTATCTCAGAGTTTTAAACAGCGATGGTGATTCTGGGCGGTTGATTTCATGGCTCACTTGGTTCTCTTTGCTGTTTTCTTGGAGCTTTATCATAAACTCAGACACTTGGCACTTAGCTTTGTGCTTCTCAGTGGAGCTCGCGGAGGATGCTGCTTTGATGAATGAATCGTTTTGGGTTGTCAGGCTGTTGGCTGGCACGGGGAGATAATGACAATAGTGGTGTTGTACAGGCAATGGGGTGTCCAGCATGAGTTGTGGCAAGGCTTGTAGCCCACCATCATAGCATGAAAGAAACATTTTGTTTTGGGGGAGTCGTAGTAGAAAGTGTCTTCCTGACCTGTCTGCTTTTTCTGTTGGTCAGGATGTAAAAAAGATGAATGTGGATGACCAAACAGAAAATAACTGTGAGTGAAACTGTTTGTGAGATGTTGGGACAGAAAAAAAAATGGACCGCCGCAATATTTGAGCACCTGTTTCAACAAAAAAAAAAAAAAGCAAGAGATATGCGCTAGTTGAAAGAGAACTATAATATCCTTGTTGCGTAACTGGAGCATATTGAATGTGGAATTCTGTTAAAAGATAGAGAACAAAGGTATTTTCACTTGGATTGTGCTTAGCTTTAAGCACCTTTAGGCATTCCCTTACTTTAAATGTACTTAAACATAGGTATGGACATTTCACTATATTTCCTTGATCAACAATGTGGAAATTAAGAAACAATGAATACATTTTAAAAATAAGAGATGATGTTTTTTTTTTTGCATTATTTGTTCTTTAGAGCAGTTTTTGTCAACTGTTGTCACCATGGTACCCACTTGTTTAGAATTTGAGACTTTAAAAACATGTACAGTACAGGTATTTTATGTTTTAAGCGTACATGTTCAAAGCCCCGTTCAGAGCACCTTATTAACAAACTGAGGATGAACATTACAACTGCCCATCCAAAAATAAATATCTTAAACTAAATCACAATTGCACAAAATGTGGCCACAAAATTTCACTTCTGTTTTGGCACTGATCTTATCTTTCTCTGAAAGTCCCTTACGTCCAAATACATTCTGTGTGGGAATTGAGTATACGAATAATGTACTTGTAATAATGTTTCTGACGCATGCCTGCATATCAAAAGAATGTTAAAAATCTGACCTGGGATGCTTATTAAATATTTCACAGTAAACGGGGAGCTAAGTTTACGAATTGTTGTTATGAATCGTGTACATAAATCAGAACACACAAAAATACTTCTAGCCCATAAATATAAAAAAATCAGTAAGTATGGCAGTAACTGAATGTGCTGTGTGGCTACGTATTGTTACGCCACTGTGCAAAATAGTTCATTATGAGCCCTTTGCAACCTCAAAGCAATTTATTTTGAGGACCCCCTATAATTTTTTACTACGTCTGTGACCCACCCATAACAGGTCCGCGAACCACTTTTGGCTTCCTACCCACCAGTTGAGTATCGATGCTTTAGATCACAATATTTTTTTGGGCGAATGAATCAACAGCTCCTCTGCTCCATGATATGGTTAAAACATCAACTACACCTCAAATGATGATGCAAAGGTGGAATTTTGTGATACAGCACTGAGTTGAATTCATTAGTGTTTCCAAACATTTATTTAGCCAATGACATGGTGGTCTCCAATAACAATTTTAGACCAATTAAGTGAATTGGATCATTTCCTATAGCACACCTGACGATCTCTCACAGCACACCAACATGTCGTAAAAAAGTGGTTGGGAATCACGGTAGTAGAATGTGCAGGTGTATATACAGGCTTGTCACAGCGGCAATCTCCTACGGAGTCACCATACAATTCACACGTGGTTCTATTCAGCCGTTGAAATACAGTACAGTAGTGACTTTTGTTTTTCTCATTTTTAGTTATTGCCAACCACGAAGAAAAGCTGGTTCTCTCAGTATTGGTTGAGTAATGACAGATGAGTGTTGAGGCGTGTTCTCATGACACAAAGTGCTTCATCATTAGCATTCATTTGTTCTCTTTCTCTAGATGGCATGCAGCTTTGGAAGAAAGGGACGCAGGAATATTTCTGAAGGGCTCATAAAAATGATTGTTTTTGAACATTTTAATTAAGTCATCTCCGTAACAACTCCTCTTCCGATGTGTTTCCACGAGCCTCTTCAATCTGGGAGGATTTATGAGCCCGGTTGCCAGGATTGGCTCAACCCCCATCTGCCCCAACACACACACACACACACACACACACACACACACATGCACACAGCCTAAGGCAACATTGCCTCCTCCCACGCTGCCAACCCCCTTCCAGGTGCAGTGCAACCCTGCAGCCTTGCTCGTCTGAACATAGGAGGCTGCCACCGAACACCATCCCTCACTTGATTTGTAAGATGTCAGAGGCAGCAAACTTCTTTTATTGCTGTTCATCCCACCCTCTTCAGGGTCGTGTGCGTCGTTTGTTCTTGCTCTGTGGCTTGCCATAGCCTTGCTTTTGTACGTACATTCACAACAAATTTAAGTAAGGATCTGCATGACAAATCCTCTGTTAATTCACTGAATAGCCGAAAGAGAGTTTATTCACTCAGATAGGTACTTTCATTGCAAATTGAACAAAAACCTCAAGGGAAAAATACTCTAGTGTGCAAATATTTCCTTTGTAAAAGCAGACATACAGTAGGAAAAGCAAATTTATCTAGGAATATAACTAAATCCAGCACCTGCATGTTGTTTCTCCCTGCTGTAACTCACGTCATAATTGCGTTAAAGATGAATCACATGAACTTGATGAAACCCCAACTCTCACACTGTAGTAACACAACGATCCCTGCCATCTATTTGACTGAGCCACTCTATCACCCACTGTCTTTTCAGTCATTGTAGCAGTCACAGTTGGTTGCCACCCCCTTCACCACCACCGCCCTATTGTGTGGCTTGGCGATGGGGTTTCATACCATGATGGCTGATACAATGGTGGCATTGACACAGGTGATCCGAAGCGTTCAGCCAAGAGTCTGTCTTGCCATGTTTCTCTTTTCATGGCTGAGTAAAACATCTCCGGGTGTGACTCCAGGTGCAGGTGTTGGCACAGACTTAGAAAAGAGTTTCATTTTCTGTAGGGGTTGACTTTGCCTCAAACGACATATTTGAGATACACCATGACAGATACTCATGCACCAAATTTATTATGTAATGTATTCATATCAGCAAGAATTACATGAATAATTATTTTTCCAATTCAGAAACTTGAATATGATGGTCTCCCTGAGCTTCTTCTTGCACCAAGCACGCTGGATAATATGCATTGATAAGTCTTGCTAAGTAAATTATTTCACCTGTATATCTTCGCCCACGTTGGGTCAAAATAAACCAGACAAATCCAGATTACACACCACCTACTCTGTAACACATGTCACAAATTAAATGAATAATACTGCATGTAAGTAATATACAAATCTTTTCCTTTTGTCCTTGCACTGCTTGACCAGTTTGTATGTTGTGCACATTTTAAGTAAAAAAAAAAAACAACTTTGTTGATTTAGCGAAATAAGATGACACAATCATCTTTAAAGTGGAACCCATCTCACAAAGCGAGCCAAATCAATGGCAAAATGCGGTGCACACACTGTTAGCCAACCTCCCTGCCTGACAACTCTGATGAAATATAGTATGACATGATTTTGCATATGTTTCAAGTTGACCATGAATCCCATTTTAATCAGTTTGTACAAGCTCCCACATCTGAAATTCTTTCAGCGTTTCATCGAATAGTTCGTACATCTTTAGATGCAAAGCTTGCTGATTCCTAGAAATAAGAATTATTTCCTCAGCTTATATCCTATTTTCTCCTTGCTACAGTTCCTGCGGGTGGATCAGGATAAAGAGTGCAACATGGAATGTAGCAGAGCTCCTCGCAAACCCTTGTGTGCCTCAGACGGCAGGACCTTCACATCTCGCTGCGAGTTCCTTCGAGCCAAGTGCCGCGACCCCCAGCTGGAGGTCATCCGAGGGCCATGCAAAGGTCAGGTCATGAGTCACGCTTCATCGCCGCCTGATGTTCTCAAATGCGCAGCGGGGGGCGTCACAGGAGAAACTTCTGGGTTAAATTCATTTCAGCATAATTGATTCTTTGAGTGCTGGGAGGACGAGTGGGGTTGACATGGTGAGAGTGTGTGGGACGCTTTGTTGGCTGCCTTCAGAGGCTCACGTTGGCAGTGAACACATATGTACAGCGTTGTTTTCTTATTTCTCCGTCTGTCTTAAACAGTACATGACACTACACTGTATGTGCGGTTGCAGATTAACCTGAAATGGCTCAGGCCCAACTGTCTCATTGGACACACCTCTTAATCAGTTTGTTAATCGATAGGGGTCTGTGCTACCCTAACCCTAACCTAACCTGTTAGCTGCCGCTGAGTTATGTCGAGAAGTTCTATAGTATTTTAGGACCAGTGCATTTTTGTTTCAGTAGGACTGTGTCATGGATGCATAAATAAAGCCTTGACCCCAGCTTCATCAAACACCTTCAAGATGAACTACAATGCGCAGTTCAGTAGCTTTACCAATGGTTATATTTGTAACTTATTTGTGTATGGGCCATATGAGTCTTAATGTTGTGTATGTAATGAATGTAAAACTGTCGAGTCTGAACAAAAGGAGTCAAAGATTCAGTGGGGTCGGGCATCTCACAGACTTCCTCATTGTTGGCAAGTGCCGGAAGGAAGAGCCGAAGCTCCCCAATGTGGCTGCCTCAATCCTCCACTCTTACTATCCTGCTAGTTATTGTCGCTTTCCCTTTGACATGTTACCATTTGAGACCGTGCAAGCGAAAGTGTTTGTTAAGATAAAGAAAGGTCTTGTTTGATAGAGAAGCAGTTTCCACAATTGTATGCCCGTGCTAGGTCTCTATGGCAACATCTCTTAGCAGACATCTGGATGTAGAGGACTGCGCCGGCACGCAGAATAGAGGATTCCAGCTAGGAAGCTGAAAGGGACGAAAGTCCATGAAAGTCGTATTGTATGTGTCAAAAACATTGGGTCTATAAGAGTGCAAACCCCCCTCTGCTTCTGGATGGCAAGGGTGAAAGGAGCAAGAGCTGCATTCATATTAGAAGCCGAAATGAGACAGAGGGCTCATCTGGTCTAATAGCACAAAGAGGGTGAGAATGATATTACATTTGTTTTCTGTAACTGAGCTGGAATGAATCATATGTCCTGTCATTTTTTCCATTCCGTCCTTTTAGGTTAAAGGCCCCTCGGAGAAGGATGATGGTTTTGGGATTTTCCAGTAGATCTAATTTAGAGCTCGTTAATTCCCCGTTTTCATCTATCACCTTGCCCTTCCTCACCAGTGCCAGTGACACGCATACATACAGAGACACGCTAGACAAAGACAAACTAGCACGTTCTTCTTTGTGCGTCTATTGGATGATCCATATTGACTGCGTAAGCCATGCCAATAACTTGCAGCCATGTGACCAAATGGGTCCATTTTTTAAGTGTTGCGTGAGTCATTGTTTTGATAGTCTATGAACCTACCAGACAGACTGGCACTGTGTGTCGCACCAAGTTACCATTGAAGCGTCACTGAGAGTTTCAACAGATGGTGCAGTTGGCCAACAAGATGAGTTGAAGTCATGGCCGTTTCACAATATGATAAAATAACAACAATAATAAAGCACAATAATGTGAATTACCCTTGATACTTATTATTGTTTACCTGTTCAAAAAAATAAAATAACCAGATGTTTATCATCAGTGGCAAGTGGGCAGCTCGGCGACCTGGTGGTTAGCACATCCGCCTCAAAGTTCTGAGGATGTGGGTTTGAATCTGGGATTTTGCCTTCTTCTGTCTGTGGAGTTTGCATGTTCTCCCCATGCGTTTGTGGCTTTTTTGCGGGTCCTCGGGCTTCCTCCCACATTAGAAAATTGTGCATGTTATGTTCCTTGAGGACTCTAAAACTGTCCTTCAGTGTAAATATGAGCATGAATGATTGTTTGTCTGAATCTGCCCTGCGATTTGATGGCGACCAGTCCAGGGTGTACCCTGCCTCTAACTCAAAATCAGATGGGATGAGCTCTAGCTCACCCGGGACCCAAATGACAATGGATGCATATTTATCAAAAGTAGCTGGCCAGTATATAACAAATGTACTCCAATATTTCCCAGAAGGCATTGCACAAAGGCTGATTTGCAAATGTACCTGTGTCCAGGCCCTATGTTGGCTTTGAGACTTATTATTGCTCATGTGCGAATGCATTTTAATAACAAACGCATGCACCACTGTTCTTTAAAAGATGTCTGCAAAAAAAAACTCAGAGAGACAACTGCTTATGATTTTTAGCCAATGTTTGCTCTCCCAGCTCTGTATTTGCTAGGATATGTTATGAATATTAAGTATAACGTATAGCTCAGTACCATTGTTGTTTAAGTAATGGTTTATTGAGTCAATCATTTAGAGTGTTCATTGCAGACTTGCTGGTGTCTTTCCAATCTCAGTTTAATGGGAAAAGGTTTTATTAGGTGTGCACATAATATGTTTGCAAGAAGCATATTTCATTCCTCCATCCATTTTCTATGCCGCTTATCCTCGTAAGGGCCGCAGGCGAGCTGGAGCCTATCTCAGCTTACTTTGGACGAGAAGCGCGGTACATCCTGGACGAGTCACCTGCCAATCTCAGGACACATATTTAATTATTTTTATTTTATTCTTTAACCCTTTATAGGGCAGTTATAGAAATTTGACCACACATTCATTTATTTTGTATGCAATTATTTGTATAGTAATTGTCCTTAGTTGGGGGGGAATCACGTGGCAGATGTATGTTACTAAATATGACTCCCCAGCTCAGTTTACCAAAACTATGTCATTAAGGATCATTGTTTAGTCAATGTAGTTATTGACATGATTGGTGTGAGGGTCACGAGCGACCGTTCGCTAGTGCACATTTCTATTTACAAACACTTGAACGGGTACATGATGAGATGGTGAGAGGCAGATTGAGGAAGGTTTAGGTTCGCCTTGTGCATTGTCAGCCCTTTTCTCCTTTGACTGGAATGTTCTGCAGAAGCAGCACGAGACGTCTCCTCCCGTAATGGCTTTACCACCAGGCACCATGCAGACCAGCCTGGCGTGCTCCTAATAAGACTAGAATAAGTGTTGGTTCTAGTCCCAGCCACACAAGCATCTGATCTTCTGCTTCCCAAATGTTTTGAATTGTCCCTTCCCCTTCTTCCAACCCCCTACGTTTATATTTTTTTCATTCATCATCATGCATGCTATTCAGCATCTTGTGCTTTTTGAAAATACTGGGCCTACAGCTGCGCAGCATAAGAAAGTAATTGAGCTGTGGGTCGTTTCGTGGCTCTCTGTGATGTGTTGTGATTGAGGTGATTTGTGGTTTTCCTCAGATACGTCCAGATGCGTAGCAGAGAAGAAGTACACAGAGCAGCAGGCCAAGAAGCTTTTTCCTCAGGTCTTTGTGCCAGTATGCAACCCCGATGGCACATATAGTGAGGTAACTAAATAAATGTTAACTTTGGGATGCAAGGGATGGTTGCTGTGGGGCTTTTATTCACATTTCGGCATCTTTATTAAACCCACTAGAATTGTTTGGGAGGGAAGTAGACAGTGTCACTCTAATACCATTGCAAAAACTTGCTCTTTGTGTATTAATTGCTTTACAGGTACAATGTCACAGCTACACCGGATACTGTTGGTGCGTCACCCCCAATGGCCGACCGATCAGTGGCTCAGCTGTGGCCAATAAAAAGCCTCGGTGCCAAGGTGGGCACAGCTTCCCCCAAAAATGAGATGGCCTGGCAGCAAAATCAGCAAAGCAATTATTATTCAACTTAAAAAAAAAAGAAAACACTAACCTGTTGCCACACCTTTCACAATCAATCTTCATTTAATGATTGTATTGTCGCCGCAAGTTACACATTTATAATGGAGCACTTTTACCCTAAAAAGCCATTGAGGTTAGCAAACAACACTGGGTCAGATGCTGTCACGGCATCACTGGAGCTCAGAAATTAAGCTTTATTTCAACCTCCACTTTCTCCTTCTGATTTACTTGTTTATTATTTGACTTTTCTTGTGAAATTTTAAGAAACATTTCTCCATTCACATGCAATTAGAAAACAATGTACTGTATCATTGTCTTCGGTGGTTCAATCATTGTGCTAGTAGACATTTCCTTCTAGGACAGATTATTCTAATCTAATGAAAAATAAATCCAATATATAAAATGTCACAATTGACGACATTATAAAGAGTGTTTTGAGCCATTTAATTAAATTCAAGGTTTTCTTTTTTAGGATCAAAACAAGAGCGAGCGACCACAAGAGAGCCAGGGAAAGGTGAGAAGTCAATACAAGACATTGTCAAGTCATTGTTAATGAGATTTGTTTTCAGACTATAAATATAGTCCAGACTATAAATTGTGTTTTTTCCTCAGCTTTAACCCAGGCTTAAACAAAGATGCATCTTATTTGCAGAGTTTCTACGATCCCAGGAGCCTCACATTCTCATCTATTCTTAGCTTGTGTTTAACTCACCAAAATCGCATTTACTTTTCATGAATTTTTAGATGAGCTGGATATTGAACTGTTAACTATTCATGTTTTAAAATCAAATCTGCACAGACTGAAAAATTCAGCTCGGTAGTTAGAGCTGCTCTCCTCATCAAACACAAACACAAAGTATTAGTTTTGGTGTGTATATTTTGTTGTGGCACTAGCAGTGTTTTTGCTTCTCTGTTACCTTATGCTATTTCATAAATATTTTAAGGGGACACGCCAATTTATCGTGTTTTTTCCCTATTCACGGCAGGGCACGGTCCCTATAATAGTGGGGGTTTATTGTATATTCTCTGCTCTGTGGGAACAAAACTGCTTTAGCTTTAGTTTAGTTTGCTGACTTCTTCTTGCCATCGTCAGTCAACTATATCTGTGTCACACTGTTGCCACAGTCAGGCTAAGGCGTGCACAGCAGCGAGTGTAGCACAGTGCAGTTTATAAACCAGTGCACTCAATAGATCGTTTTACTGTAATACTGTGTAGGTACTCTTGTGTGTCAATGTGCATGTGTGCACCCTTCAAAACATATATGTTAATGTGTTAATGCATCTGCGTAGTTCAGCTCGAGTCGCCTGTTAAGACTTGCCCTCTACTTTATCAAACCGAGAGAGCCTGAAGGCTGTTATAAAATGAGTCTGTGAATTGATTGAAACATTGAAGCAGAGATGTTTGATGATGATTTTTATTTTATTTTTATCATGCTCAAATATATGCTATTGTTTTAACCAGTCGTCTCAACAGCCTTAATGGATGATTTATAAGTACTTCTCTTATTGTATCAGTCAGCCGAGTTGCATTTTTCAGATACAGAGAAATGTTAACGCTTTATTCTTTACCCTAATTTAACTTTCAACATCTACCATTCTCTCGCAACCACAAGTTTTCCTTCTGGATCCTCTCCACAATATCTTGCTGTTAACTTTTATGAGTTCATCTTTCTAACCGATGAATTGAATGTCTTGAAAAATGTGTAATTTGAGGATTTACAATTGATTCATAGTTTTATTGTTTATGTGCGTGCATGTTCATGTTTGCATGCTTGATGTCACGGATCTCATTGCAACAAAGTATGCATGTAATTGTTGAAGGGGTTCTAATTGTCTCTTTAGGTACAGCGTCCGTCTGAGCTTGCACCACTAATTATATTTCCATTAAGCGGGAATGCAAAATTTGAGGGAGGAGGTGAAAGTATGAGACAGGGGGAAATGAGTTGGGGGAGTGGGTGTCAAAAAGCAGAATAAACTGTAGATTTGCGGTGTGTCTACACTGAAAACAGCAGTAATTGCGGCAATATTTTCAACCCGCGGAAGCCCATCAGTACCAAAGCATTCCATGACAGCTGTCAAACTACTTTTATTGTCAAGGCATTGAAGCATCATTAAAACACAAAATGTTTTACCATAAACCCTTCTCTGCTGCTTAACTTGACAAATTCATTCACATGCTGGAAACATATGCAGCTTATGACTGGCAAACAGCAGTAAATCTAATGCTGTAAGACCACAAATTGCGCAGGGGTTTCCTGGCAGATGCAAAAAAGAGGTGTTGCAGTCATGTAAAGGGCCTCAGAGATAGGTCATTAGTGGTTCATCATAAATCCAAATCATAAATACACTTTTTTTAGATGGCATTTCAATCCCTTACTACATAGCTGCAGGTCACAACTATGTAGCTTGATCCACCAATCAAGAAGATGAATGGCTGGTATAACAAAGTGACATTCAAGGGAAGTGCCTACAAAGAAGAATACATTGTTTAAAGCAAGATGTTGACTCTTAATCCTTGTTTGTGGAGCCATCCATTTGATTTGTCCTGACTCAGGCACTAACAGGTCTACTTATGGAGAATGAGTGACCCACAGTGAGGTTAACCACACCTATGGCCTTGGCTTCACCCTTAGCGATTCCAAACCTCCATCCCCGTCCTCTTCTTACCACAAATCAAACAAACACACACCAAACAAACACTGAGCTGGACTCCCTGACTAGGCCACTGCATTCTTCAACACTTGTGCTCCCAAAAACATGCATTAATTGGAGACTCTGACTTGCCCGTAGGTGTGAATGTGAGTGCGGATGGTTGTTTGTTTGTATGTGCCCTGAGATTGGCTGGCAACCAGTTCAGGGTGTACCCCGCCTCCTGCCCGATGACAGCTGGGATAGGCTCCAGCACGCCCGCAACCCTAGTGAGGAGAAGCGGCTCAGAAAATGGATGGATGGATGGATGGATGGATGAGCCAGGGCATACAGACAGGAAACTCATTAACCATTCTGTGGACGTAACAGGCCGATGAGTATTTGCAGTGATCCGTGCGGGAGTGGCGCATTATCACTGCACTGTGGCAACAGACAATGTGAGCGGGTACCCTTATTAAACAGAATGAGATGGTGATAACCGCTGGCGACTCAAATATGTCCGCAGAGCTCGCTCTCACTTTGCCGATCAAATTCACCAAAATTGCGTTTGACCAGCACCAGAACTTAAAAGTGGTATGAGCAGGCTTAAATTTAGATCAACTTTCTGCCACCAAATTGTCACTCGATCAGGCGCATCTCCAAGGACACGCCCTCTTCTGAGCTGGAACGCCCAACTTGGCACAGAACGGTCTACAAAATTGGAAAGCACGCATAGCAAGACTTGTGGTTGTACGAAGATCAGGACCCGCTGGCATTTTCTCCACCACAGATGCGCTGTATACAAAAATTATTTTTATTGATTACATTTGCGTGTCCCTCATAGCACAATGATACCCATGGGAGTATATGACCACTAGCTACTTGTCTTCCCTTATTGTAACTTCCCTCTCTCTGCTTCACACACACACACACACACACACACACACACACATACTCTTTTCTTTCACCTCTATTTCTTCCTCTACCCTTCTTGACCGGGCAACGTGCAAATAACACAAAGTTATGTATCCTTTTTATCAAGTTTACTCTTGTAATTGTAGTCTCTTTGCAAATATTCTCCATTCTGAATGCAGATGAGACTGGCTTAGTGGTGGACCCACAACCTTCCGCAGATGAAGAAGGTGAGTCTCTAGCTAACCACCCATCCATCCAGCCATTAGTCATCTTCCATCATCACACTCTGTGTATGACTACCAGTCATACACAGAGTTTATGACTACCATCAATTAATCCATTAATTAATTGATGGAAGTTAGCCTCAGGCTAGCCTGTGGAGAGTTTGCATGTACTCCCCGTGCTTTTGTGAGTTTTCTCTGTGTGCTCCGGCTTCCTCTCACATTCCAACAATACGCATGGTATCCTATTTGAAGACTCTAAATTGCCCATAGGTGGGAATGCTTGTTTGTTTATATGTTCCCTGCGATTGGCTGGCGACCAATGCGGGGTCTTCCCTGCCTCAAGCCCAAAGTCAGCTAGGAAATGGTCCAGCTCACCCACGACTCTAATAAAGACAAGAGGAATAGAAAATGGATGGATGGATGTTTTAGATATTAGTACTGTATTTCTGCAATATGACCTTGTTAAACAGTGGTTGATGTGACCACAGTATCATGATACAGCTTACGCTTATTACAAAAAGAAAGCATTGTTAAAGTGGATTATTTTTATTGTTGGATGTGGGCACTTCCACATATAATATTACAGAAACAGAGGAAGCAGAAGAACTACTGCATGACATTTAAATCTCTGCAGCTACATTGTTATATTTGAGTTATTTCAAGTTTTCATTGTCTGAAGAAAGTATCATTTTTCTAATCATTTTTCTAATCACGTGATCATCTAAAGCATAGGTGTCAAACTCAAGGCCCATGGGCCAGATGCGGCCCACCATATCATTTTATCTACCCAAATTCCAAATTGTCATAATAATAAACAATAATGTTGAGATATTGCATTTTTCTGTTACCAATCCCTTCTTCTACAGTAACTTAAATAATACTTGAACTATTATCCTTGTCTTCTGATTTCAAAACTAGTTTGTTGTGTAATGGTAATAATATGTTTGGGTGATTAAACATTTATATGGTTTCACTGTTCTAACGGCCCTCTGAGGGAAATCATAACTATAATGCAGCCCGAGACAAAAAAAGAGTTTAGCTTTGATCGAAAGGCTAAATGACACTCACGGTGTCATTTAGCCTTTCGATCAGGGCTAAACTCCATGCTTTACCCAGCCCGGATTTTCCCTTTTTCCGGCCATATCTGTCAAATGCAGTTTACTTTTTGCAATTTGAGATCTGACAACCTTGTTATGATTTTTACAGTCTCTGAGTTTTGGAAGCACCACATTTGGCTCAGATAATATATGACTGTGTTTTCAATTGATGCAAATAAAGCTGTCATGGTGATTTCTTTCAGACATAATTTCCCAATACCCCACTCTGTGGACGGAGCAGGTCCGCAGCCGGCAGAACAATAGAACCAGAGCACCATGTGAGGTTTAACTTTTTCATTATGATTGGGTGTTTGCAGACCTCAAAAGAAAGCTGGCTTTGTGTTTTCCTGCAGACTTTAGAGAGCAATCATAGTTTGCGGCTGCTCCTCAGTACAGATGGGGGGGGTGAAGCCTGTACATCTTGGTGTTGGGAATACGTGATGATTCGGGGGTCTGGTTTGCTGTGGTTCTTCTTTTTGTAGACTATTCGTAATTATCAGCACATGGCACAAACACTGTATCTCCTATTCTTTTGGCTTGATCCGTGCTGTTCTTTGACTCACGTTGCACGTTGATCTGAACACACAGATCAGTTACCTCTTTGGTCTTTGGGGATTTGTGTTTCTTCTTGCATAAAACATTCATCTAGGCTCTAAAGTGTGCATGCATGAGTGCATTTGTGTATGAATCCCATTATCATAATTTAAAACCAATAAAAAAAAAAGCATGAGAAATGTGGGAAGGATGGTTTTGCTTAACATGCACTCTTTGGCGTATTGAGAGGGGAAAGAAGGAAAAACAGAGAAAAAAAAGAGAACCCATATGGAGGTACTGGAGTGAGGAGAGTCCGTTAAGAAAAGCAGGGAGGCATTTCATTCAGTCTCTTTTGTGTGCGTGTGTGTGTGTGTGCAAAGATTTCTTATGAAAATAAACAAAGAAAAGGGATATCCATAATGCTGCAATTGTTTCCGATCCTTGAAGGAATCAGCAAAAAAAGAGTCATCTTGGCCAGAGGGAATCTCACATCTGTGAATTTAATGCGAAATGTCTCTTGGATATCTGCACGGCAGAAGATTAAATCCTTCTGGGGCATTGGAAAAAGCCCATCTTCAGTGCGGTGCAAAGCTCACTTGCTGCCCAGGGCCAGATTTATTTTTTGATGCCCCCCTCAAAAAACTATTGTCGGGGGTTGGGGTTGGTGGGGCCGAATATTCCAAATTGGAAACTCGCCCTGTTAAATTCATAGGGGGATGGCTGTTGATGCCCCCCAAAATCCTGTTTGGAGGCCCCACCTCCAGGTGGATGCCTGGCCACCGCACCGTCCCCCCACCCTTTGCACGCGACTACCCATCTTTGATCCTCGTGCGACCATCAGATTTATCTGTAGGAAAGAAATAAAACACAGAGCATTCCATTTTCTCTGGGAATTTTGAACATGAAAATAAAGATCCCTGCGGGCCCCGGCTTTATAGTAGGCTACACTGCAGTAGGGTGTCAATATGTGTGGGTGTGTGAAAGCGAAGGTCCAAGGCTTTAGTATTCGTCTTGTCTGTTTCTCCCTGTTATATACATCCACGGAGGATGGCTGAGTCTTTAAATATTTACTTAACGTGTGACACGGGGTGTTGTGCTGGTGTGTCATTATCCCATTAATGTCTGTAAACAGTGCCACAGGGGGGCAGATATAGCAGTCAACACCCAGTCTCTGCAGCACTCGTCTGACACTGCTTTTTCTTAGAGTGCTTCAACTTGCACCGCCTCTCACCACCAATAGTAGTCCTGAGAGAGCTATCTACTGTGTTTTATTTTTTTATCTTATGTTATGTTTAAAATTGTGGCAACCAGATGTGGTGAGGGTTAAGACTAAATTCATGCTTTAAACAACCCTTTGCATCCAAGTGAACCTGCAATTACATGGAAATGTGTTCATGTGACTATAATGACTCTGTGATCTTGCTCTGCAGCCTCATCATGTGACCAGGAAAAACAGTCTGCTCAAGAGGAGGCGAGGCAGCACAAGAATGATGCTGTATTTGTTCCGGATTGTGGCCAAGGCGGATTGTACAAACCAGTCCAGTGCCACCCCTCTACTGGTTACTGCTGGTGTGTCCTGGTGGACACCGGACGGCCCATACCTGGCACCTCCACCAGGTAGGACAGACTACCTTCAGAATGGACTGACTGGTTACTATTCCATTGAGTTTGTTTGATTTTATATTGGGGACTTGGACAGTCTTATGTTGACAGTCTCAACCCCCGAATAACAGAACACCGCTCGGGTTCTGATCGGGGGGGCGTTCCTCCCAATCACGCCCTTCCAGGTCTCACTGTCATTGCCCATATGAGCATTGAAGTCCCCCAGCAGAACGATGGAGTCCCCAGCGGGAGCGCTCTCCAGCACCCCATCTAAGGACTCCAATAAGGGTGGGTACTCTGAACTGCTGTTTGGTGCATAGGCACAAACAACATTCAGGACCCGTCACCCACCCGAAGGCGAAGGGAGGCTACCCTCTCGTCCACCGGGCTGAACCCCAATGTACAGGCGCCAAGCCGGGGGACAATAAGTATACCCACACCTGCTCGGCACCTCTCACCGTGGGCAACTCCAGAGTGGAAGAGAGTACAAACCCTCTCAAGAGGACTGGTACCAGAGCCAAAACCGTGTGTGGAGGCGAGCCCGACTATAGCTAGTCGGAACGTCTCGACCTCACACACCAGCTCGGGCTCCTTCCCTACAGTCCACGTCCCTAGACCCAGTTTTTGTAGCCAGGGATCGGATCACCAAGGTCCCCGTCTCCGGCCCCCGCCCAGCTCACATTGCACCCAAGCCCTATGGCCCCTCCCACAGGTGGTGAGCCCATGGAAAGGGGGACCCATGTTACCTTTTTGGGCTTTGCCGGTGCAGGCCCGGCCACCAGGTGCTCGCCTTCGAGCCTCACCTCCAGGCCGAGCTCCAGAAGGGGGGCCCCGGTGACCCGCGTCCGGGCAAGGGAAAATGTCTTCCTGAATTTTTTAACATCATAGGGGTTTTTGGAGCTGTGCTTTTTCTGGTCCCTCACCTAGGACCTGTTTGCCATGGGTGCCCCTGCCAAAGGCATAAAGCCCCAGACAACTTAGCTCCCAGGATCATTGGGGGACACAAACCCCTCCACCATGATAAGATGACAGCTCAAGGAGGAGATTATTATTATTATTATTATTATTATTATTATTATTATTATTATTATTATTATTATTATTATTATTCAACCAGTTCAGGGTGTAACCCGCCTCCTGCCCGATGACAGCTGGGATAGGCTCCAGCACGCCCGCGACCCTAGTGAGGAGAAGCGGCTCAGAAAATGGATGGATGAATTATTATTATTATTATTATTATTACAATAGGCCTACACACCTAATAGTTAGAGTTTACCAAACCAAACTGTCCAGCCAGATTACAAACACTCTCATGTTTTGCTATTATTCCCTTCTCTTTCTCATTGGTGATACATTTACGCTTTCTAATTTCACTATCGCTAGCAGTTTTACTTTCTTTGGAGCCAAACTTGGGCTAATTTAGAGCAAAAAAACAAAGATACCTGGAATGTGTGCACACAGAGGCAATGAAGTTGTACGCGGCATGAGAAAAAGCAAAACTGTCTTCCACCGCCATGCCAAGACTGTCAATGAACCGAGAGTAGTCCGTGAACATAGGATAAATTGTTTCTAAACCAAATTGGTCATCAAGTGTTGTTCATAAACTGAGGTTCCAATATAAACTATTTATAGAAAGGAACATTAAGGCACAAAAAAAACTAATGACACTCAGTTGAACACAGACCTCCTCCAAAACCAAACAAACAAACGTGAAAATGTGAAAGTTATGAACTGCTTTGGCCTGCTTTTTGTTAGTGGGCAGGCTACTTCCTTATTCATCGGTGATAACGTATGCTGGATGGTGTACCGTTTCACACTGGACACTGTCGACAGTTTCATTAATGACATGGTGACTGAAACCATAAAAAGAAATTCTTCTATTTGCACGTATTTAGGATCTTCTGCAAAATCAACCTGGTTTATTCTTGGCCCATGCAACTAATCTCCAAAGTTGTGTGGAGTCGCAAGGCTTGTGCGAGACCCCAGCAGGAGTTCACTATGCTAGAAGTTGCAAGACATCAATGGGCAAACAGGACTGCACCATTTCCACTCACCACTGGGATTGTACCATTTTCATCTTGAGACAGGGTTGACATAGTGATTTAAGGTGGCAAAAATGGAAAAATATTTATTTTATTCTTTGGTACACCATTCCACAAAATTTTGTGGAATTTGATTGTGTATAGTGTGCATAATCCTGCTAACTAATTTACACACCAGCAAACAAACAGTGATGAAAAAAACCCCAAAACATCTCACCTTTGTGCTCAGTTGATGTAACTGCTGACAATGAGACAGAGGTCATTCAGGCTGGCAGTGTGTGATACTGGTGCACTTGGTATTGGTACACATGGCTTGTTATCAGATTAACAAGGATCCAGGCAGAGAGCCAGAGAGCACATTAGCACACACAGAAGTATGGATTGTGACACTTCTCTTGACTTGTCCCAGGCCAGCTTTTGGCCCACTCGCAGAGCAGCGTGAGTGGGGCTCTGGCGTGCCAGGGGGAAGCTGTGAAAGCTTCCTTGTCCCATGCTCCCTGTCTGCCTTTCTCCCTTTATAATTTCTCCTTGTCACCCTTGCTGTCCTCATACCAGCCGGCAAATCATTCCCCCATTTTGGATGTGTATCAGGGCATCTGCTTTTCCACAACCATTTTAATGTCACACATTTATCACATATTTTATTGTTGCAAACTGCCTCTTTGGTCCATTTCACAATGAGTGACATGACATACCGTATGATTAATCTGTTTCTTGTGCCCAAGGTATGAGCAGCCAAAGTGTGATGGCAATGCAAGGGCCCATCCAACAAAACCAAAGGACCATTACAGAAGCAGACATCTTCAAGGTAGGTCTCACAGGCGGATAGACTCAGTTTCTGTTTTTCTTCTCTGCTCAGACCACATTGGGAAGTTCCTCAATAGTTGGCCTCCAACTGCTGCCACCCTTCCAAGGTTGTGATAACAATGGAGGCGTGTGTGTTTGCTGATATCATGAGCAGTGTTGGTCAAGGAAGCACTTGATAAAGACTTGAGGATTTCCAGATACTGCCCCTCCTGGTCAGTTAGCCAGGAGACAGACACAGATCGGTGGAGATTCATCCACACTGTCATGTGGAGATGGAGGATAGTGGGATGAGGAAAGATAGGAGATAAGGAGAACCGGCAGGGGAGAGAGGTGGGGATAATGGATCATGGGATGTAATAGACAGGCAGTGATATACAGTATAGAGCTTGACAATAGCATAGACAACACAATAAAAGGTGATTATGGTGTTTTGGGGAGTTTTCAGGGTGGCTTACTTGCAAAGTATGAAAAACTGAAAAATGGATTACCCATTTTAATGAACATGATTGAACTTAGACTTAAATGTTCCTCCTCATATTTAGTCTATTTCAGCTTTACTCGTTGTTTTTATCCAGTTTGCTGAAATCATCAAGAGTTCCAGGATTTGAAAGAAGTTTATATTCAGAAATAAAATATTCAGCACTACAAGTAGTCAAGACCAGCCAATTGACCACTGGTGCAGGGCTTACGTTGGGCTATACAGTGCTTAACAAATGTATTAAACCCCCACTTAATGAAGGATTTTCTCACGATACTCTGACTTACTCCCAAAAGTCGAAAAACATGCAAGTTGGGTTATTTGACTCCATAGGTGTGAATCTCAGTGTGATTGATTGTTCGCTTATACTGTATGTGCCCCGCTATAGACCAGTCCAGGATGTAGCCTAACTCTCACCCAAAATCAACTGGGGTAGGTTGATGAGGACAAGCCAAATGTAAAATGTCTTGTTTTAATGACAAGCGGGTTTTTTTCTTTATATTCTATTTGCTATGTACTGTACATGGATTTTTAGCTTGCACAGAGGTCACCATGTCTCATAGGGTATGCATTTTTAATGCACCATTATAATATGTTTGAAACCTAGGTTTCCCACACACAAAAAAAAAATCAGTTCACACTGAAGTGGCTTCCTCTTGGCTCTTGACCAGAGCAGTTGTGGATTCAGTGCCTTTCTCGTACATCGACAGTGCTCATGAGGTGAACTGGCCTCTCTCGCACAAACTGTACAGATTTCTTTATTTTTGCCCAGAAGGGGATTCAACCTTCAACTCCATTATTCAAAGCATATCCTAACAAACTGTGGCACCATTTACATAAGATGGTTTTAAAGAATAATAATGTTGCATTGGAAAACAGGCAGTAGGTATGGCAGTCAAGAGTACAGTATAGATCTCCACCTAGACTGAAGTATTAACAAAAGCAAGGAGTGGAGTGCCATATTTGTAACAGATGCCATATTCATAACAGAAGGGACTCTATCGTTTAAATTATTTTGCAGACTATCAATGACTCAAATAGCAAAAAGAAAAATAATAATCTTCATTTTGATAACAAAATTTAGTTATTCCTTGACACATTTGCCTTCACTCAACAAAGTTTCATGGAGCATGAAAATTAAAAGCAAACCTTCGTTGAAATAATTAAATACACAAAGTAATACTATAAAATACATTAATGAGGTGCAGCAGAGAGCAAATGCAAATTTAGATGAAAAGTTGAAGTGGAGAGTGTGTTTAAAATAGAGTGGGTGTGGACTGCTGGTATTATGGTCCATTCTCACTGATGGATGTGTGCGTAAACATTATCACTCAACCACTTGCAATCATTATTCGTCATGTTTGGCCAGATTCTGTCACCCTTCCCATAAATTCAAATGTATGTTGCATTTAATTGTATCCTACAAGACCAAATTGCAGACAAAGTACAGAAATTATAGCTTACAGTTTAACCAAATCATAGTTTAAGGTGCTTGGCACTGTGGCCGTTTCTTTTCTTCCGTTCCTTTTCTTTTTTGTGGTAGTTTGGTAAACATGCTAATACTGCAGAGGCGAATGCACAGAGCATCCAGTGTTCTTCTCCACTCCACAAGTGTTTATGCAGTCGTGGTCCAGGCCAGACATGGCCACGCTGGTCACAGGTGCTGCATTTTAGCAGCAGAGCAACTCTGGCTCTGCTCACACATGACATGTATTGCCAAAAAGTATGACAGGCTGTCATAGATGAACACTGGATAAGTCAGCCAATATTACTCATCTCTGTTGGTGTTTACCCTTGTACTGACAACATTGCTAGAGTGATGAGCCACACTGTGTGTGAAGTGTTACAAAACAGGACGTAAAATAATATATTTATTTGTCATGTCAGCTGAAACAAATATTTATGAACACACTTCATGTTCCTCGACCGACAACCTGCACTAAACTCCCATTTAAAATGCACCTGGGCAGTGGAAAGAAAAAAAAAAATCCCCAGCATCTTGTTTTCTTAATGAGCTATTGCATCAGTGGTTGTAAACCTGGTTACTGTATAAACCAGGCAAAATAACAAATGTTGCCTTCACATCACTTTAGTCCACTTGCTGTCGAAGCGCTGGTGTTGAGAGGTTTATGGGGCGAGATGCGAAAAAGGAGCCACTTGCCCTGAAAGGAGTTGGAGTGGAAAGTAATGTATTTGACTTTCTTTCTCTCCACAGTGGGATCATGGGATACTTTTTGGGCAAGCACTGGGAGCTGCTGATGTGAGTGCTGACAGGGCTGTGCCCCATGTGGCTCCATAAAATAACATTGCTTCTCATTGAAAGCAACACAAGGGAACACACATGCACTTATTGGCCAACCTTTTGCAGCACGCAGCAGCTTGATAAATGGAGGCATTGGAACAGACGCAGGAAATAATCTCATGATTTGATGCTTTCTTGACTTGAGCTGTCAAACATGGACATTTAAGGTACAATCATAAAAACAAACTTAGTTTTTATTTGAAAGACAGCTGCTTAGGTCATGGTAACCATACATCTGCAGCCAATAGAGGCAGAGCTTTAAATGATGATTTGCACTTTATTTCTGCAGACATTACAAGGTAAAGCTTCTCTCTCAAGCTACAAACCTCGCCTGCTTCAATAATGGCATAAAATCACTTTGTCTTCTGAGGGTGCAATTGTGTGAGTGTCTCAACGTATTTACCACAAGAGCACCATTTTTGGGAGCTCACAGGTGGGTCACAAATTTTACTGGGCTTGGGCCATGAGGCTCCACTAAAACCTGAATGCAAAATATGCTCAGTTTGTAAAGAAGAGCACGGAACAGTTTGGGCATGTGTATTATCCAACCTAGGACTAAGGATCCACACTATTTGGGAGGGGTGGAGAGGAGGTGTGGTGCTAAGTCGCCACCTGTTAGAGAGGGCCAAAGCATACTATTATCTCCAATGCGGGAGAATCTGGCCCCGCAGGCCTGAGCTGTAAAAAGAGTAGCAGTGGAAAAGCAGAGGGATGTCAGACTGTGAGAAAGAGGAGAGTCAGAAGAAAAATCCAATAATTTTTCAGACCTCTGTAGCCTTCAGCTCTTCTACAATAACCTACCGGTATTTGCCTCACTCTTAAAACTGTATAGCAAAACAGACAATTACTATCATTAGGGTCATTCCACCCCAGGCCCATTTTAATTGTTCTCGTTTTTCTGCAATTAATATTTTCCTTATTGTTAAATTTATGGGCTACAGTAGTATATGAGTTTCTACTTGGTTTGGTATTTTACATAATCCCACCATTAGAATGTCCATCAGTACTTGGTTCACTCAAGACTATGTTTGGTCTACTTAATGTCTTAGGTGCTGGATGGACATACGCATCCAATGTTTAGGAATAGCTTCAGTGTCCAGCTGTCAAAACCACTGAGGGGCCTTTTGGGTGATTGACAGGCATCCTCTTCCTCCTCCAGATGAGGGGAGGTCTGAAATTTTATGAGGAGTTAAAGACAACTGTGAGAGATGTGTTTGGGTTTATTTTCTCCTCTGCTGTTTTACACGCTGAAACTACACTGCTTGTTACATGACGTCCCCCCCCCCCCCCCAGCCATTTATAAGGCCACCTATGACGGCAGCATTCCACACACGAATGTTGTTGACAGGGGGGATCAGTTTCTGTGTTTGTTGAGCTCCGTGCACCTGTGACTGTATCGACTACATGATTTCCAAGCTTGCGCGCTTGTCATCCTTGTTACCTTGTTTTCCAGGTTGTCCCGGTACAAAGAAAACGGAGTTCCTGACAAGCGTTCTTGATGCGCTATCAACAGACATGGTTCACGCCGTCACAGATCCAGCTTCTGCCGGAAAGTATGATGTTTAGTTACGGCTTTTCCCCCCCACAAAATAATTTTGTGCTGGAATCAAACAAGTAATAGTGGAACCTCGAAGGTTGAAAAACCAACTGTTCTGAGACGGCAATCAAATGATTTTGAAACATAAAATATACAGTACAATACAGAAATCCACGGCAGGGTGAACGTAAAACCTTTATTAACTGGAAAGAGGGTCCTCAGTTTATCATGGCATTCCGTTCTTACAAAGGTGACATAACGTGAATTTGTACATAAAACGGTATGAAAAAGTATGTGTCCCCTTCTCAGATTATTTTTTTGCATAGTTTCCCCACTTTGTTTAAGATCATCAAATTAATATAAATAGCAGACAAAGATGCGGCACGGTGGACAACTGGTTAGAGTGTCTGCCTCACAGTTCTGAGGACAGGGGTTCAATCCCCGGCCCCACCTGTGTGGAGTTTGCATGTTCTCCCCGTGCCTGTGTGGGTTTTCTCCGGGCCCTCCGGTTTCCTCCCACATCCCAAAAACATGCATGGTAGATTAATTGACAACTCTAAATTGCCCGTAGGTGTGAATGTGAGTGCGAATGGTTGTTTGTTTGTATGTGCCCTGCGATTGGCTGGCAACCAGTTCAGGGTGTACCCCGTCTCCTGCCCGATGATACCTGAGATAGGCTCCAGCACGCCCACGACCCTTGTGAGGAGAAGCGGCTCAGAAAATGGATGGATGGAGTAGACAAAGACAATCCAAGTAAACATAAAATGCAGTTAGTGATTTTATTTATTATGGGGGAAAAAACTATTCAAAGCTACCCGGTGAAAAAGTAATTGCCCCCCATGTTTAATGATGAATTAACTGTGGCTAAGAAAAAACATTTGACCTGTAATAACATAACATAATACATAATAATAACATAATAACATTTTCACTGACCAGACCTCAAGACCTATAAAGAAATCACTTAAATACAACCTGTCTGACAAAAGGAAGTCGATCTCAAAAAACTGCAACAAAATGCCTCGATACAAAGAAATTCAAGAACAGATGGGAAATAAAGTAATTGACATTTATCTGTCTGGAAAGGGTTACAAAGCCATTTCTAAAGCTTCAGCACTCCAGCAAACCACGGTGAGAGCCATTCTCCATAAATGGAGAAAACATGGAACAGTGGTGAACTTTCCCAGGAGTGGCCAGGCCACAAGAAAAGAACAACATATTTTTACGCCACATCAATATTGTATGTCAGGACCATCTTACATTTGAGGTGCTGTAAAGGCCAAAAATAACATTTACGTCTTACACATACAAAACTCCTCTCATGCACACCAAAATCTCATAAAAAAAACTCCCACGCACAAAAGAAAAAGTTCACCAAAAATACTGTCACACACCTAAAGAAGAGCAGAGGCTCGTCTTGAAGTCTCTTCTCATTGACAAAACTCTTGGGCCCTTGCACATTTTCCTATAATATTGATTAAAATTTTCAGCTGTAACTCCTCAGGGGCATTCAACTTTAGAGATTCCACTGTAAAAACAGAAACTAAATATATTATTGCATTACAACTGACTAGTGGAGGTGGGAGACGGCATACCAGTCTGATGATTTTTATCTTCTAGAGTGGTGGAGCCCGACCCTAGCCACACACTAGAGGAGAGGGTGGTCCACTGGTATTTTGGTCAGCTGGATAAAAACTCCAACGGTGACATTGGAAAGAAGGAGATCAAGCCATTCAAACGCTTCCTGCGCAAGAAATCCAAACCCAAGAAGTGTGTCAAGAAGTTTGTGGAGTATTGTGACATCGGCAACGACAAAGCGCTGTCCCTGCAGGAGCTGATGGGTTGTTTGGGGGTGACCAAGGAAGAAGGTGAGTTGAGAAATACCACCATGTAAATCACTGTGATAAGTGTTACAGGCCTAGCAACAATAACTAAGGGCATTGGAGGTTAGTGAAGGGTCAATTTGCACTTGGTGTAGACAGAAGGATTTGACGTGAATTCAGCCGTAGTATTTCCTCCTTGCAATGGCATTTAAAGTTTCTGTCACTCTTTGTCTTACAGGGGCCAAAATAGGAGAAGGCTTATCTCCCAGTAGACTTGTAAGTCAACTATTCCTCCTGCCCCAATTCCTACCCCAAATGAACACTCTAACCATTTTTGTCAGCTTCAGCAAAACTCGGTTATTTTAGATCTAATGCCGTCAATGCCTGTGAATATTCTTATTCATGCAGATCATTTCGGTCTCAGGGCAACCAACTGATTGCAACTGGACTGTTTCTAAGACAACCACAACAGTCCACTTGTGATCAATTCAAAACCCTGAAAATGCCTTCAATGTCCTTACATAGTGTAAATTAGTTTCACAAATCATCTGAGGAAGCAGCAGACAAACATAGTTTAGAAAAGGGCAGATGAAAAAATGGAAGTGATTGGATAAATGTTCTGTCCATCAGAACCAGAGTGTGCCAATCAGATCTTGTTATTGCCATGAAAAATAATCCTCTTTTAATAAATACTTTGTTTCTCTTTTTTTTGTTAACTAAAGATTAAATTACAATTAAAATGAAATCCCAGTTTTTGAAAAATCTTTAATGTCAAGCTGTTTCACAACAATTTTGTTTAACACAAAAATCTTAATGTTGTACCAATTTAATATTGTTGTGCTAAAGTAGCTCTCACTCAATGCAATTGTGTAGAACCGCTAGACATAAAATAAATAACTAAAGTCATTCCTTTCTTTTTCTTTTGTTTCCCTTTTTTCTTTTAAAAATGAATGAAAACTTACAGAATGGAACAATAAAGTACATTTGTTTCATTGAACAACAACCATACAAGAAATTGTTGACAAAAAAAAAAAGAATATATACATATATATATATATGTGAATACCAAATTTATGTGACTTGTGTTTCTTCTCCTCAGCAGCCCTCGAAGAAACAAGGCTAAAACAGCAACTGAGGATCTCGCTTCCGCATGGTGATTCTGCCCTCACCAATCGGCAACAACGGAAATCATAGTATTTGCACTTTGTACTTTAAAGTAAAATGTAAATTCACTTTGTAGAAATAAGGTATTTAAACAGACTGCTGAATCTGTGAATGTTGTAGTTAGCTTTTTTTGTGTCCTGACAAGCAAAATGTATTAACACATACAATGTATGTGTCCTTTGAGTGTCTTGAGTTGTTTTCATGTTTGATGTTTCATACTGTGCCCCTTTCTATGTGGACTTTTCCTCTTGTGTTGATGACTATAAAGCTGATCTAGTTTTCTCATAGATTACACCCATTAATTTGGAACGTAGTATCTTTTCCTGTGTCTTTAATGGCAGCTTGTTTCAAACACTAACCATGAGAAACATGTTACAGATTCCCATGTATTCTTGTTTATTAGAAATAAAGAACTGTTTTATACATATTTTGTTTTTGTGCGTGTCTGGCCGACTGCTAATTAAATTGAGTAATGTTTTTGTGCGTGTCAATCTAATCCAATTAGACTGCTTGAGTTATTTACGTATGTAACATAATTGCTATGTTTTTTTGTTGTCATGTGTGTTCTATTCAATAAAACACCTTGTTGACACAGTCCTAAAAAGCCATGTGTTAATCATACATAGCAAAGGTTGTGTATCATCCTACTTCGAGACAGTTTGCTAATTCCCCAAGGCAACATTTTAGAATGGGTAAAAAATGGACAGTTGTTATTTTTGTGCTTATCACAGGTTTCCCATGTAAATTGAGGATAGATTGATGGACCGATCCCTGTAGGGTAATAAGTGCCCATTTAAAATATGATGCATGACCCAGCCTGCGTGTGTGTTGCGTGCATGTGTGTGTGTGTGTGTGTGTGTGTGTATTTGCATAAGATTTACTTACATGCAAGTGGTTGAATGGCCTCTTTCTTAAAGAATCACAACTCAGAGCAGTCATGACATATTACACTGTGGTACATTGTTCCAGCCTGATTATGTGAGGCTACTAAGTGCTTAACAGTGGCTTTTCACACAGAAAGTCTTCTGCAGGTGAGACAATGACCTCAGACTGATTTATTCACTGCCAAATTAGTCTCTTTTCTGATATATATAATCCGACCCAATTGTCTGGTTAAAGTCAGTCTGGAGATGATTGGCCTGTTTGCCCTGTGATGGGGGATTAGTTATAAATAACATATGGCCTTTGTAAAAACTTTCTCCATCCACAACAAACCAAAGAGCATTACAGGTTTTAATGTTTTAACTCTTCATCGCAAGTATGAACACTAAACCATGTGTTCTAAATTTGATTAATGTTCTTTATCTTCCAATTAGTCTATTCTATTGCAATATTCCCAAATGAGTTTGCAGTTAATCTCAATGCCGAGAACAACATTTGCTTTTTCCAAGCAGCCATGTCATCTGTTAATGGGGTATGGGTGCTTGCAACATCGTACTGTTGATTCGTAATTATCGCTCAGCAGTTTTCTCCCAAACCTTCAGTCCTGGATTTCTACTTCGTCCACAAAGCTCAAGCCTTGTCATCTGTGATTTCTTCTCCGTTTGGGTTGAGATTCTCATAAACACCTTTTACGAGTTGGCTGGTTGTCAAGATTTAGTTATGTGTTCCCATGGTGGTTTGGATTCTTGCCTGAACTGATGGAGTAGTTGAGAAAAACTGTCCATACTTTTTGGCTTTCACAATTGGCAAGGTCTCCGCTTCCCCAACTCTTCAACCTTTTTTTTTTCCCTCGCCTCTCTCCGTCACACAAGCACAAACAAACCCCCTGAGCACAGAGATACTATTGAGCGGGATTTGTGGGCACAGTTTGTGTGCTTTAATGGACAAGAGCAGGCACCCGATCTCACCACTGGCCTGCCCCATGAGCAGTGGACTCATGAAGAAATTACTGTCAAAAGTCATCAGGGCTTTAATAGCCTCTGGCCTGACTGTTATTTCCCCCAGGCCCTCAGAGGGGCTCTGGGCTGTGGGTAAACAGTGCCAGCACAGGCTGGGACTCTCCATTCTCCACACTGCCTACCTGGTGTAGCTCAAGAGTCCAGTAAGTGACACTGACACTTGCTGGTGCAGCTTCTAAAGATAATAATGTGAAGTTTCGTATGATTTTGTAAAATGGATATTTATTTATCAGTACCTGAATTATTTTGGTTGCAGTTCGCTGTGGAACTTCACTGCACCATACTGCGAAGTGTTTCTAATGTATTATTATAATTGTGTCAGGAGCTGCCTTTTCATCTCTCATTCTATCAACAGTATTTTCTACAATTTTTGTCCTCATGACGACTGACATTACCTGAAAGAGCAGGTGACTTTGGGCGAGAGGTGAGGTACACCCTAGACTTGTCGCGAGCCAATCACAGGACAAATATAAACAAGCAACCATTCACACTCAAATTCACAGTTAGGAACAATTTAGAGTCTTCAATGAAGCTAAATGCATGTTTTGAGAATGTGGGAGGAAGCCGGAGTACCTTGAGAAAACCCATGCAAGCACGGGGAGAACATACTGTAACTCGATACAGGAAGGCCGGAGCCGACATTTGAACTCTGAACCTGAGAACTGTGAGGCAGAAGTGCTAATCACTAAGATACTGCCATGCTCTTTTCATCTAATCTTTAGAGGAAACAATTATCATGTGTCTATTCCTAAATTTCTTTATATGGAATGAATTAACTATGACGTTCAAATTATTAACTGTGACTTGACTTAACTCACCAAAATTGAGCTTGGGGTAAGTTAATCGATAATGTGACATTAGAGGAAGCAGTGTGGAAAATCACATTGAATAAATTAGTGTAAGTTTTCTACAAGTGTGCTCAACAGACCAAATATTAGATAAAAAGAGTTAGTACGTTAGTACAGTTGCTTCAAATAAAAAGCATGCCTGTGAATATTGTCATTTATCCAGGTCATTGCATTGTGACGGCATTAAATCGATCGCAACTGGACTGTTCTGGTTGTCTTAGAAGACTTTGAGACTTTGAGAGGACAGGCGTAACGTCTTCTAAGACAACCAGAATAGACCAGTTGTGATCGATTCAAAGCCCTGAGAATTCAAATAAAAAGGTTCTGGTTTGGAATGAGCGGCAGCTTTCTGTGTGGAGCACTGTTGACTCTAAAATGTCACCATACTTCTCACTCATATCCGGGTTCTAGTCCGAGTTGGCGTGCTTAAGAGCAGAATAAATTCATGGTCAAATGGCTACAGGCTGAAATAATCTTTATATTGTGGCACATTACGACTGCATCACACAGACCTTTATCCATTCACACACATACTGTAAAGTTTTCTCGTGGATATCAAGATGACGGGGACCTCATACAGTAGCTGGCTACTTTGGACAAAGAGATTACCGTATTTTCACGACCATAAGGCGCACTTAAAAGTCTTAGATTTTCTCCAAAATGGACGGGGCGCCTTATAATGCGGGGCACCTTATGTGTGCACCGAGTTCCAAAATCTGTAAATGTTGTGTGTGACTTTAATGAGCGCTCCGCTTGACTGACTGGGAGCATTTCCTGTTGACATGCTGCTTATATAGAGGAGAGGCGGACGTGGCTGAGGACAGCATGCGAATGTAAAGGGGAAAGGGTGCGCGTGACAGAGGACGCTAAAGACACGCCCCCAGTAGGTATATAGTGCCGGTATGTGCATCGGTTTGGCTAAGGACCCCCGGAAATGGTACCTACGAAGAGACACGCTTATGAAGCACAGTTTAAACTGCAAGCTATGAGTTACGCAGAGGAACATGGGAATCGAGCAGCCGCGAGAGAATTCAAGATCAACGAATCCATGGTTCGCAAGTGGAGGAAGCAGGAAAACGAGCTTCGCCAAATCAAGAAGACGAAGCTGAGTTTCCGCGGAAACAAGGCGAGGTGGCCCGATTTGGAAGACCAACTGGAGCAATGGATTAATGAGCAAAGAACAGCTGGGAGAAGCGTCTCTACAGTCACCATTCAACTGAGTGCAATAACTCAGAGCTTGCCATCATTCCGGGAGGCTTGACGAAGGAACTCCAACCGCTGGACATCGGTGTAAACAGGGCGTTCAAAGTGAAGTTGCAAGCGGCGTGGGAGCGGTGGTTGACAGATGGCGAACACAGCTTTACTAAGACTAGGAGACAGCGCCGGGCGAGTTACGCCACAATTTGTGAATGAATTGTGGATGCTTGGGCTAACGTGTCTGCTTGTACTGTTGTTCGAGCTTTCATAAACGCCGGCATCATTTCTGAGAAGCCGCTCGGCAACGAGACTGACTCCGACGAGTACGAGAAGGAACCTGGCGTGTTTGATGGAGAACTTGCCAAGCTGTTCATTTCGGATACAGAAGATGAGGACTTTTGATGGATTTGTGGATGAGGATTGATCAAAAAATAACATGAGTACATTGTTAAATACGTCAATAAAACTCAGTTTTTCTCCCGCTGCCTTTTTAAAAACATTGTTTTAGCGTGCATGCATGCTCTCGTATGTTTTAAGCTAGCGTATGTTTTACCATGCCTGCGCCCAATAATACGGGGCACCTTATGTATGTGTTAAAAACAGAAATAGACCCCGTAACTGAGACTACACATTTTAATACGGTGCACCCTATGGTCGTGAAAATACAGTAAGTAAGTAGGGGAAGTGGGTGGGGGGAGCAACCAATGCTGTGTGCCTACTGCACCTCTTAAATGTTTTTCTCATTCGGACTATACCACCACTGCTGCTCGAGATATTTTCTTTGTCTTTTGAAATGTTGCTTCTAACTTTGTGGGAACAGTTTGAGGAAGGCCCTTTTTTTCCATCATGACTGTGCCCTGGGGCGCCAAAAGGGGGGGAAAAGTGATGTCAATTTTAAGGGCGCATAACCGACAGGGGCCCTAGAAAATAATATTTTTGGCATTGATGTGATGGGTTTAACAGTGCCCCAAATCCCTTACTGTGTCTTAGTGCACAAAACAAAGTCCATAAGGCATGGTTGGACTGGTTTGCTGTTGAAGAATAAACTAAAACAGAATGTGAACCAGGCCCTGTAATGATCAGTAAAGAGGTTTTGATTTTTGTCACATATACCAGACACTGAACTGTGACAGTGGGAGAGTGACAAGAGCAATGAAACATTATTTTAAGTGTAAATTACCTTCACACTGAAAACCACATTCATCGAACACACACATTAATGGATGAAGACAAAAATGACCAAAAGTACTAGAAAACCACAGATTCAGGTATTTGAGCTTTTTCAAACTGAGCCTTCAGATGTTGGACATAATAATATTTGCTTTCATTGCTGAATATTTGGGGAGATTAAAAGCTCCTGTCTTGGATGCTGGAGGGCAGGTGTGCATGGGTACTTGTCCTTTAATCCTGTTCTCACAGTGTCCAGTTTTGACATAGCAATATCCCAGTTAAGCCTGACCGGTACTGAAAAGGAAAGATGTGAAGAAGGTGCAATGATGAGAGAGAGGGAGCCAAGGAAGTAGACTGGAGGTACTAGAGGGTGAGGGGGAGATGAGGTCTCAACTCAAGGGATTAATGGGGTGACTTCTCCTCTGGAATGTTCTGCAAGCAGCCAAGACCCGCCCACCCACAGCTGCCCATTGCAGACAGGTGCACAGCTGAGGTAAGGTGACTAGGTAGCAGATGCAGGGTCGCTAATGTGGTAAGAAGAATTTTATTGAAATCACAAGCAAACATTTTCACGATATTTAACTTCTTTTTTTACTCATCATAATAGTGAAAAGCACGAGCATAAAGACGTAATATTAAGGCCAAACAGTGTGAGAGTGGGCAGCTTAACAGTTTTCCTAGTTAGGCGCCTTGTTCCTGAACACCACAGCAAATGTATTTGCCTTTTAAATGTGTCTAGTTCCAACTACAACACAATTCTACAAAAAGCATTGTATAAAGCTCCACACACACAAAATGAATACTGGATGAAAGCCCTAAACTGTTAGTGGCAACAGTGGCATACCCTGAAAAGTGGCCAGCTTTTTCATTTTTGGGTGTGTGAGTGGGGGGGTGTACACAATTGGCCTATATATACATCCATATATTTTACATAGCACTGGTCCTTCTTAACATCATACGTGACGTGGAGCCTTTTTCAGCTGACTTTGGGTGAGACACAGGGTACACCGTGGACTGGCTACCAGTCAATCACAGGTCAAATAAAAGACAAACAACTTCTCACACATATAAAACCCCATTTCCAAATAAGTTGGGACATTGTGTAAAACGCAAATAAAAACAGAATACAATAACTTGAGAATCCTTTTTAACCTTTATTCAATTGAAGACAGTACAAAGACAAACTATTTCATATTCAAACTGATGAATTTTTTTTTGCAAATAGTAACTCATTTTGAATTTGATGCCTGCAATACGTTTCAAAAAAAGCTGGGACGGGGCAAACAAAGATTGGGAAAGTAGAGGAATGCTCAAATAACACCTGTTTGGAACATTCCACACGTGAATAAGTTAATTGGAAACAGGTGAGTGTCATGATTGGGTATAAAAGCTGCACGACAGTTGGATTATTTTTTTATCCATCCATCCATTTTCTGTACCACTTATACTCACTAGGGTTGCGGGCGTGCTGGAGCCTATCCTAACTTTCTTCGGGCAAAGGGCGGGGTACACGCTGAACTGGCCGCCACCCAAACGCTTACAAACAAACAACCATTCGTACTCACATGGATGGACGTCAGACAATACGACGAGGATTGAGCTGTTTTGGCATAATGACATTAAGTATGTTTGGAGGAGTCAAGATGTGGCTTTCAAACCTAAGAATATTCTACTAAGTGTCAAGCATGCTGGTGGTAGCTCTATGCTCAAGGGCCGTTTTCTTGCTCGAGGTGCACTGCATAAAGTTAAGTAACGTAGTAGGACAACCTCCATATTCATCAAATTCATCTCATATCAAGAGCAAGACGACACAACCAGCTGTTCCAGCAGGACAATGATAACGAATAGACCCACCTGTAATGGCCTTTCCAAGGCCCCAACACTATTAAACATTTGCTTAAATGTTGCCAAGACATCGACCAATTTAAATTAAATCTACCAATTCTGCTACAAAGGAAGGTCAAATATCAACCAGAATTCCACATAGAGCATGGATGGTTATTTTGCAGAAATCTAAACAGTGCTTATAAGTTTTACCCATTTCACAACAATCAGTCCAGGGTTTAAAAGTACTTACACACCAGAAGATTTAAGACGAACTGTGCATTGTTGAGCTGTTGCTGCGCAACAAGCAAGTGGACTTCATACACTTCGTTTTCTGTTGATCTATTATGTCTTATTTGTGTGTCTGTAGTCATGTTCTTTGTGCAAAACAGAGTTTTTCATCTAACAAAATCAATTTCCAATTATTTACGTCTGGGAATGTCCTGGAATCTGCCCATGCTTGTATTATGATATTACAGAAAAGGAAGACAATGCCCCCCGCATTGCTGCATTACTTCGATAATGGTAAATACCCCAGAGTCTTGGTTTCCTCCTCAGGTTGTGTCAAGTAGCTACATAGAACAATAAACACCAATGCAGCTCTACAACAATCCTATTCTGTAAAGGTTGGAAAAAATCCTTTCCATGTGTTTCTTTGAAGCTGCTGGGATTCCTGTGGGTCGTTTGAGTGTGATTGTAAGATGTTTGATTGATAGAGGCTCTGTGAAATCTGACTCTTTGTTTACATCTCCCTTTGATGACCTGCCCTGTCATGTTTTCCCTATTTTGAGAAGCAGGAAGTCTATCTAAACATCAGTTTAACACCAACGGACGACACACTGCTCAGTCACTCTATGAGAGGTTAAAGGTGACATGCCGGGTTACTGTGGAATCCAGGTGGATGCTCCAGAGGAACATCATGGACTTGTGAATGTGCCTTCAAACAAACGGAAAAAAAACAGAGACAGTGTCTACAACAATTTGAATGTGTTGACACTGCCACTTGAAATTCCCATAATTTTATGGACATTTTAGTAGAATTGTTGTATTTCCTATATATTAAATATCTCCTGTCCAAACGTTATAAATGAATATATTGAACACAAGGAAAACTATCCCAGGTGAAATGACGTGGCTCAGTCTTTTGAAAATGAAGTGACTTTAAGCATATGGAGCACCGTAGTATTTGCCATTACACCCACCAGCCACAACATTTTGACCACTTGCACATGTACAATGATATCCAATTTTAAAAAGCAGTTGAATACTCTTCCTGTATAAACATAATAATATGCAGTTGTGATTGACACTGTAGGTATGACATAACAGTATGATTATTATTGTGGTTGTAGTTTGCAATGCAGGGATCTCGTTTGATGTGCATCCCGCGTCCTAGACACGCAAAAGTGATGAGGGACGCTAAAAGCTTTGTGAATGTGCATCCTCTGATGCACAACATTGCTTACCTACAGTACGTATGTATGCAAGGCTCGAATTAAGCGGTCTTTGCAATTGCAATTTCCCGGTCAAAATCTGCATTTCAAAAAACATTAAAAAGCAAAACTGCAAATCAGGTTTAGCGCGGGTATGGTCGCGCAGACGGAAACTGACAGTAGCGTATGTGACAACATGTTTACGTCACCGATACGTGGACATGGAAGTAAAGCGTTCGACTCAGAACCGCCAAGACATCGGTTGCAAAATGCAATGCAGAATTGAGAAGAGAGAGACAAAAAAGACAAATGGCGAAAGTGTGGTCGCATTTCAAGGTGAAATGCAAGGTGAGGACCCGTTTGTTGTAACACGGACCTTTTTCTCCGCCAAGTATGACACCGCTTCATGGGACCCTAAAGACGAAGGTGAAGTACAAATTGGTGAGCTTTACGTTAGTCTACTTCACTAACATAAAGTTAGCGCTGCGGGCTGTGGAGTGTCTCTTTTAATTATGAGTATTAAGGACAGAATAACGCAACCATAACGGTACATACAGTTTGCTTTTTGCTCAGTGTGGTCACTGTGAGACATATGGCCAATCTGATGATTTGTAAATGACAAAACTTTGATTCAAGTAGGTGAAAAAAATGTGGCAAATGTGGCCAGAGAGGAATAAGAGTAAAATGGATCATCATCATGTACTCAAACAGAGGAGGGTTTAGCTGAAGGGAGATGAAGGAAACATTTTTCCAAAGGCTGTTAAGTGGGAAGTTCCCAATGGGAGCGCTTATTAAAAGTGCATATAATATGTGAAGCACCATTATGAACCAAAAAAAAAAAAGGTTTTGAACAAACATCACCCCTAAAACGGTTCAGTTAAGATTGGTTAAACTGTGTAAAATTGTTTGAGACTTTACTGCTCTGTCTAGATCCCAAACAGAGAACAGGAAACTCAAACTTTATTTTTCTTAAGTTCAGCACTTTATTCGAACACGTATAACTTTCCTTTTATTTACATGCTCTTATTGTGAAATGCAGCCCTACTCTTATTTAGTAAATGACAGAACATTACACAGTTCTGCTCATATGTTTGATTATCAGGGCAGTATTTGTAATATGTGTACAAATCTTTATTATGCTCTAATATCATTATATCAGTGGTATAAAAAAATAAAAAATACCTTTACGATACGTTTGTCTTGAAAGTTTTTGTGAAAATATATTGTTCGAAAAATTTTTTGCGTGGCAGGCCCAAACACATAATATATTGAAAGAGAGCAAGAGCGATGGATAACACAAAAATATTGTATTAACAGGATAAAAGATTAAAGAGCAACAACTGTAATAAATATATAGCAATATAACGGAACCATGAAGCAAGAACCACGATGTAATGGAGGATTACTGTATCTGTATTCAGTGATGATAAGTTGCAGGTACTCGTTGCTCCAGGGCTGGGACTCATTGTTTCCATGACGTGCATCCCGGGACTCACATAGTCTCAAGTGTAAAATGATCTATGCAATGTACAAGAATCATACATGAAAACAATACTTGATATGTTGTTAATTGAGATAATCCAATTATTTGTCATTATCCTTCCCTTGGGCTCACCATCTGTCATTCTGCTGAGGTACTGCAATGTCAATGAGGCCTGGAAGGGCATGATTGGGAGGAATGACCCCCACACGTGCACTTGGCACCAGGACACCCTAGGCCGCAGTTTGATGACTTGCGGCCGCATATCTTGGTCACTCGGGGGAACAGAGGGGCAAGAGCTGTCAATCGATCACCCCCAATGGTGTGTTGGCGTCGATGATGGGGAAAGATTCCGGTCTGACTTAAAAGATGCTAATGTATTGTTGAGGGTCTGCTGGGAGCATTTGGCAGAGTCCTCTGTCTGAATGAGTTTCAACACTCACCTCCAGCAGAACTTCGACCACATCCTGGGGGAGGTGGGGAATATCAAGTCGGAGCGAAGCATGTTTAGTGCCTCCATTGTAGCCCGTTGATCAGAGCTGTGGTCGTATAATTGGGTCTTGTTCACAAGTGAGACGCTAGAGGCGCATTGTGTAGCATTGTGTAGCATCAGCAGTGATGTGGAATCTGCATAGTCCTCCCTCTCCCATGGTCACGAGCTCTGGGTCAGATATAAGCAGAGTGTCCAGGTTCCCCTTTAGACATAATTTGAAAGGTTTGGTCATGCGGAAGGGGCTCAGAGGAGAGCCACTGCTCTTCTGCATTGAGAGGAGCCAGATGATGAGGCCACCTAACTGGACGTATCTCTGATGAGGAGTTGCGGGCACATCCCACCAGAAGGAGGCCTAGGGGAAAACCCAAGAAACGCTGAAGAGAATGTCTCTGTCGTAAATTAACCCTTTTTTGACAGTCTCAATTAAAAGTTAATCAATTATAATATTTGTAAAAGCCTTATTTTTTATATAGCTCTTGTATTGGATCTCATTTGATGTGCAAGTGGACATAATGTTGTGACTGGACAGACGGACAGACGGAAAGACAGATAGACAGATAGATAGACAGACAGACAGACTTTTCATTTACCCAGAGTAGTAAAGGAAATAGGTGTTGACAGAATAAGTCTTTAGTTTTCAGCAGATCACTCAGGCAGGTGTGCAGACCACCAGACAAGCCTTTGCTTTTGTGGCTCAGTAGCTAGAGAGGGTCGTCCAGTGACCGAAGGGTAGCTGGTTCGAATCCCGGCTTTGACTGTCCGAGTGTCGCATCTCAAAGTGTCCTTGGGCAATCCACTGAACCCTAATTTGCTCCCAGTGGGCATGGCAGCGCCTTGCACGGCAGCAGTCGCCCATTGGTGTATGAATGTGTGTGTGAATGTGAGGCTTTGTAAAGCGCTTTGGGCACTGTGATAGTGTAGATAAAGCACTATATAAGTGCAGTCCATTTACCATTTACTCCCCCCTCCCCAGAGAGTGTAGGAGCCAAATCGGGTTAGAGTTCCATCATATCACCCTCCACCAGAAATTTACTCTCCATAATAAGAATGTATCTAATGTACTGTTGATCAAGCACGTAATCCACCAAAAGCTCTTGGAAACCAACTCAACAAGCTGTGTGAGTATTGCATTTTTATTTGACTTAAGGCTCGCTTCAGGCCTGTCACATTCATTTTACACGGCATAGCAGTATAATATATTTTTCTTAAGAAGGTGGTGTGTTGCCTCTTCAATGCACACTAAAATGCACACCACCTTTCAAAAAAGCTTTTTACATGTGCAGCGTCTGAAAGGATGCTGGAATGGCATTCATTCATTCATCTTCCTTTCCACTTATCCTCACGAGGGTCGCGGGGATGCTGGAGCCTATCCCAGCTATCTTCGGGCGATAGGTGGGGTACACCCTGAACTGGTCGCCAGCCAATCGCAGGGCACATATAAACAAAACAAACAACCATTCGCACTCACAGTCATACCTACGAGCAATTTAGAGTTTTCAATGAACCTACGCTGCATCTTTTTGGGATGTGGGAAGAAAGCGCAGTACCTGGAGAAACCCCACACAGGCACGGGGAGAACATGCAAACTCCACACAGGCGGGGCCAGGATTTGAACCCCGGTCCTCAGAATCGTGAGGCAGAAGTGCTAACCAGTCACCACCGTGCCTGCTGGAAGGGAATGTTTTTGGGCCCAACAGTGGGAAACCCAGAAATAAATCACTATTTTATTTGATTATTTTATGTATTATTTATCAACTAATTTATTACCTTGAAATTTGTACCACTATGTTTTTGATGTATTTTGATTCGTTTTTTGTTTTTTTATATGATATGTTTTGTATAGGAATAGCAATATCCAAACAATAAACGTTTACATCCCTTAACATATTATGACCAGAAAACTAGGCTTCATTGCTTTTCTCAGAAGTAATGATAATTGGTAGAATTCAAGATTAGCATCTTCTGAGCATTGTTTTTTCTGAAAATTGACAATAATGGACAGCATAATGTCTCTACACAAATAATCGACTAGTATGCTTCTGAATCATTGGATGGTACTGGGTAGCATTGTATTCCATTTCAAAAGTCAGCAACTTCTATTATTAATTAATTAGTTTACTATAAAAGTGATACTGAAGTCTTATATAAGTGTCAATCTCAATCAACAATCACTCCCCATCGCTTCCACAGCTCATCATCACTTTCAACGTTTAATGACGATGATGATTTGTGGATTGGTGGTAAAGAAAACATTTAAAAGGAAAACACATTTTAAATGCTGTTGTGACTTTTCAGCTTCTAATTGATTATGGGGGGGGGAAAATCCCACAAGGTGTGTTTCTGTTTGAAAATTGTTGAAGGAACTGGGACATTGGGTCATGAATCAAACAAAAAGCTGAGTCACCCATAATTCAACAAGCGCAGTGTCCAAGAACTGGGTGTAGCAGTTTGCTTGAGGTTACATTGAGGCACATTCTTGTGTTTTCCTTGCCCAATCGGTCCAGGAAAACAAAAAAGTAGTGAGATTTTGCCCTTGGTTTTAGAGACACAAAGGGGGAAGTCGAAAAAAGAGTAAGAGTTTGTTTAACAGGTGGCGGTGCCTGGGCGAGGGGGTGAGGAGATTGATGGCGTGGATGAAAGATCTTGTTGTTGAAGGAGACATCATGTGAGGTGTCAAAGCAAACAGAACTAAGCGGAAGGGCCACAGGTGTGCAGTCTGTTCCCCGGCCTATGAACAGGCTACAGCACAGACAGCCTTAAGCAGCCGGCACGCATACCACAAAGCCGCCCGCACTGCAGGACTCTAACTGGCCTCTTCCAGCCACCGGGAGAGCTTACATGTGATTGAAAAAAGTCAAAAACATTTTGCTCTGAAGTTTACCATGCTACAAATTGCTCATGCTACAACACAGAGAGAAAACACAAGGGGTCATTTTCTACTCCCGGCTATGGATTTTAGTTTAAGTGTGGATTATGTTATACCTGAAGAAAGGTGATTTTCTAGTTTGTTAATGTTAATCAGATTCAGAACCAGCTTCATTGGCCAAGTATGTTACAAGACATACAAGGTATTTTTCTCCAGTAGTTTGAGCCACTCTAATATAGCAAACATCCACGATGACAAAATCTACATCTGACTCCGGGCGAAAGGCAGACTACACCCTGCACTGGTCGCCAGTCAGTCACAGGGCACATATAGACACGGTGAACCATCCACATTTATATTCACACCGTCTGAATCCACGCTGCCTGTACTGAAGTCACGTGAATGTATCACTGCACCATCAGTGACGAAATATACATTTAGGACATAAAACACGTGAGTGTGGAGAGTCATTGAGCAATACAAGTGTACCACTAGTGTGGTGATGCTGATATAATGACAAATGTGCAAATGCTGCAGTCCTCAAGCAATTTATTTTATATTTTATTTAATTTTTTAAACCTGTCGTGTTCTGTTGCATAGCCAGAGAGGAGAGGAGTTTGGGGATGATGGTGTTGAATGCAGAGCTGAAGTCCACGAACAGGATCCTCGTGTAGGTCCCTGCGTAGGTCCCTGCGCCGTCGAGGTGTTCCAGGATGAAGTGCAGTCCCTTGTTGACTGCGTCATCCACAGACCTGTTTACTTGATGGGCAAAAGCCAGCATGAGGCGTTTATAGGACTTCATGACCACAGGTGTCCGTTAGGCGTCCTCTTTAGCCTGGCGAATTTGCCAGTGACCCACACCTTGTTGTTATTGAACATGCGAAATGTCTTTGTTGGGACACACACGCCTTCACAGAAGAAGATGTAGGATTTGGCAGTGTCCACATATTCATCCCACTTGAAGTTTCAAAGACACTCCAATTTGTTCAGTCTAAACAGTTTTGAAGTTCCATCTTCGCCTCATTGGTCCATCTCTTCACCACAGGCTTTGCATAATTTTGTGCCTGTATGGTATTAAGTGAATTAGACAGTGATCAGACGAGCCCAAAGCTGCACAGGGAATAGCACAGTACGACTCCTTCAGCGTGGTAGAGCAGTGGTCTACAATGTTGTTTTCTCTAATGTGCTGCTTGTATTTAGGGAGTTCATGGTTGTTTTGCTTTCTTAAAATTCCCAAGAATACTGAGGGGTGAATCTGGGTGCTTTTTTTTTTTCAAGTTCGTTTACTCGGTCAGTCAGCGTTTGCAGAGCGGCGTTTGTGTTAGCCTGGGAGGAATGTACACACCGGCGACGATGAATGACGCAAACTCGCACGGCGAGTAGAATGACTTCCAGTTCAAAAACAGCAACTCCAAGTCCGGGCTCCAGTGGGTGTTAGAAGCATATCCCGCCACATTTTGTCTTCCCCAATAGCGCCGTGTTGTGGTCCGCTCGGTGTAGTTGGAAGCTGGGCAGCAGTACGGCGTCGTCGGGGATGCGTTCACGAACCCATGTCTCCGTGAAGCAAGACATGAAGCAGAGGGCGGCAGAACGTGCAAAGTTTTTACTGGACTTTGTAAAGAGATGTAGCTCGTCCATTTTGTCGGGTAGGGAGCGTAGATTTGCGAGGTGAATTGACCGAAGTGTCGTTCAAAATCCTCACTGTCGAAGCTTGGACTAATTTTTATTCCAGCGACGTTAATGCAAGGTCAGTGAAGATGAACTTTCATATGGATGAGGTCATACAATTCAGGGTTCAACAATTTTGAGGGAGTAAATTGGCATGAAAAAAAATCTGTAATTCAAACAGTTCCTGAGCATGATTATAATTATTTTGTGGCTTCTTTCTGTGACATATAGTCCATATTCATGGATGGATGGATTTTGATTTGTATAGCCCTGTTTTAAAGCATCATCCTTATTCAATAATTTGCTAATAACATTCATAACTTGTCAGGGGCAAAGCAAAGCAATCGAGACTAAAGCTTTTTCACATCTTAGCCAATTTTTGAAATGTGAGAGACCCCGCAAATGAAAGCATGGTGCGACAGGCATCCAGACTGCTGGAAAATACAAAGAAGAGTTGTAGCAGTAGTAGTGTCAGTAAAAGAAGAAGAAATAGAAGAAACTGGGCTAACTTTTAGCTGCTTTGGTAACTACATTGTGGTTGTAATTTTACAGTGGTGAATCAAATTATACGAACATTCAACACAACCTAGTTGCTCTTCTATTTGTGTCCAACAACAGCATGAGCTTTAGGTCGCTTCCTGATTGTCTCATAGCTGGGCCTAACTCAGTGTTGACCATACACATTTATGATTTATGAACAGGTTGAACATGTGCGGTTGTCGAAACCAAACCCCACACCCCATATCTTTCAGTCATTTGAGAATTGGGCCTTTGCTAACTTTGATCGAAAGGGGAAGGGGGGTGCTCAAATTCCTCCCGATTATTGTCACCCCACTTAATGTGGACTCACTATTTGGGGGGGGGAAATAAGTTCATGTGTAGCTTTATTGTAAAGTAATACAAATATTTTATTCCTTCAGAACACAATGATCACATTTCCAAATTAAGTACGATGGCTGACTAGGGTCCCCTGTGATTATTTTGCTATTTTGCTCTCAAATTTGAAGCCACTCTGTGTCCCCCTCAAGTCTCCTCCCCCGAGGATAAGTTGTGGTTGATCCCTGACATCCCACATAATTTATTAAATCAACATTGGCTGAAGAGCCCCGTGTGCTGAAGAGAAAGCCCCTCTGTGCAATAACGCCAGTCCCTGAGGGAATATGGCACACCACAGAACCAGGCTGTCGTGCCCTCCCTGATTTTAAAAAGTATGTTATTAGCATATATATTCAACAAATATAATTGATATTTTCTGGCATGTTTAACTGATCAATGAAGCATGTAATGACTTTTTTTTTTTTTTTTTTTACAAATTAGTTCAACGGCGACACGGTGGTTAGCACATCTGCCTCACAGCTCTGAGAACCCGGGTTCCGATCCGGCCTCTGCTGAGTGGAGTTTACATGTTCTCCCCATGCCTGCGTGCGTTTTCTCCGGTTTCCTCCCTCATCCCAAAAACATGCATGGTACGTTAATTGAAGACTAAATTGTCCGTAGGTATGAACGTGAGTGTGAATGTTTGTTTGTTTATATGTGCCCTGCGATTGGCTGGCAACCAGTTCAGCGTGTACCCCGCCTCCTGCCTGCAATTAGCTGGGATAGGCTCCAGGATACCCGTGACTCGAGTGAGGATAAGCGGTGTAGGAAATGGATGGATGGATGAAAATTAGTTCAGCTCTGCTGACCAGATACAATACCTAATTAATTAAGTTCTGAAAGTGGTTTTTACAATGTTGGGCAAAGTTTCTGAACTATTCCCCAGTTTTATTTGACCAACACATGTTTATTCCTCAACAACAGATTAGGTTGATTAATCGTATTACAAGCAACAGCAAGAAATATTTCCAGGCAGTTGGTCATTGAGGCTTAGTTGTCTTTGGAACAGTAGCTGTAATCATTATTTGTGTCTTATAAAGTCCAAACAATTTTTGTGTTTTGACACCTCACAATCAAAAGATCTGACCCGTAAATATAATGTAATAGATCAGGAAATTATGTCACAATTATAGACAAGGGATTAGACAAGGGATTATTGTTCTTTTATTTAAGATTAAATTTTAGGTATTGGACAAATGTGATTGCTGAAATTCATTTGGTGTGTTCCTGCTTCCAGTGTTGGTTGGTGTGGTTGTATCTCCCTCCCCCGCCAGCCATCCTGGTTGTCATTTCGGCTAGATTTAAACTGCATGGTTTAAGTCTCAGGTGTCAAACTGGTGGCCCGTGGGCCAGATCCGGCCCGCCACATCATTTTATATGGCCCGTGAAAGCAAATAAAAATTCCTAATTGTGTTCCAGTGTAATAATGTTGAGATATTGCAATTGTTACTAATTGTTACCAATACCGCTTTGAAAAGAAATGTAGTTGTTAAAAACATGTTTTTGTAGGCTTCTTATTTTACTAGTTATTCATCAATTTGTTGTGTATATCTCATTATATGATGTGATAATTCCTTCATATGGGTTCACAGTCATAACGGCCCTCCGTGGGAAGTCATAACTACGACGTGGCCCGTGACAAAAATGTGTTTGACACCCCTGGTTTAAGTGATCCAATTTCGAAAGAGACCTCAGTAATTTGCAGGTGAGATGGTAAATTGTCCATAAAATTAACAAGATCTTAACAAATGTTGTTTTTATTAGTTCATTCCAGACACTTATCCTTCTTCCTCTTTACAAAAGACAGTATGTGGTTTGCTGTGATGGATTGAGGTTCAGTTGGAATTTTTTAATGTATATAAAAATAAAAAAATAAAAGAGCCAGCCAGACACAAGAAGAAAGTCAGATTTTAGGAACACAATGTACACACACACATGCGCACACGGATACACACAAACATACACACACAGTATACAAACTGTGCTCAACTCTCTCGTAATGGGAGCCTTATAATCACTGTTTGCTTTCCCATTTGGTCGCCCTTCAGATTTAAGTGTGACCTTGGGCAGTTTGCTTCCCAGGGAGAACATCTCTCACCTCGGACAGAAAGACAGGCCGATAAATAGTCAGCATACAGTATATATGTGTTTAACTTGACTTTGTTGCAATAAATTGTATTTCCTGTTTTTTGGGCATCATTGCATCAACATGTGTTTTGAGCATCACAAAACTTACAAAAAAGCCAAATAAAAATCAAAACTCACTTGATGAGTTAAAAACCATGTAAAGTGAATTCAGATATTTGTTTCTTCATACATTATATATGTTTGAAGATAATTCCTGAAAACTTGCCAAGACTATGTAGTAGCTACTCAATTGTGGAACTATAGTTTTTCACCATTTCAATTTTCCTGATTTTTTTTCGTGGTGTTGTTAAAACGTTCAAATGCCACCCACACCCATCGTTATAAGAGGGTGTGCACACTTGTGCAACCTCATTATTTCAGTTGTTTGTTCATACTTTCCCTTAAAAAATTTGTTTTAAATGGTCTTAGTCTTATTGTGTCCATCACAATGCCTGGCACTTGAACAGGGGTATGTACTTGTAGACCTTTAATATCCATTGTTCACACGCGCACATATATATATATATATATATATATTTATTCACACACACACACACACATGCATATATATTATATTTATATTTTTTTTTTATATATTTATTTTTATGCATGTGTTTACGTTAGAGTTCAGATTTTTCAACAAGGTGATCCACCAATCTAGAGTTTGTCTGCTAGAACACAAACACTCCAGCCACAGTTATGAGTCATGTACGAAGGTTTCTGCAAGTTTGCAAGAGGGAGAGAAGCGATTTGAGGTGAGGGAGTTTTCAACCCTGAAAATGTACTTGCCTGCTCCCTGTAAAAGGCGGAATGGGCTGCTTCACAGCAGAGTGAGAGCTTTATGTACTTGTAATGGCGGAAGATGAGTCTTGATGTGAGTCTTGACAAACCTTATCCTTAACCCAGGACAGTATATTTCATTTGCACACATGGACACGCAGGCCTGTGTCCTGTCTGCCAAGACCCAAGAAGGATTCCAAACAATGTAGATTATTCTAGGCTGCAGTTTACACCCCTCCCACGACTATACAAAACGTCTCCAGAAAGAAAGTCATGACTAACTCGCCCTCACTGTCTTACCTTCCCACAGTCAGTACCTCTTTGTTATCTCACTGGAACTGTCCCTATTTGTCATCTTTTGCCATTTCCATCAAATAATTGCAGCACGAATAATTCTGCATGACAACATATTTACCAACATTATTAGAACCAATATTTGCAGTGAAAGCAAACCATTTTCACACACAAACTCTTGAGTGTATTTTGTTGGGACCCTGGACCATAGACTTGCTCAGCCTGTGAAACAATATTTTTACTGCAGCAAATCCAATGAATGTAATGTTGTCATTATGGTCAATAAAATCAGATGTAATGGTCACAGTTGGCAACTCCGTTGAATTGTAGCCAAGCTAGGGATGAACGTTGCACATGGAAAGTTAATCTTTTAAAGCACCAACATGTCCAACTTTTGAGCTTGCAACAACAGTTTAAAAACCATTTGGATAGTGATTTGGCTTCTAAAAACTACAATAACATATATGTCATTGTTTTGTGCCCCTGTATCACCTATTTTATTGGTCTGTATTAGTAGACCAGCCAGGACAAGCCAAGTAATACAAACCACCTCCAAAACTAATCTAATTTGAACAATGTGTACTAAATTTGAGCCAAACATTAAATTTATTCATCCATCTTCTACATCCCCAACTCTAATGAAGTTGGAACGCTGTGTTAAACATAAATAAAAACAGAATACAATAATTTGCAAATCATGTTCAACCTATATTTAATTGAATACACTACAAAGACAAGATAGATGTCAAGAAAGACTGAAAAAGTTGAGGAATGCTCATCAAACACCCGTTTGGAACAACCCACAAGTGAACAGGCTAATTGGGAACAGGTGGGTGCCATGATTGCCTATAAAAGGAGCCATTCACAAGCAAAGATGGGGCGAGGTTCACCGCTTTGTGAACAAGTGTGTGAGAAAATAGTTGAAATGTTCCTCAATGTACAATTGCAAGGAATTTAGGAATTTCCTCATCTACGGTCGATAATATCATCAAAAGGTTCAGAGAATCTGGAGAAATCACTGCATGTAAGCGGCAAGGCCGAAAACCAAAATTGAATGCCCGTGACCTTTGATCCCTCAGGCGGCACTGTATCAAAAACGGACATCAATGTGTAAAGGATATCACCACATGGGCTCAGGAACACTTCAGAAAACCAATGTCAGTAAATACAGTTCGGCGCTACATCCGTAGGTGCAAATTGAAACTCTACGATGCAAAGCAAAAGCCATTTATCAACAACACCCAGAAACGCCGCCGGCTTCTCTGGGCCCGAGCTCATCTAAGATGGACAGATGCAAAGTGGAAAAGTGTACTGTGGTCCGACGAGTCCACATTTCAAATTGTTTTTGGAAATTGTGGACGTCGTGTCCTCTGGGCCAAAGAGGAAAAGAACTATCCGGACTGTTATGGACGCAAAGTTTAAAAGCCAGCATCTGTGATGGTATGGGTCTGTGTTAGTGCCAATGGCATGGGTAATTTACACATCTGTGAAGGCACCATTAATGCTGAAAGGTACATACAGGTTTGAAAGGTACATACAGGTTTTGGAGAAACATATGCTGCCATCCAAGCAACGTCTTTTTCATGGACGGCCCTGCTTATTTCAGGAAGACAATGCCAAACCACATTCTGCATGTGGTACAACAGCGTGGCTTCATAGTAAAAGAGTGCGGGTACGAGACTGGCCTGTCTGCACTCCAGACCTGTCTCCCATTGAAAATGTGTGACGCATTATGACGCATAAAATACGACAACGGAGATCCCGGACTGTTCAACAGCTGAAGCTGTACAACAAGCAAGAATGGGAAAGAATTCCAGCTACAAAGCTTCAACAATTAGTGTCCTCAGTTCCCAAACGTTTATTGAATGTTGTTAAAAGAAAAGGTGATGTAACACAGTGGTAAACATGACCCTGTCCCAGCTTTTTTGGAATGTGTTGCAGCCATAAAATTCAAAGTTAATGATTATTTGCTAAAAACAATAAAGTTTATCAGTTTGAACATTAAATATCTTGTCTTTGTAGTGTATTCAATTAAATATCGGTTGAACATGATTTGCAAATCATTGTATTCTGTTTATGTTTAACGCAATGTCCCAACTTCATTGGAATTGGGGTTGTATACCATTTACCTTGACTAGGGTCGCAGGTGGGCTGGAGCCTTGGGCGAGAGCCAGGGAACTGGTCACCAGCCAATCGCTAGACAAACAAACGTGACACTCACCTAAGGACAATCAGGTATATGTGCAACCTACTTCGACATTCGGCGAAACAGGTCTAAGCACTTTCTCCCATTTCAGGCCAAAGCGCAGGGGGCCTGGACAAACCAAACATAGGAAACTTAAACATCTACGATGTCTATTTTTAACAAAACATGTCACCACAGAGCCAACAAAGATTATAATATAGGCTGTTTTTGTTTTCATATATCGTATATTTGTATAAATACATGTATTTAACTTTTGCTCGAAGACACCAGCCATAAAGAAAGCTAAATTTTAGCAAGTTTGGCTTCAAACAATCATGTATTCAAACTGCAGTCATGTTAGTTAGCTTAGCATACACAGGAAGTCAGCCAACCTTTTTTACGGGTTCCATCACGTGATGTTCCTTCCGCATCTAGTGGATTTAGAGTCTTCAATGAAGCCAACATGAAGGATTTTAGAATGTAGGAGGAAACCAGAGTACACGCAGAAAACCCACGCAAGCACGGGGAGAACATGCAAATTCCACACAGGAATGCCGGAGTTGGATTTGAAGCTGAGAAATGTGGGATGGATGTGCCAACTACTCATACACTGTGCCACCCAATTTAAATCTATACCAAAGTAAATTCATACTAAATTTAAAATATCAATTTGCAACTTCACACACCCTGACATTTGTGACCACAGGTTCAGAACCCCTAATGTCAAAAAAGTTGTCCAAATACATACAACTGGCACATTTTCTACCACTTTTCTACCACACTGTTAAAGTTCATGGCTGGATTTAATTCCAAATGACGCTGTGTGAAAGGAAGACTCCACCCTGAATCAGTCGCAATTCAATCACATGGCACATATAGACAGACAAACATTCACGCTCACTGAGCAGGACCCGAGTCCATGCCCACTACACAAACAGTGACCCCTGTCTAATCCAAAATCGTACCGACAACATTAGAGTAACCATGTCACAACAAATGAACATTTTCTACTATCAATTTGTATTCATATACTGTATTTGCTTTAATTACAGACACCTTGAATTGTAGCAACAGTTTTTACGTACTTCAGTTCATAATGTACACTATAAAGTTTTCAGTTTTATGAAGCTCTCGTGAATTGGCAAGTGAGTCTAATTAGGTCTCTTCTTGTCATGACAAATCCTGTAGTGTTTGGTGTTGGTGAGTGCTGAGAGTGTTCCTCACTGGTCATGTTCATGCAACGGTCATCAATCACTAACAGTGGGGAGTGAGAGGCGCCCAGCTGGCAGGAAGAGTTGATGGCTTGATGCAACTTATCTTGGACTGCCAAGATAAACTTTTGCAGAGGCACAAGAAGGAAATCAAGTCTAGCTGTACTTTGCTGTGATTGTTTATTGGTGTTTTACACGTGATGAAATTATGTGAAGGCACAGGTTCTTGATGTCATTCTTTGCATACCGTAGTATAGCGATACCAGGCCATTACGCCTACAGGAACTGCAAATGGAAATGCAGTGTTGCCTTGAAATACAAGTTTTATATGTTAAACGACCATGCTTGTAACTCAAAACACGCATATTTAAAATCACTGTTGCCCATTGAAATGAATGGACATGCCATTCATTTGTTCCAGCTTCTCAATACATAGATCACTTTCCAACTGAAACTTTGTGAGTCCCAGGATGCACATGTCTGGAGACAATGAGTCCCAGCAACATATCACCGAATACAGTCCCAGTATATTGCAGATTTTTATTACAGTTGTTACTGTAGTTTTTACACCGTTTGTACAATACTTTGTTATCAGTTGCTCTCTTGCGCAATATATTAAATGTGTTTTGTTTGATTAACATTTTTTAGCAAATATTTTCCCAAAAACTATCTAAACTAAAACTAAATGATAAAATCGATGATTTTTGTGTCACTGATATAGTGATATTAGAGCATAATAATGTAAGTAAATCCTTTATAATATTATTATTATTATTATCTGAGCCGCTTATCCTCACAGGGGCCGCAGGAGCGCTGGAGCCTATCTCAGCTATCATCGGGCAGGAGGCGGGGTACACCCTGAACTGGTTGCCAGCCAATCGCAGGTCACATATAAAAAAACAACCATTCCATTCTTTAAACACTGCTTTGTCAACATGTTCAATGGCTACATCTCTTACAATAGTGAGTAACGCTATACTGTATATAATGTGAGCATATGTGCGCCATATACGATGTCATGTTTGTTTTTACAATGTGGGACAACGGGTTCCATGATTGCAAGCTGATGGGAAATGTCCCACTGTTTTTTTTTTTTTGTTCCCAGCTGAAGAAATTGGGTGGGCTGGTTGTGTTTATAATGGAATTTGTCACTTTAAGGTTTCAAGTTGTGTTGTCTTTGTTGCAACGTCATAGAAATTCGACATACAAGCTCGTTGGTGTTAGCGGGATGGCTTTGTTCATCTGGGTCCTGCTGGGTTTCATGTGTCTGCTTTCAAGTCGCTGAAAGTTTTTTTTTCTTCCTGAAATGGCTGGGTGTACAGGTGGAACCTCTCTTTTTTTTAAGATCCACCACTCAGAAAATAGGGCACATAAGCAACCAAATTAGTCTCACCCTAAAGTCCTGTCTTGTCAAAAAAATGAATGTGCCCGATTTCCAGCACCACGCCGGAAAACTTCAATCCATCCAATCCAAGCATTGCGTCCTCAGATGCAGATTGATCTTACTATATGCATCTCTGCCCATTTTTGTGCGTCTCAGACTCAGACATCAAACGAGATCCCTGCAAAAATGTTTGCAATGTGTTTTTAAATTGGAAAAATAGCACTGTATGATATAGTTCTTTATAAAAACATACAGTAATGACGTGATTAAAGAGTATGTAAAGAATTGAATAGTTCCGTCACATTTTTTGCTTCAGTTCAATGGGCATTGTGCTGCTCCTTTTGATGTTGGCACCTTGGCCACGTGGGGGCAATATAATACAGACATAGAGACACACAAAAAGAGTTTCACACCTGACTCAGTAATCTGCAGCATTATTAAATAATTTTATATATAGCGTATTTGCTTGGGAGAAGTTTATATTAAGTGTCTACATGTGTTACAATACTGTTTGTGTTCAAATATCTGTTGCTTAAAGGGTTATAACACGGTGACACCGATGCTATTCCTTGGCCCATCTATGGCATTGTGCATTGTTTGTTAGCATTAGCTCAGCTGACATCCCTTAGGCAATGCTATGTGGTTGTGTAATTCTCTTTGTTTTACAGTATGTGTAGTTTGCCAATAAACTTCAACTTTGAGTGGCAATAAACAAATTGAAGCCTCTTTTTTGAAGAATTGTTCACTAACTGCCAAATTTCTGCTTTTGGTGAAGTGAGTTGAGTTGAGTTCACAGCCACCATACAGAGCTCGTATCACAATTTCAAAATCAAAAGGTCAAAGCAAAAAAAATCATCCGAACGACGGCTCGTATCTCTAAAAACTCATACCTCAAAGCACCACTGTAAATATGAAGTTACTCATCTCTGTCAAGATTATATTTTAGGATTTCTTGGAAGGAGTTTCAACACAAATTTGAAGTGTGCCTTTGGGAACATATGCCTATTATCCCAGAAGAAAATTTGTAAGGTCAAAGGTAGCTGATGTTGGACAAGGCTCACAATCTTTGTTCGAGTTTATCCCAAACATGTTGAATATGGTTGGAGTTGTTACAACCCCTGATTAAATAATCAATCAATTATGTGGTGTATATTTTAGAACGGAATCAATAAAGTGAATGACGCAATGATGTCACAGTGACACATGGCTCAGATTATGTATAACAGGTTGGTGTCTTGGAGCGAGACCAGTGTTACACAGTCAACAAGCCCTCTTAGCAACTCAGCAAACATTCAAAACAAACACATAGCTAGAGCTTAAACCATACTGCAACTTACACGGTCTCTTTGAGTGTATGAATGATTTTATGCTGGCCATATCTTCAGTATTTAGAGCCAACATAAGACAGGAGAAGAGAAAGGAATGGCTCATCTTACTGACCAGCTCTATCGGCCTATGCTTGATTAATTGCAATCAATAGTCAATTTGAATTTCTTTTTTTTATTACAGGTAGATGGTAAAGATATCGTAACCATCCGTCATCTTGAAAACATAGGAACAATGTATTATTTCTTCTGACAGAGATGAGCACCCATGACGACACCATGGCATGATGACATTATCTGACTCATCCTGCAGAATAGAACGGTTAGAGAAATCTGTGCGCCATCTTCTCCTCAAAGAACAACAGGGGGAGTGAGTTTGTTTTACCATGACCCACAATGATGAGTTTGCATTGCTCAGATCCGCAGAGATACACATCACCGGAACATTAAAAAAAATAAAAAAATGATAGTAACTAATCAGTATATGCTGGCATCTCGGATCTGACGTGAGCAGGACCTCACAGGAGGAACCAAATCTATCACAACAAAGCAAGCATCCTTCACTATGTGAAGGCCACCCCCAACAATCACTTATGATGCAGCAATTGTTTCCGTTTTTCATACAGCAGCATTTAGGAAACTTAATCCACAGAGATCCAAAGAAATTGCCACATCAGAGACGTAACAGAAGATCCAGCATTTATCCCCTTTTTCCTTTTACATACAACCGAATCAACTTGGTCCAATGATGTCAGTTTGATTACATGTATGATAAACAATCATTAAAAACATGAACTGTCCCCCGAAAAGTTAGAGAACAATTAAAAGTCCCCTCTCAAGGATAATTTCTTTAGTCTTCAATTTACCTAACATGCATGGGAGGATGCTGGAATACCCGTAGAAAATCCTCACAAGCATGGGAAGAAAATGCAAGCTCTACACAGGAAGGCCAGAGCTGGGATTCAAACTTACAACCTCAGAAGTGAGAGGCAGGTGGGTTCTGCTGCTGTCAGAGATGTATTCATTCAAAAAAAAAATACAAACATTTATGATTGTACTTGCAGTTTGGTGTGGTGTAAAACAGCACTGCATCATACTGATAGCTGTCTAATAGTTTGACTCTCATGTAGCTAATTTAGGTTGCCCAAAAAAAACATTGGAACGGCTCTCATTATGATACAATGCAGTACAGTAAACCCCTTACCATCGTGGGGGTTACGTTCCAGAACACCCCTGCAAAAAGTGAAATCCGCGATACAGAAATGTTTGTGAACCTATGTTCCACTGTATTTAAGCTCAGTGTTAATGCCCAAACTGTACATAATGTTACAGTGGCTTAAACTTTTAAATTAAAACAAGTTGTTGTTTTTGTTTTTAGTTTTCATGTAAAGCACATTTTTACATAGTTAAATTGTATTTAACTTTTATACTTTTTTTTTTTTCATATTCCTACATGTCGTTCAAAGCCAGCTGAGATAGGCGCCAGCACATGACCCGTGACCCTAGCGAGGATAAGCAGTCCAGAGAATGGATGGATGGATGGCTATTCCTATATTTAAGCAAAATGTTAATGTTCAAATTATGCACAATGTCACTGAGGCTTACGATAATATTACATAGAATTAACTTTTTAGGAATGAAACCTACGGCTTGTTTTTGATGAGCACTTAGGCCTATTATGCTACTGTATTATAAGGTTGATCTTTATGGTGGTACTTTGAGTAAAGTGTTTTTTAGGTGGTACTTGTGGTAAAAAGTTTATGAACCACTGCTTGATATGAATTTAACCTAATATGAATTGCCAGTTTCTTCTCGAGTTTATCAAGCGCAAGCGTAGCTTGTAAATTTGCTTCCAAACAAAACGCAATGCAGACTCACCAATTAACTGAGTCAACATGTAGCTGTTGTAGGATGCTGTCAGTGACAGCATACAGGGGATTCCATGCAGTGTAGCAGGGTGACAGAGTTTCTGTTGTTGGCTATCCACACAGACCTGCTCTGTGCCGTCCTGCTGAGCGTCAGGCTCCCTGCGTCAGACCTTGCCTTGGAGAGAAGGACTATATTATGGCACCTTGGCCCTTGCTCCTTCGCTGAAGTTTGCTGATTTTTCACTGGGAGAAAATGCCAGGGCTCAAGTTTTCTATTTAGGCCACTGAAATGTCCCTATCTTATCACGCGTCTGTGCTTTTGGCTGCAGCAGCGGGGCAGTTCAGCACCCATTCGGGTCCAAGACATACACCGATCAGCCACACCATCAAAAAAATTATTTACCCTCCAAACAGAGATGCATAAATAATTCAAGACTCAGACACTGATTCAAATAGTCAATTTGCTCTACATTTTCAAATACCAGTGCCGATACTTGATACTCGAAGGATTTACATAAGTGCTTTATAGATGACAACTGAAGAGATGTATAACCAATAAAGGCAGAAGACCTCTCTGTGCCCCCGCACATGACATCAACCAGCATCACTTGCTCTTGCACTTCAAACTGGAATGGCCTTGATTTTTTTCCACCTCAACGACCATAAACATCTTGCGACCTCAACCTAGAGCAGAAAAGGAGAAACAGAAATAGAGGATTTAAGACACCCAACGGATGAAATTTTCTCACCGCCTCCACTTACCATACTGACATTGAATAAATGGCTCCCAGCTTGACCTTCAGCTCCCTCTATATGACTCTTTCTCAAAGGAGGATATCACTCAGAATAAAAGAGGACCTCAGCAGAGAGCATTTAGTTTATAGCTCTCACTCTTCAAATATCTGAGGAGTGATGCTGAGGAATTTGCAAACATTTGCTCTATATTATCTTGTTACAAACATTCCTAATCCACACTTTTTGTCTCTGCTAGGAGGGAAACATAATTGAGGTAATTGCTGCTGGTCAGGGCATTTGTTTTTGCTTAGTGGACTGAATCTGGTTTTCCAGGTTTAAAATAGACAGAAAATGTCAACTTGTTGATATTTTTGAGTTCACCTCAGACATGAAAAGACATTACACTGATGATTTGGTCTCCACTGTATATTTTTCAGTGGGCGATGGGCATCTGGGATACCAGCTCTGAGTTTTGTTTGTGCAAAATTAAACATTAATCTGGTGATAGTTGTTTCATATGTTTATGGAACTACAAAACAGTCTTGTGTGGTCCATTATTTAATGAAACACACGCCTAAGGTCCTCAGTATAGAACACTCACTACCTGGAAGAACAGTTTCTCAAGGGGTGAGCACATGACAGACATTGAATAAGACAAGTGGCCTTCTCTCCTCTGTGGGGAGCATCAGATTTGTAAAAGTGGGTATTGGGAGGCTTTTTTGTCTTGGTGAGGCTTTCAGCCTCAGAGACGAGCTGTTTTGGTGCTGTCAGCCTCATTCCCTCCAGTCCATCTCTTCTGGGACAGACGAACTCCCATGAAGGACTTCAGGTGGATTAGCACACCAGAGGACAGCTGGAACTGTTCAGGTGAGAGAGAGAGAGGGCGAGAGAGAGAGAGATAGAGAGAGAGAGAGAGATTATTTGCATGTCCTTTTTTTCTTGGTTCCTATAAATAACACAGTGCAGTTGGAAGCTAAATTAATTTTCTCCTGCTTTATTTCCACACACATCCAAAGCAGACAAGCGCCAGCAGTCTGGCAAAGTCTTTCTATTCCAGTTTGCACTTGCAGTGATTTATTTCTTTTCAATGCAGTTCTCAGGGGTTGGCTCATCTAAACATACGCAATAGACCAAACAGGGCTGTGTTGCGTTTTTGTTGTTGTGCTGCATTATGCCTCCAGAAACGCTAGCCAACTACTACTATGTATGAGGTGAGGCATTTATTTGTTTCAGTTGAGGATACAGATACACTCTACAATTAATAGAAGTATAGCGTATTAGAGAGGAGGTGACTGCTCCTTCACTGATATTGAATACTGAGTACCATCCAGTCATCTTGCTTGGCAATGAGACCCCCTGAGTTTGATGTTTTCCTCCTATGTGCAGCCAAAGAGAGAGTAGCAGGCTGTTTTGGTTAGGCTGCTGGTGACAAATCGCACATCACAATGTCATCAGTGTCATTGGTGTTGCCCAGAAGAAGTGTTGTATGTTGACAGCTTTAGTAAGACCTCACCTTCTTTTCTAAAAGGCTAAGAATGGGGAACTGTGGCAGTTGTGCATGTCAATTATGTGCATCCCTGCCGATATGGAATACTCAAAGGACTGCTGAAACAAAACTCCATGTCCACCATGAAATTTAGAAAGATGAGAAAATGTTGACAATTAAAACTAACCAGGAAGCAGTGTACAACACAAATTAGAACATTTGAAGACACCACTGGGAAACAGAGTTTAAAAAAGGAGCATGGTGACTAAAGAATCGGTCCATCAGGTTGACTTTTGGGAATCAAGAGTATCTGTGCACATTTTCATGGCCGAAGTTGTAGTTTATGAGCCATTTTAGTCTAGTGAGCTAACTGCTGAAAATTGCATGCCACAAGCAGCCATGAAAACATTATCCAATCCTCAAAACAGAAGTCCTTTGTGCAAAACATGTCTTTGGGCCATCCCATTGAACCACAGTTGTGTTTCTTAACTGGAGACTCAAATACAGTTGCACAATGACTTGTGTCTTCGGCCAAAAGAATAAATAAAGCATGTGCATGCTGAGACTTCTTGCCCAAGTATATTGTTTAAAAGTAGCTTTTTCAGAGCTGTAATAACAAACCAAATGATATGGAATATCCGACTGTTCTTATGTGTTTAGGCAGCGGCAGAGCCAATGTGACATTCCATGCCCGTAAACCTGAAGTTACAGTTATGCTTATGATATTGTGTGGTCTGTAAAGACGGATAAATAAAGTGACTCTCAAGCATCTGATCAACCACTGAGTTTTGTCTTTATCTGGAAAGACTGTAAAGCAGCTAAGGTCAGTGGAATATATTTGCAAGACATGCCAACTCCAATGTGTCTCGCATATTTAAAAAAAAAAAAAGTTATTTGCCATTTGAGACCAAGTGTCCCTTCCAATGACTTATAGATTTTTATATCCATGCTAAAAATATAGTCTGTAAAGTTGGTAAATGGTGTCTTTGAGACTTATATTTTTCTCCATCTAATACCCAAATAGACATGAATTCTATGAACACACTATATAATTTATTTCAATGATTTATATACTAAACACTTTATATACAATATAAAAAAATAATTTTGAAAATGAACATTACATTCATTTTGGTTGTGTGAGTGCTTCTTGACAACCTAATTTGGGGCTTTCACGATACTAATATACTGTATATGTGTATATTTTCCACAGGGCTGTCTTGCTTGTCACACAAGAGGCATGGAACATTTATTGTTTTTGCTTCTCATCGGGAACTTGGCTGAACGCTGCACACACACTAAAGTATTAAAGCAATGCTAAATCAATGTTAATGCAGAGTGATGTCTTTATGATTTACAGGACTACACTGCATGGAAGCCAGTCTCGCTCACTTGCTGAATAAACAGAAGTTAGCTCAGCTCAAATAAAATTTGATGAGGAGATAATTTTGTGAGCATACAGCATAAAGGTCTCTCTCATGTTTCGAGGTTCTGCACTCTAAAGGCATACCAACTCAGTCAGCAGCGTGCAAGGGACAAGTTGATGCAAGCTAGAGCTGATCAGGTCCACCAGTGCAAACTGATCTATATTCAAGCCATCTACAGTTATTGACCTTCTCAAATAATTCAATCGATCGACAATTCCCTGGCATTTACAGTCACTGGCAAGAGCTGTTACACCTGCACAGTCATACTTAACACGGAGGCATATAGCCATCCATCCATTTTCCGTACTGCTTAGCCTCACTTGGGTCGCAGGCGTGCTGGAGCCTATCCCAGCTGACTCTGGGCGAGAGGCAGGCTACACCCTGAACTGCTTGCCAGGGCACATATGAACAAACAAACATTCGCACTCACATCTGAGTATGAATTTAGAGTTTTCAATTAACCTACCATGGATGTTTTTGGGATGTGGGAGGAAACCGGAGTACCCGGACAAAAGGTGTTAAAAGAAAAGGTGATGTAACACAGTGGTAAACATGACCCTGTCCCAGCTTTTTTGGAATGTGTTGCAGCCATAAAATTCTAAGTTAATGATTATTTGCTAAAAACATAGTCTCTCCAGCTTGTCCTGGGTTGTCCCCGGGCTCTCCTCCCGGTGTGACGTGCCCGGAACACCTCACCAGGGAGGCGTCCAGGAGGCATCCTAATCAGATGCCCTAGCGAGCTCATCTGGCTCCTCTCAATGCGGAGGAGCAGCGGCTCTACTCTGATCCCCACCCGGATGACCGAGCTTCTCACCCTATCTGTAAGGTAGAGCCCGGACACCCTGCGGAGGAAACTCATTTCGGCCGCTTGTATACAGGCATCTTGTTCTTTCGGTCACGACCCACAGCTCGTGATCATAGGTGAGTGTAGGAACGTAAATTGACCGGTAAATCAAGAGTTTCGACTTTCAGCTTAGCCCTTCTTCACCACAGCAGACCGATACAAAGTCCGCATCACTTCAGATGCTACACCGATCCGCCTGTCAATCTCCCGTTCCATTCTTCCCTCACTCGTGAACAAGACCCCAAGATGCTTGAACTCCTCCACTTGGGGCAGGATCTCATTGCCGACCATGGAGAAGGCACCCCACCCTTTTCCGACCGAGGAGCATGGTCTCAGATTTGGAGGTGCTGATTCTCATCCCAGCTGCTTCACAATCAGCTGCGAACCGCTCCAGTGAGAGTTGGAAATCAGGGCTTGATGAAGCCAACAGAACCACATCATCTGCAGAAAGCAGAGATTCAATACTGAGGCCACCAAACCGGACCCCCTCTATGCCTCAACTGCACCTAGAAATTCTGTCCATAAAAGTTATGAACAGAATCAGTGACAAAGGAGAGCCTTGGCGGAGTCCTTCCCTCACCGGAGAGAAATCCGACTTACTGCCAACATTGCAGACCAAACTCTGACACTGGTCATACAGGGACCGAACAGCCCGGATCAGGGGGTTCGGCACCCCATACTCCTGATGCACCCCACCACAGGACACCCAGAGGGACACGGTCGAACGCCTTCTCCAAGTCCACAAAACACATGTAGACTGGTTGGGCGAACTCCCATGCAACCTCGAGGACCCTGCCGAGGGTGAAGAGCTGGTCCACTGTTCCACAGCCAGGATGAAAATTACACTGCTCCTTCTGAATCTGAGATTCGACTTCCCGACGGACCCTCCTCTCCAGCATCCCTGAATAGACCTTACCAGGGAGGCTGAGGAGTATGATCCCCCTGTAGTTGGAACACACCCTCCGGTCCCCCTTCTTAAAAAGGGGGACCACCGCAATGTTGCAGAGGCGTGTCAACCAGGACAGCCCTACAACATCCAGAGCCTTTAGGAACTCCGGGCGAATCTCATCCACCCCTGGGGCCTTGCCACCGATTAGCTTCTTAACCACCTCGGGGACCTAAACCCCAGAGATAGGAGAGCCCGCCTCAGAGACCCCAGACTCTGCTTCCTCATGGGAAGGCATGTCGGTGGAATTGAGGAGGTCTTCGAAGAGTTCTCCCCACCGACTCACAACGTCCCGAGTCGAGGTCAACAGTGCCCCATCCCCACTATACACCGTGTTGATGGTGCACTGCTTCCCCCCGTTCGTCCCAAACACGCCCTTCCGGGTCTCACTGTCATTGCCCACATGACCATTGAAGTCCCCAAGCAGAACAATGGAGTCCTCAGCGGGAACGCTCTACAGCACCCCCTCTAAGAACTCCAAAAATGGTGGGTACTCTGATCTGCTGTTTGGTGCATATGCACAAACAACAGTCAGGACCCATCCCCCCACTCGAAGGAGGAGGGAGGCTATCCTCTCGTCCACCGGACTGAACCCCAACGTACAGGCGCCGAGCCAGGGGGCAATAAGTATACCCACACCTGCTCGGTGCCTCTCTCTGTGGGCAACTCCAGAGTGGAAGAGAGTCCAACCCCTCTCAAGAGGACTGGTACCTGGTACCTGACTGGTACTTGTTTTGTTTTTTGCAGTCGCTCACCTGTTCCTGCCTGTCTTGTAAAAAAATGAAAAAATAATAATAAAATAGCGTAAGTCCATCTCTTGAAAAGCAGACATTTGCAAACAGTGTTTCATAAGGTGTCCTGTCGTAAATTAGCCTTTAACATGATTTAGCATATGTAGTTATGGCAAAGAAAGAGACCTGAGCAGCGTTTTTGTTTTGCTTTTAAACTGAAAATAAAGACCGACACTGCAAAAAAACTTGTCAGCTTGTTTTCAGACAATTTTCACTTGTTTCAAGATCATTTTTACTTGAAATAAGTAGACAAAAGGTTTGCCAGGGGAGTTAGTTTTTTTTATTTTTTTGATAATTTTTTTTTCTGGGGCTGTGAATCAAGCATTATCTGGTCATTAGCGTTAACACAGCTGGAAATAGGTGGAGTGGTTTTGACCACAGATATGAAGTCTACACACCAGCGCATTGTAGCAATCCGGCTAACTGACGTGCCTATGTGGAGGCCATGTTGGGAACCGATTTTCACGAGGTTTACTTTTTTGTCAATGCCAAAGCGTGTGCTATCATCACAGAATATTTTTCTTCTAAAAAAAAAAAGAAAAGAGAAACTTTTTTTTCAAGTTAATTTGAGGACGAATTCATGGGGTGGGCTAAGGCAAGTTTTGGGTGGCCTTGAACCCACCCAATAAAGGGCTGGCTTCACCGCTGCTGTTAATCAACATGAGCTGTTATGTTGAAATTCGCCTATTTTATGACCAGTTAGATGAAAAGTCTACTGCATTAAATAGATAACCCTATTCAATCCAGAAAAGTAAGCCAAGTACAAAGAAGAGACAGCATAAAGTTCATTCAACTTTTTTGGCATGAACAACTTCTAATCAAAGCTGAAACCCACATATTCAAGCTACTAATCTCGCTTTTCATCAGGAGATAGATCTTTGAGCTGCTCCACTGACAGTGAATAGAACCTTAACATGCTGGATTGTGCTGTGACTGAGCGTAAGAATCCAACTATAGCTTAGACAGTAACAGTATCGGAGCAGAGCATATCTTTGTGAAACTTGTCTGCAAGACGGGCAAAATGTGGCACTTGAAGGTTGTTGTTCAATATATTTCAACTCATACACATAATTCTTATAGGATTAAGACTTCTCATGCATTTGCTCGTATGAAAATAGAGGATATTCTCAGATCTGAAGTCCCTCGTAAATTTAGAATTGCTCAAAAACAGAGACAAAACCTAACTTGTTAAGGTTCGGAGTAAAAACATATAGATGTTTGATTGTCAGTAGAAAATGACAGAATAGGTTCTTCTTTGTTCCTTCAGTCACTCACTTTTTTTAACTGTGTTGTCAGATGCAAAACAAAATCACTTCTCACAAAATATTGTCAAAGGGCTTTCCAGTCAGGCAACCCATATGGAAATTCCTTACAACACAAGTAGATGTTGAAAAAAAAGATTATTATAGGGAATCATCCTCCTTTTTGGTATCATAGTCTTACAATGATATCAGATTTAGCTTACTTTGAAGTCATAAGATTGTGATGCCTAAATGTGAAAAGGTTGTTTTTCATGTACCAAGAATAGACAAAAGAGAGTCACCTCACTGGCCAATTCCCACATGTGACAAAACCCCATGGTTATCTAGGTGACTTCCACCCTGTTCATCCCGTTTGAAGCAGTATCTTCCATTGTTACCGTCGCTATCTACCTGCACTTCATCTCAATACCTGCTCCTTTATAGGGCGAGGAAACATATTTGGTAACTTACATCAAAATCTCACGATGAACCAGTAAAACAATGTGATTTCTCCCATCCAATCGGCAGAGAAAAGTATGATGTCACACTCAGGAGATAGGGGTTCGAATCTCTTTTGGAACATCTCTGTGTGAGGTTTGCGTGTTCTCCCCGTGCTTACGTGCGTTTTCCTCCGTTAACTCCAGTTTCCTCCCACATTCTAAAAACATGCATGTTAGGCAATTTGAATACTTTCATTCATTGTTGAGCCAGCACATATTTGGCATTTTGCTAATCTCACAGCACACAAGCAAACAAAAATGTCACAAAAGTATATCTACTGAAATAATCTCATCTCAATTGAATTTACTCACAAACTGACTTACTCAGTGTGAAGTTTGGGTCTGTTTAGTTTAACAGAAAGCTATTCTGCTGTATGAATAGCTTCAGGTAGAAACAAGTGAATTGTACCATCTGCCCTTTTAGTGGGGCAAAGCTATATGAAGATCCATACATTATTTGTAATAAAGAAAGAAAAATGTACAGACCAACGAAGTGAAATTTTGACTTCCAGTATAAAAAGTGTACGTGGGCACTCCTGCTGATGTCACCTTGTAGGCACAGGAGACATCCAGGCTTCACAATGCAATGTTGTATGTCAGCAACATCATAAGGACATGACGCTATCCCCTCGAGGAGTGGTCGTCGCAATGCACTGTATGCACTATAATGTGAGCATCTTGATGACATTGTGACAAGCGTGTGTGATGGAGTAAACATGTAATTGGATTCTGTGGTTGTGAATAATATCAGTTGGATGAACAAGCAGCATTTGAATTAAAGACCTCAGCAAACCACGAAGGTTACGAGTGTGGGAATCCAACAATAAAAAGGAAGCTGAGTAAGTGTGGAAAATAGTGTTAGACTGCCCTCTTGTGTGGAGAGCATTTAGTTTACTATGCATCATGTGTGCATGTGTTTCCTTTGAACTCCAGCATTAAGATTCTAAAGATAGCATATTTCCAAACACAGTGATCATTGTGTACAGTAACTTCCCTTCACCTATGATCAGGGTCTAGTAATCACTGCATTATTGGTGTGTTATCACATTGCTGAACAGTGGAACGTGTATTTCATTTGCTTGACATTGATTAAAAGAAATACTTTTCATCTGAGTCACTTTGTTACATAGCCACTGACACAGAGGAAATCAGGAGTTTCAGAAGCCGTGGTGTGAAGTAGTACAACTACTTTGTGACTGTACTTGTATAGATTTGTAAGGTATTATGACTTAATACTTTTATTCCCTACATTTGAAGACCAATATCTGTACTTTCTACTCGTTAGTTTGTCATAAGGCGTGTTACTATTTTCAACCTTGAATAACATGACATAAAAAAAGACATAAGGAGCGGTAAAAAAAAAATATATATATATATATATATATATATATATATATATATATATATATATATATATATATATATATATATATATAGCCCTTAATCACTAAAGAGTCTCAAAGGGCTTCGCACGGGCCCACAGTTGACAAAAATCAACTCCATCACCTGCTCAACACCCCCCATCCCAAAAACTCAGAAAAAACCCATTTGAGCTCGGTGTCATTGAGATGGGATCGCAGTTGGGAGGGACCCCCATTCCGGGATTTCGAGGCTGCGATGGATGACGAGTGGGCTTCATGGATCACATGATATGATGCTGTACAATGTTAATATAAACAGCATGAGAGTCCATTTAATGGAATTAAGTGTTGCATTTTATGTATACAGGGTGATTGAAAAGTAACTCCCTATTTTAAAATACTTACGGGAAGTTATGTCTTCCATCCCACAAGAGTTCCTTGTGAAATCAGTTAATGCGGTTCCCAGGCGTCTTGAGAAACTGGTGACTAATGCTGGCGCCCATATCGAATTTTAAATAAAACTCCATGCAATACACTTTCTTCTCATGTTCATTTCTTGTAAAAATTATAGTTCCGAAATAAATTACAAGCACTTGAAAATAGGGAGTTACTTTTCAAACATCCTGCATATATTTTTTTTTTTTTTTTTGTGTTAACAATTTTTTAAGATTACTTATTTTTTGTCTTTAAATGATTGTAATCATGTAAAGCACATTGAGTTACCTTGTGTAGGAAATGTACTATAAATTTGCTTTGCTTTGCATGTTGATGCTTCCAGTGAAGTAGTTCTTTCGCAGAACCTGTCGCAGTCAGTCGATGCAGAATCCTTACAGCAACAGCCTTACTTCAATCATTCCCCCCCAGCCCCCTCGCCAAACACGGACGGGGTGGGGAAGTGAAGCAGAAGTAAAACAGGACAAAATCCAGATGTCAGGGGATAAGGCAGAGCATGTGACCAATTGCATAATGGGTGTGGTTTAACTAAATGCAAGAGTGTTGAAATATCTCTTAAGTCAATATTTTGACTTCTCTACAGATATAGCTGCTCTAATTTCTATGGGTAAGCCATTCCAGGGTACTGTAGGCTAACTGTGTTAACTGTAGGCTATCTGTACTTAATTGTCTATGAAGATGTACTGAGAAATTGAGACATGTACTACAACATCAGAATTTTAATGAAAGGAATGGGGGGGGGGGGAATCTGTTGTGAACAATTGTGAGAGGGTTTGGAAATGTGTCCATGTTATTTTGAGAAAGTAATTTCTGTTTCAAGAAATGAGCCGAACCAGTTGAGAAAAGCTGTAAAATAGGTACTGTGTAACCGACAGTAAACATTTATTTTTACTTTTTACGTTTGAACTTAAGTACTTTACAGAGACTGCTTTTTATTATTACTTAAGCAAGGGAGTTGAATAAGTACTTCTTTTACCAGAGTTTTTCTTTGTATGGAAGTATTCTACTTAAACACAGAGTGTGATAACTTTTTCCTCTGCATGAAGTAGTTGTGCATAAAATGTAGACAAAGGTTACTGCGCTTTAGCCCGCCATCATGAATGTTCATTTCTCTACCGTAAGCCGCAGTACATCCAACCGGCCTCACAAACGCAGACCACGTGTAACCACACCAGCCCAGGACCTCCACATCCAGCATGTTCACCTCCAAGATTGTCTGAGACCATCCACCCGGACAGCTGCTGCAACAATCGGTTTGCATAACCAAAGAATTTCTGCACAAACTGTCCGAAACCGTCTCAGGGGAAGCTCATCTACATGCTCGTCATCCCCATCGGGGTCTCGACCTGACTGCAGTTCATCATCGTAACTGACTCGAGTGGGCGAATGCTCACATTCGATGGCATCTGGCACGTTGGAGAGGTGTTCTCTTCACGGATGAATCCCGGTTTTCACTGTTCAGGGCAGATGGCAGACAGCGTGTGTGGCGGGGTGTGGGCGAGCGGTTTGCTGTCAACGTTGTGGATCGAGTGGCCCATGTTGGGGTTATGGTATGGGCAGGCGTATGTCATGGACAACGAACACAGGTGTATTTTATTGATGGCATTTTGAATGCACAGAGATACCGTGATGAGATCCTGATGCCCATTGTTGTGACATTCATCCACGACCACCTCATGTTGCAACATGATAATGCACGGCCACATGTTGCAAGGATCTGTGCACGATTCCTGGAAGCTGAAAACATCCCAGTTCTTGCATGGCCAGCATACTCCCCGGACATGTCACCCATTGAGCATGTTTGGGATGCTCTGGATCGGCGCATAAGACAGCGTGTTCCAGTTCCTGCCAATATCCAGCAACTTCGCACAGCCATTGAAGAGGAGTTAGACCAACATTCCACAGGCCACAATCAACAACTTGATCAACTATGCGAAGGAGATGCGTTGCACTGCGTGAGGCAAATGGTGGTCACACCAGATACTGACTGGTTTTCTGACCCCCACAATAAAGCAAAACTGCACGTTTCAAAGTGGCCTTTTATTGTGGCCAGCCTAAGGCACACCTGTGCAATAACCATGCTGTCTAATCAGCATCTCGATATGTCACACCTGTGAGGTGGGATGGATTATCTCGACAAAGGAGAAATGCTCACTAAAACAGATTTAGACAGACTTTGAGGGAAATGGCCTTTTGTGTATGTAGAAAAAGTTTTAGTTCCTTGAGTCCAGCTCACGAAAAATGGCAGCAAAAAACAAAAGTGTTGCGTTTATATTTATATATATATATAAAGTGAAAACATTTTTTAAAACAATATCATTAGTGTGTCCCACATTAGTTACATAATCACCCAGTTGGAAAGAAAATAAATGTAGAACATTTCTACTGCAAGTATCTCGTTGACCCGTCCAACTGAATGTTCACTATTGTCCGAGTTGTTTCATTGACGTCAATGTGACAGCGACGACTTGCAGCACAGACACGCGAGTGCTAATTAAAGTAATACGTTAGTGACAGGATTTATATTTATAACTCCCACGTTTCTTATCATACACGACCCCACCGACCCTGACAAAATACATCCCTTTCTACCACAAGAGGGCGAAGTTGTCTATGGGTTTTCACAGATATTTGCATGATCCAGTATTGTGTTCACTGTGCTGACAAAACAAAAAAGTCAGCAGAGTACAACGTCAGTTAGAGTGTCCAATTATACATTTTTAATTTACCGGGCCAACAATTATTTATTCACACCAAATAATGCATTTTCTTTCCATTTATCTCTCCCAGCGACGTGTAGTGATCGGTAGAAAAATCGAATTCTCTTCCACTAGATGGCAGAAGGTACATAATTAACCTTTATTTTTTTTCTCATGTAAAATATTTGCCTTGGCTCAAATAGCAGTTGGAAAACACTCTGGCCAGACACAGACAGACAGACAGACAGACAGACAGACAGACAGATAGATAGATAGATAGATAGATAGATAGATAGATAGATAGATAGATAGATAGATAGATAGATAGATAGATAGATAGAATGTGTACAAAGTGGAAAGCGTAATATTTTTCAAAAGGTTATTTACAATGAAAATGGAAATGGAACAATCACACTTAATGGCGTACTATGCCCACATACGACGTATATTATACGTGTCCTCGAGGTCCGGGGAATAGTTGAATGGGAAGATTCGAACCAGATGTTGAATGGGGCCAATAGGGGCCAGCCAATAGGGAGCGAGGCCGTTGGGTCTGTGGGAGGAGCTTGAATCTCTCCTCGGAGATCGGGGGTAGCTCTATCAGGTAGTTTAAAAACCAAGCAGGTCGACAACAGCAGCAGCAGCAGCAAACAACCCTTCAGTCGTAGAGACTTTTCCTTCATTATATCAAAGTGTCTGGATATGCACGCTGTTTGCCCTCCAACATGCTGAGCACCAAAGTTTCCTGCGTGGGAATGATGAGCGCCGCCGTGGGGATGGACCGCAGCAGGGTAGGGGAGAGGCTGCAGGCCGCCGTGGCCGGGTTGCAAGAGCTCCATCTGCTTCGGGACAGACAGGGCGACATGGTGAGCTGGGCGCTCGGGGTGAACCGGGAAGAGCCGCTCGCTCGCCTGCACGCCGGTCCGGAGGACGCCGGGAGGAGGATGGGGGCGGAGGAGCAGCGGTTGGAGGCGACCCTCACAGCTCTGAAGCAACAGCTGGTAGGAAGTTGGTTTCAACGCAAAGTCGTAAAGGAGATCACTTAAAATAGATGTCTGGAATCTGACGAGAATATTTTCAATCGCGCGCTTTTCATCCTTAGCTCGATTGTAAATCGTTTGGTATGAATGCTGCAGTCAGCTGATGTGCGCACCTTGGTTTATTAGCATACTTTCAAGCACTCAGCTGGAGATAGGAAGCGAGATTGGAGTCATAAATCAGGTTCATTGCTGTGGCAAAGTATAAGTGATGGAGGCTCCAGGGGGGTAGTCGCGATCGTTAACCACTAATGCCAGGAAATAATCAAATGAAGGATGCTGTGTTCTGTCTTAAGAGTGACAATCACTGACAACTGGCAATGTGAGGTCCTGTCCGTGACAAGCTTGGCCGTGCGTTATAACCGTTTGCAGGAAGAGCAGGGATTCTCACGCCTGCCCAAATTACAATGATTTATTGTGTGATACTTGTGCTCCATATGAGGGTTAAACCTCACCAAGTCTCTTCACGTCGTCCCATTTTAAATTAGCTATATATTGAGTTGCTCAAAAGTCACATTTTTGCTGTATATTCTAAACACTTGAATTGTTGATGCCGGAAAATAAATGTAATATAATGAACGTGATTTAAAAGTATATCTATTTTCCACCCCAGTAACAACTGTAACAGTAATTGCCAGGCCTTGGCCGCAAACCAAACAGTCCTCCATTCCTCCATCCCAACCCCCAAGCTTCGCTCCTCCAAGCAGTTTACACAATGGCCAGCCTTCGCTGTGGGGGAGAAATGAGTTACCCACCACTGCTTTTCCCTGCTCCCCCATGTCCTGCTGGGGTTAATAATCAGCCACAGCTGAGTAGTACCTCTTTTTCTAAGGATTGTACAGTAGTTGTAGTTTCTTGCCTATTTTTTCATTTCCTGCTTATTTTGTTATACCCAAATGTAAATAAGCACAAGAGCACAAACTCATGTTTTAGCTAGTGATGCGCATATTTGACAGGGGTTTGTCTGAAATAACATATTCTTTCTTACAGTCTCGTCTTCGGAAACAGGATGTAGGACTGAAGACTCACCTCCAGCAGCTTGACCAACAAATAAGTGATCTGAAGCTTGATGTAAGCAAGGCGTCCACTGAGCAACTGGAGAGTGACAGCAGGCCAAGTTCAGGTGTGTATGCTCACATTATCCCACACGACTCTCTACATTTAAGGAAGGAAGCATGAAGCCAATTGAGTTTCACCATTGCGTAATTGTTCTCTCCAGGTTTCTATGAGCTCAGTGATGGAGGCTCTTGCTCCTTGTCAAACTCCTGCACATCTGTGTACAGCGAGTGTCTGTCATCTTCCCAGACAAGTCTTCTCCTCCCTCCCACAAGTCCGGCTAATTGTCAAGTTAACCCTGCATTACACGCTGATGTATACCGTCGTCGTTCCGCTGATGAAGTTGCAACCCACCCCAACCCTACCCGGGCAACAGGCCTTCATCTGGGGAGCAGTAGGATCAGAGCAAGCTCTACTGTCACTGAACTTGGACGACCAAGACCTGTGTCAACAGGTAGACATTCCTTGACGGCTCTTTTGTTTACCGGTAATTTCTATCATGGAGCAATGGAAAACACATAATCCTATGAATTGAAACTCACATAGTACAACATTAGGTACTCATGTGTTATTGAATAAAATCCAATAATAATGTGCGCATTTATTAAAATGAACATTGTCATTTTATTGACTGGCATGTGCATTAATTAAATCTATATATGTACGCTACCATACAAAGGTTTGGACATAGTTTCTCATTCAGTATCACTAGAAAGTGTGTATAGATGTTTGACTGATAGTGTAGTTTAGTACTGTATATATACTCAGACTTCATTTCATATGTCATGTGAAAGGTCAATTCTGGTTTTATGCTTGTTGTGTTTCCCAGGTGACCTAGACAGGATGATGACTCTAGGGCTGAACTATAAACCAGTGGATGCTAAGAAACCACCACATCCTAACATCCCCACAATGAACCCTAAGTTCCAGAGCAATCTGGTGTCCCGCAGTGGAATTGAATTGTACCACTACCCAAGCCCCTTGCATGCCATCGCCCTCCAAAGTCCGATCTTTTTCAATAGTGGGGAATCGGCCATACCTGGACTTATAGATGGAGACAAGCCCCCAGTGAGTGATTCTGACATGCTCCATGAGGGTACTGAAATGGGATGTGATACCAATACTCTGGGTTACATTGACAAACTTCTCCAGCGTAGCTACAACAAAATCCACATTCAAATGGCACCTGAGGCTGTGCAGACAGACGGCAACTATCAGAGGAAACCACCTGAAGTCGTAACTGTGTTTCCTCAGAAACCGGTATCTCTCCCTCAGCCTCCCCCAACTCAAGCCACAAACATCATGCCACTAGATAATGAACAGAGGAGACACTGCATGACACATTCCTGTCCAGAAACAACTGATAACACAGGCCACCAACAGTCTGAGAGACCTCAGGAGGTTTCATATAGGTATTCATATCCTGCTGTCGTGAGAGAGTACAGCTCTGATGAGGTCACTACTTCAACACTGAGGAAGAAGAACAAAACACATGTTAGTTTTTTGTCAAGAGGCCACACAGAAAAGGTATGTGGAGACTGCCTACAAACAAGGCCCACAGACAAGAAGGGTCATATGCAAAGACCAGTCACGTCACACAGTTCAAGCGCAGATGACAATCAAGTCTTTGAGGTGCAAAATGGCCACACTGGCTCCCCCCAGTTTGTCCATGCCAAATTTGTCCCTGCTGGAATTCAGAGGGTCAAAGTGAGACAAGTTGATCGTAAAACCAAAGCAGTAAAACTCAGACGAAAGAGCAGTGAGAAGCCTCGAGCACTGAGGCAGCAGCACACCTACTCATCTGGCGAACGAACCCGAGAATCCAGTGGGTCCAAGGGCGAACTGAGAAGACCAGGAAAGGGGAAGGTGTTCCAGAAATACCCCTGCTGTCCAAGTGAGGAGCACAAACAAGGTTCAGGCTCAGACTCAAGCCAATGTGGCGCCGGAATAATCTACACCCACAAGGTCCATACGAAGCCACACCCTGCTCCAGCTGCTACCAAGTCCAGCAAAAGCCGCAGATTGCAATGCGGTGAGTACGAAAGGCCTGCAGATCAGAGGAAGAAGAGGCAAGGGGCTGCCAAGTGGATATCTGATGGGGAGAAGTTCCAAGCCTTGTGTGCTCAATATCAGAAGTCCAAAGACTTCTATGCGCATGCACCAGGGAGTATGCATTTAGACCGCAGTACAAGCGCCAAGTCAGGCCACTGGATAGGACCTCATCGTCCTTCCACATCATCTAACTCATTCAATGCAAAACTCAATGCCAGATACCCCCCAGCACCCTACCACATGTCCAGCCTCTACCCACCTCGATGCGAGTCTGAGTACTCAGCTGAGTGCATGTCACTCTTTCATTCCACCATTGCCACAAGCAGCGATGGGGAGCTGAGCGATAACACCACCAATCGCTTTGGAGATAGTGAGTCCAGCCAGAGTTTCCAATCCTTCTCCGACTCTGACAGCAGCCTGTCCATGGAGGACGGGGACCATCTGGATAGCCTTGAGGAGGAGGGTGACCTGGTATGGGCCGAAGCTTCTCTGGGGCCCACTGCAGCCGGAAAGTCCCTCCAGCAACTCCCACGACCAGAGCCTTCAGCTTGCCGCATCAAAGCTTCACGAGCCCTGAAGAAGAAGATTCGACGCTTCCAGCCTGCCTCGCTGAAGGTCATGACCCTGGTGTAGAAGAGTTACCTCGGGCAACATATTTGTCAATGGGTGAAAAAAAAAAAAAAAAAACAGAACTGTGGGAAACATAACTTTGTTGGGAAAATCTCAATTCTACCCTTCTTTTTTCTGATTGTTTTTCATGATCATTGTTATAACCAAAACTTTGTTTTTTTTTTATTAGAAAAGCATGCTTGTATAACACAATTATACTTACACGTATTTGTAAATCTTGATCTTGTTCTAATTCATTTCTCATTGCATGTCATATTAGTCATATTGAAGACTTCAATATAAAGTCGTAAAAATGTGTACATTGGCAAATAAACCCAACGTTATTTCATGCAGTTGTTTGTCTGTTACTGTATTTATATGATCTGACTAACAATCCATGTTTCTTATAATAAATTGCCAATTGATAAATATTGAATCAGCTTGCATGAGCCTTTTAAGGCATGCTTCACTTTTGCAACATATTTATACAACCACTGATGACTGTGGGTTTGATTGAGATGTCTTTTGCACTGAATTATTAGCTATTAGATGTGAGTAAACTGCATTCTGGTTACTATCATGTAGTTGAAACAAAACATCTTGAGCCTGACAAACATCCTGCTGAGGCTAACCAATTTAGCACAGATATCTGTAACAGCTCCTTATCTAGTTTCCTGATTCCGACCAGCTGTTGGCTTAATAAGTTGCAGATTCAACATTCGACCCAGACAGTCAAGCTTAATTAGTGGGGTGAAACGGCACTCAGACATTCAAATGAAAGTAAACACATTTTCGCTGAAGCAGTAAAACTAACAATCACCACACATGAATGGACATTGTGATGACAGTAAGTGAGTGAGCTACAACTCGTTTGTCAGAGCTTAGGCTTTGACTTTTAAAACGACTAGTGTACATGGGCTGGAGGAGAAATGAGAAATGGTAGGACCTTTATTGCTGAGCTATGAAAAAGAGATTAGATTGTGGACAATGGCATGAAGATCAAATAATCTTATTTGCAAAATGAATTGAAATTCTTTTAAAGATTTAGTGAGCAAAAATCTGTTAGTGAATGTAAATGGTCTAGTGACCAATCTTTCAGGCATCAGATCTCTCCTGTGGTCATATATAATAACATTTTCTCCCATCACCCAGCCAGTCTGACCTGACATTTTCTAAGAAGCTTACAGGGATGCCATATAGTCAGTGTATCATCAAATTTGACTTTAAAGGTGTGTTCCCTGCAGCTATAATCACTACAGAGGCAAGTATGTAATTCCCATTAAGTCAGAGCTTGTCTCATTCTCCTTTAACAATAAACCATTGCTCTTCAAGAAGAAAAGGAAAACTTTGAGTTAAAATGCTCACTGAAGGGCAACTCAGCAGCGCTCGTCTTTTTACGCATCGCAAGATGTAGGTCTAAAGGGCAAAGGCAACAATTCACATCAAAGTTAGTTTTTAAATTCTGCAAATTGCTTCAACTGAATTGACTATTTGGGGTTTCTATGCTCTCTGTCCTCTCCATGAGGGTGACAACAAGGCCTTGGTAGGATTAGAGCTGCTGTTTTTAAGCAGGTTCAGAGAGAGCTGGACTTCACTTTGATGTTGGGTGAAGCAGGACTGTGTCAGCTTGACCTTGTGTTCTGGGTGACCTTTGCAGCTGTAGCACTGGCTCATCTCTGAGGATATCTACAAAAGAGGGGTTAGGGGGGATTTTTATAGCCTTGCTGTCTCTGGGCTCTTCTATTCATGTTTAGCATGTCTGTTTTGCGTTCCCTTTTGTGGGCAATGGGTCAAATGATCATCTGATAATCGGCTTTTCAATAAAAATGTAAGTGCATACAAATACTTCTACTGGAGCAATACATTTAAACAAAAATATTTGAGGCAAACAATGGTCTGAGATTGAAACACCTTGCCCATGATTCTACAGATGTGCATATGGCACATAGAGATTAGACAATTAAGAATACTATTACCTGGGTGGCTGATATCTTACAGAAGTTTTAGTTAAGTGTAGATGTATTTTGTATGGAAGGTGTTAGCTTCTTTCTGAAATACTTCCCATTGATGCCTTTCAAGTCATAATGAAGGACCGCAGATGTCACGTGGAATCTCATTACATAGATTGTCGTTCAGGCACTCAGACTCTGACATCAAATGCAAGAACACACATGGGCAGATGTCAGTTCTCATCAATATCATACACTTTTGTGCTGACACCACAAAGACTGGTGGAAATATCACATCTGCTTGCCAAAGGAAAAACAGAACAAATCATGCCTTTTTCAGAGAACCATGCATCTGAGTATAATAAGATGCATCTCCATTAAAAGGCAGGGATTTCTACATTTTGGCTAAATCGGTCTCTAGGGATTTGATGAGGAAAAAATATACATGCAGCAACTGGTCAGCTTGGGTACTAGTATATCTATACTTCATAAATCACAACGGGTTTCCCCTTGCACATGTTCTCTGAACCACATTATTGTTGTGAACATCCAAAAGGATATAAATAGGTAAAACGGTCATTAAAGGTGCGCTCAGTGCTGGGACAGATGATTACGTAGGTCATTAGAACGCATGTCGCTGAGCTGCTTTGGACAGTGATCTTATTACATGTTACACATAAGGTCACTGAGCGATGATTCTTGCTGTTAGCACAACAGTCAAAGCATATTTCTATTGTATAAACCTGTGAAACAAAGTAACTGATCCAAAATATTATTCGCTTTAACAATTCTCTGGCAATGTGACAACTATGAAACAAGAGCAACATTGCAAACAAACGCAAAACAGAGTGTAGAGAGGGGAAAGAAAAAACAAAGGGTGTGCCGCAGACAGGTGCTAATTAAACTCTGACTCGGTTCACTTGAGTCCCAGTTGGAGGAGGGGTTCTCCTTTTACGTGAGGATGAGGTAATCCCAAATCCTAATTTATACCAGACTTTACTAGTCTGTCTCCAGGCTCATAACACATCTCTTTGCACTCTCTCGTTCCCATTTATCTTTAATTCCAGTGAAGCCACTCATATTTACCTTTGGTTTATTCTGAGAATGTTTACAAGAAGAGAACCGAACCTAGTCTGTGTTTATCTTACAGTAACTGTATTGTTTTTGGTCTGATATAACTAGTTTTGCTGGGTGTGCTTGAGTCATGTGAGATGTGATGTGACTTCCGAGATGGGAAAACTTGGGACAGGGGAGATGGGCTCCTTTTATAGATGTGGATTCTGACGACAAGGGGCAACTTGAAAACTCATTGTCCAGCTTTCCACTGGCAACAGTGAGGAGAACATGCTTTCTTGTGGAGGATCATCTGGCATACATTATTTCATTTCAACTTCTAAATCTACTAATGCAAAAAACGGTCTACTGTTCTGTATATACTGTATATATCAGTTTAGTCTTTGTTATATTATTGTTGGTTTCATGTGGCAAAAATATGGTTATGTTGTATGATAAGTCATACAGTAAATTTTGTATACCTCTCTCGCTGGGTATTATATTTATGTATACACATAGTCTAAAAAAAATACTAAAATACACATGCGTCTTTGGACGCCTCTGTATGGAGGGGGTGGGTTTTTTAGTATCTTTTGTCCCCTGTACATATGAAGGAGGCTGAACCGGAATGTCCAATCTCATGAATGTCATTTTGTCTGCAGCTGGAGTTAAGGAGCAGGCTTCTCTGGTTGTGTAGAAGTGGACAATAGAGATAGGGAACAGATATTTGAAGAGATTGAAAGTGAAGGGAAGAAGTGAGCAGGGTAACGATAATGACTAAGACTTGCAGGCATGAAGGCCGAAGCAAATGGTGAACAAGCCCAAAGAGATTCATGCTGTCCTCCTCGTGCAAGGCATAGCAGGCCCTTCCTTTACCACCACCTGCTCCTCTTTAAGCACATCCTGTCATTTAATAGCTAATCCCTTCATTCACTCCACTGTGTTTGCTTACCATTGTTTCAACTCTCTTCAAGCTGTGGTCAGGGGGTGGTTCAAAAGTTCGCAGTGCATGGAGAGCATGCACTCACACCAACAGAGGGCAAAATGAGTGCATTTGCCCCTGCCAAGCAATTGTCTAGAAGAGAAAATCCTTGTGCATGTATGCAAAGGAGTGTTTGTCAAGCATGGTGGACGACACGTGAGTACATCTGCCTCACGGTTCTGAGGACCCGGGTTCAAATCCGGCCTCCCCTGGGTGGAGTTTGCATCTTCTCCCCGTGCCTGTGTCGGTTTTCTCCGGGTACTACAGTTTCGTCTCACATGCCCAAAACATGCATGGCAGGTTAATTGAAGACTCTAAATTGCCCATAGGTGTGAATGTGAATGTGAGTGCAAATGCTAGTTTGGCTATGTGTGACCTGCGATTGGCTGGCGACCAGTTCCGAGTGTACCCTGCCTCTCGCCCAGAGTCAGCTGGGATATGCCCGAGCACAGCCGTGACACTGCTGAGGATAGGCGGTACACAAAATGTGTATGTGTGTGTATATATATATATATATACACACACACAACTCACACACATATACAACCCCAATTCCAATGAAGTTGGGACGTTGTGTTAAAAATAAATAAAAACAGAATACGATGATTTACGAATCATGTTCAACATGTTCAAACGCTATTCAATTGAATACACTACAAAGACAAGATATTAAATGTTCAAACTGATAAACATGATTGTTTTTAGTAAATAATCATTAGTAAATAACCTTAGAATTTTATGGCTGCAACACGTTACAAAAAAACTGGGACAGGTGGCAAAAAAGGCAAAGTTGAGGAATGCTCAATACCTGTTTGGAACATCCCACAGGTGAACAGGCTAATTGGGAACAGGTGGGGGCCATGATTGGGTATAAAAGGAGCTTTCCTAAATTGTTCAGACATTCACAAGCAAAGATGAGGCGAGGTTCACCTCTTTGTGAACAAGTGCGTGAGAAAATAGTCGAGTTTAAGGACAATGTTCCTCAACGTACAATTGCAAGGAATTTCGGGATTTCATCATCTACAGTCTATAATATCATCAAAAGGTTCAGAGAATCTGGAGAAACCACTGCATGTAAGGCCGAAAACCAACATTGAATGCCCGTGACCTTGGATCCCTCAGGCGGCACTGCATCAATAACCGACATCAATGTGTAAAGGATATCACCACATGGGCTCAGGAACACTTCAGAAAACCAATGTCAGTAAATACATTTCGGCGCTTCATCCGTAAGTGCAACCTGAAACTTTACGATGCAAAGCAAAATCCATTTATCAACAACACCCAGAAACGCCGCCGGCTTCTCTGGGCCCGAGCTCATCTAAGATGGACAGATGCAAAGTGGAAAAGTGTACTGTGGTCCGACGAGTCCACATTTCAAATTGTTTTTGGAAATTGTGGACGTTGTGTCCTCCGGGCCAAAGAGGAAAAGAACCATCCGGACTGTTAGGGACGCAAAGTTCAAAAGCCAGCATCTGTGATGGTATGGGGCTGTATTAGTGCCAATGGCATGGGTAACTTACACATCTGTGAAGGGACCATTAATGCTGAAAGGTACATATAGGTTTTGGAGAAACATATGCTGCCATCCAAGCAACGTCTTTTTCATGGGCGGGCCTTCTTATTTCAGCAAGACAATGCCAAACCACATTCTGCACGTGGTACAACAGCGTGGCTTCGTAGTAAAAGAGTGCGGGTACTAGACTGGCCTGCCTGCAGTCCAGACCTGTCTCCCATTGAAAATGTGTGGCGCATTATCCATCCATCCATTTTCTGAGGCGCTTCTCCTCACTAGGGTCGCGGACGTGCTGGAGCCTATCCCGAGCTATCATCGGGCAGGAGGCAGGGTACACCCTAAACTGGTTGCCAGCCAATCGCAGGGCACATACAAACAAACAACCACTCACAGTCACACCTACAGGCAATTTAAAGTTTCCAATTAATACATGTTTTGGGGATGTGGGAGGAAACCAGAGTGCCCGGAGAAAACCCATGCAGGTACGGGGAGAACATGCAAACTCCACACAGGCGGGGCCAGGGATTGAACCCCGGTCCTCAGAACTGTGAGGCTGACGCTCTAACCAGTCGTGCACCGTGCCGTGTGGCGCATTATGAAGCGTAAAATACGACAACGGAGACCCCGGACTGTTGAACAGCTGAAGCTGTACATCAAGCAAGAATGGAAAAGAATTGCACCTACAAAGCTTCAACAATTAGTGTCCTCAATTCCCAAACGTTTATTGAATGTTGTTAAAAGAAAAGGTGATGTAACACAGTGGTAAACATGACCCTGTCCAAGCTTCTTTGGAATGTGTTGCAGCCATTAAATTCTAAGTTAATGGTTATTTGCTAAAAACAAAAACGTTTATCAGTTTCAACATAAAATATCTTGTCTTTGTAGTGTATTAAATTAAATATAGGTCGAACGTGATTTGCAAATCATTGTATTCTGTTTTTATTTGTTTAACACAACATCCCAATTACATTGGAATTGGGGTTGAATATATCCATAATAATTATTATAATTAACATAATTATTGTTTAATGACAACTATTTTTTTGTTTAGTTTGTAAGTATGGTATTGCAAGAGTTAACTCCTTTTTACAACAAATTGGAGTTTGATGCATGAGAAAAGCAAATATTTGCAGCATTATTATGCTCAGTTTCAAATATTAACACTGCAAGAGCATTTCTGGCACAGTTTTTGCCTTTAGTTTACAGTTTTGCTTGTAATGGGACTGTTGTGGTTGCTCGATTTGTCATATTCAAAGTGTAGAATTAGGCAAATAAGAGAGAATAACAAGTAATTATACAAGATGTTAGCCAGCAATCTTCAAAAAACATGCATATTACATCGTTAGTGATGTGAAACCTGTTGTTGTTACATTTGCCTTAAAGTGTGGCTGATGCAACCTTTTGAGCGTGAGTAGGCAAAAATAATCACACCATTTTCTCAGAAGCTGAGTGGGACTCCACACAGTGCATATGTTTCAAAAGAGGTCATGTGCTCATTAAGGGAACTAGTGAGTGTATCTGTTGAATGCATGGTGCTTCCTCTATTATCAGACTCGGTTTCTCTGTGAGGATGTCCTGACTGTTTTATGAGCAGGATGTCCTGTGTCCTTGTCACTTCAGAGGATTGTCCCCCCTCTTTTGTCAAGCCCGAAGGCTCTAAACTATGTCCTAAGAGGGCTGGAACAATCTTGCTTTATCTTGCATTTTTTTCCTACTGTGGGGTTTGTCGACTTTACCCAACAAAGCCATTAATAGCCACTAAGGCACGGTTGCTCTGAAATGGTGAGTGTGAGCTCAGGACATCAAAAGCACGGCAAGAGTGACAGCTGGTCCTCCTCTTGGCCAGGCCCCCTGATAAGATCAGAGTGACAGCAGTACATGGGACCCTACAGGTACCCCCCTTCAGTCCCATGTCACTTCTTTCTGCTCCCATATGGCCCCTAACAAGTCCCTCACCTACTGATATAAATTCCTCTCAATATGTGACCCTTTTTTCTGCACAGAATCATCGAGTGATCGACATTAATACAGCTATGTCCATGAGGAGGCAATGACAGAGGTATGATTTTGCCTTTGTACACAATACACAAATGTCACACACAATGGATTTGAAATCAAAGATATGATTGAAGTGTTCGGTTTTCACACAAATATGGAGTTCAGCATTATTGAAAAAAAAATGTTGTGCCTCAATTTTTAGGGCCTAAAAAGGATTTTAATCAGCTAGTTGCAGTCCATTTCCATGTTACTGCACGACAAATGAAACATAAAAGTCTGGAGTTGACATCAGGTATTGGTAGCTGTTTGACTGGAGCTACCAATATGAAATCAAACAGTATCTCAATGCAGGTGAAGGTGGTGTGAAAAAGGCATCTTACAGAGAGACAGACAACAAAACCTTCGGTGTGGCTACATGACATTCGGGTACATTTGTAGGAGCTCATTGTCCTAATACATTACTTTTGGCCCTAACTACCAGTATAGCTGTCTTGCATTATACTAAAAATATTTCTCCATGCAATGTACTCCATGCAGTTCTCTCCCCTTCCTTCCTTCTCACTATTTGGCTGCCCTTCACGTGTGACTGCTCTCCTTCTACAAGATGCCATAAATCCGCAGTAAGAACTTCCACAATGGCTGCTTGAAAGCTGTAGCTTCCTTCAGCTCAAACAACACAAGGCCTAGTGGACTCAAGTCTAACACGTACTCAAATATTCTAGTCTTTATGTAAAGATCCCTATTTGTCTCCCTTCAGTGCATGACCCTTGTTAAATGATGGCTCACCCTTCAAGTGTGAAAGTGTTAATATTCTATTAATTTTATGATCACAAATCCACTTTTTTACAGCCTGTCCTCCTAAAATCATTAACTTTAATAGCAACTATCGTCACCATTTCGTTGGAAAGCATGATTAAGGCAGAAATAATAATCCAAAATCCATCCAGATAAAATTCCATGTACACAAACACACTATACTTTTTCCAAGTGCAGGAGACTGTCCAATTAAATTTCATTCAGCAGGGGGAAGTTTCTTGTTACTGGGTAAAGTGTGGCATTTGCTTGGGGACACTATGGCTGTTTGGTTTGTTTGCTTTTGCCTCACAGGAATTGTTAGTGGTTGGCTTCTTCTCCCCAGATGAAACATGTCAGAGCTCACAGGTGCAGTGGCGCGGCTCCATTCATTGTGAGATTGCTGAAGATTATAAAATGCGTTCTTCAACACGCACAGTCTGAATTACAGTTCCGGATATCTACTCTGCAGTTTCACTAGTTTTCATTAGTGTCTGTTTCACTGTTTTTGTTTCTCAGGGCAAAAAAAAAAAGCAAACAAACATGATACTGTGAAGCATACAAAGGTAATCTCAGCCGACTCCACTAAGAAGTTCCAGGACTCCCTGAGGTCTTGTCTTTTGAGTGATTTGGACAAGCCACCCCTCTCTCAGTGAGGTCAGGGGTCATGCAAGGAACAGACTGATCCTCAACGCAGTATAGAGCTTCTGCACCCAGAGGTTCAGACAGCTGTCACTATCTACCCAGAATTACAGAGCACAGATAATGACTGTAGAAAAATCTGAATTTCTTTTAATAGTTCCACATGTAGAAACACACAGGAGAGGACAATTTATAGAATAACATTATGTGTTGTTGCACATCACGTAAATAGTCCAGGTGAAGAGGTCAAAAGTTTGAAATGGTGCATATTTTTATTTGTATACAATATACTGATGAATGTCTCTTGGAAACATGACTCAAAGTAATTTATGGGGGAGGGCTGGCCTTAACCTTTTGTACTGGGAATAGAAGAAATGTTATCTTGTGATCTAAACAGGAGTAAGCAGAATTAGCACGCTCGAGCTTGGATATTGCAGTCGAAGGCAATGCTACACACCAGTTTCTCATTAATTGCATTGATTTCGAATAACACAATGTATGTATAGATGTATTTCAAAGTGGTGCGTAAAGACAACATATGGTGACCCTTCCTTTCTCTTCCCCTGACAGTTAGCACCACTGCTTCCTGGTATAAATAAGTTAAATAAAAGGGTGGCAACTGAACTTCCTTTTACGGCTGTTAAGATAAACATTAACACCTGACAGTGAATATGCTTCAAGATAAACCAAGCCTAATGTTTTTGATTTAATGCGCTACTGGCACAGATGATGGAATCTCTGTTGAGAACATTTTATGTGCTGGTCATAACTGATGTTCCATGATGGTAAGAACAAAGATGGATACATTTTAACAATTTGGACCCACAGCTCAGTAAAAATCCCCCAGAGGACTGAATGGTGACATATGGATGATATGTTTATGTGGGCTGGGTAATGATGCAGTAAATCACAACAGGTCTGGAGAGTAAGGGAGAATGACAGTCTATCAGGGGCCCCATGTGTTTCTAGAGAAAATTGGGTTACTTTGGAGCTAACTTTGTTACTTTTAGGGAGGTTGACCCAGCAGGTTTGACCCCAAAGTTCCTTTGAACAGGACAAGCCAGGGTAACACTCTTGACTAGTTTGTTGAGGGATTTACACATGAAGGACAGGATTTTAGAGGATCTCAGACGACATCTTGCAACTGAGCTCCCTCATCTTTTTGAATGAGGCATTTCAGACATTAAAATCAAAACAGATGAGCTTCACTTGCACCGCAGCATGTCTCCCCTAAGAGGAAATATTTCTGGTGAGTGAGTTTCCTCAGAGCTGGATGAGGTCAAGATACAACTTCAAAGAATCGTTGGGAACCGCATGCTCAGTTTGTGGTGACCGGCCTATCTGTACAGGTCAGAGTAAGCTACTAAAAGACAGATTTATTCACAGTGAATCACAGCATATCATGAGAAACAACAAAGTAAGATTTAACAACACAGATTGTGTCTCTCAACACTTTTTGCTTAGTAGAAACAAAAACACTGATTTAGCAAGACATCATAAAAATATCCTTAGATGTGCCAGTTCAAAGCATCACTTATAACTCATGCACAATATGACCTCATCTCGGATTATGTAGTTGGCGCCACTTTGTAAAAACTGCAATCATAAAATAAATGAGAAAATATGGCAGACAGGGTGACAGGGGTCTTGTAGGCTCCAGTTAGGCTGCTCACCAGCATCCGGCAGGCCTCATAATAAAGGTTGACAGCCACACACCCATGGCTCCCTGGCAGATCTATCCTATTGATTAGGATTGTGTGCACTTCAGTGGGATCAATGCCCATCCCTTTTCATTGCTCTTCTCTTAACGATCTTTACAGGCATATTGTCCCTCTGTGGGATCCATAAAAGTTGAGACATCCGCTGCGGAATGAGTATGAAAACACAGAAAGGTAAACAAAAGAAAGGATGAGACAACAGAGGCAGTCTAGGCATTTTACACAGTTCATTTATCAGCTTGCCATAGCACTGTTTACAACAGCAAACCCTAGCTCTAACTTGTGTTACTACATAGATGCCCAGTATGTATGCATGAATGAAAGGAGCATTGAATTATTGGCCTACATACGTACTGTAGGTCCACTTCCATTAACATAGTTGGCTGTATGTCCCCTTTTTAGCCTCTTATGCCATTTTCTATAGCACAGTACTGGTTCACTTTGACACAGTTGTTTTGCCACTTCAAATAGTACAGAAGGAAACTATCAAAGCCACACCGAATTGAACGCACCATGAGGAAAAACCACAATGGAGGAGAACATTTGGCTGCTGTTTCTCTGCATGTATAGGTTTTGGCCACAGTAAAGAGAGAATTTTTATTCAAATGTGCCACTGTAGCAAAGTGGGGACTGTATTGTATAATATTGCAATTGCTCAACTGCAATGGTATGCTTTTGTTTTAGCGAGAAATTTAATGTAAAATTATTTCAGTGTAAGGTGTTTACACATGTCTTAAAAGTCTGGCTTTGGTTGGATTAACCCAATGATATGATTAGCCAAATAGACTGAGTATAACTCACCGGTAAACTGTAAATATAAATAGTAAAAGAGTACCATCGATTGTTAAAGCAAAAAAAAATAGCATTGAATCCAACATTATTTTGTCACAGAGCATTTAAAGTATGTTTTTGCTACTCTGTTCCTGTGTACAGTACATTGGCTATCACATCAGTCAGTTCTGTATTGACCAAACAGCAGACTGCTGTGTTTCCCTCCGCTTATTTGGTAACTGTACTGCTGTGATTGATACTGTATTGAAGAGGTACCAAAAAGTGTTATGGTATGGTTATTTTGATACCTTTACACATTTTCATAATGGATGCAATGCAAAAAAAAAGCTGCAAACTGTGTTCAGTGAATGAGTGGCCTTTGGGGGGGAGATGCTGCCTTGGCTCAGACCTTTGCTTTAGCCTCTGTCGAAAAAGGGGGGGCATCTGGCTCAGAGATCCATGGTTATACAAAACAAATGCCTCAAACAAATGCTGAGTCTCTGCAGTGAAGCTCTTCTTACTTTGCCAGACAGGCTACAAGATAAAGTTACACCCTATTGCACAGGAGGGCAGAGCTTGTACATATCTCAGTGTGTCTCCAGCTAACAAACAGCCCAGCTCTCCAGGAGATTCCCCATGTGTTGTCATGGCAGTTCTCCAAACACAGTAGGGATGCATTTAGGGGCTTTGTATTTCCTGTGTTTACCAAGCGTCTCGGGCAATCCTGCAGTGAGGCGCAGGTTGCATTCTCCACAATGGCAGCGGTGAAGTCGTTGGATCCTCCGTGGAGGAACAGCACACACAGGCAGAGGAGGTACGCTAATCTCGGACGACAATAGTGTGCAAGGCCTGAGATGTTATGTCACCTTTCCATAGTGGTGGCTGGAATGCTAATAACAGACATTTCCCCCTCATCACGTCTTACCTCAGCCATCACACAAGTAGGCAGAACTCAACATTTGGTGTGTGGTTGTGGTCTTTGTTGGCTATAAGTGGATTTGTCAAGCAGGAAACCAGGCTGTATTTAGAGAAGGATCTGAGTAAAGGTCAGAGGATCTGATCTGTTTTTAGCTTGATATCAACTAATATAATACAACACGATTTGGGTTGGTGATGTAAGTGGCTTTTCCAGGTGTGAGCTCAATATATGAGGCATTGTTCCTATTCACCAAGCACGCAATACACACCAGTAATGGACCACCGTAAAACCCCAGTAATAGTGGTGGCAGGGGACAAACTGTCATCAGTTTGCATCTGTCTTTGTAAAGATCAACTCAATTATGCGCTAATGTAATCTCCTGTTTAGCATAATGAAAGGCCAATGAAAAGCTCTTTACTGTGAGGTTCAGTCCAAGACAATAGAAACAGTTTGCTTGTAGCTGTCACTCGGGAAGAAATATACTTTATTATTTCTCTGATCGCTACAACATGTTATATTACACGAGCAGAGTGTAACAGACCTCTTAAAAACAGAAACCACACAGGCACAACACTGATCGCCTTCTGTTTCACAATTCAAATTTTTTTATGGTTTGTTTATTGGCATATGTTATGTATTTCGTCTTGTAACACCAGAGGTGGGACCAAGTCATTGCTTTGCAATTCACAAGTAAATCGCAAGTCTTTGCCCTCAAGTCCCGAGTCAAGTTTCAAGTCGAGAAAGGCATGTCCCGAGTCGTCTCAAGTCGAGACAAGTCGTAAGTCCTACACTTTGAATTTCGAGTCCTTTCGAGTCATTTTACCAACAAAATAAAAACATATTTTAATGTATATATATTTAGATTTAATTAATGTATATATTATATACTGCATTTATATATTTAATATTTTAAAATCCGTATTTATTTATCAAAAGAAATTTGATAAACAAGTGCATTGAACCTTCATAAGAAAACTAGGGGGCTGATCAAAATGTTTGCACCTTCAAAGCCAATCGTCAGCCCTCCTTAAAAAAACAATTGATTATAGGTTTTCAGTTATTCTATGAAAATGCTATGCTAGGACTTACTGAATACTGACATTAAACAGACCTGTCACAAATAGGAATTTGCATCCAGTAGTGCTGCAATTAGTAATCAAGTATTCTACTGACAATGCTATTAGAATAATGATCCATCCATCCATTTTCCATACCGTTTATAGCCTATCCCAGCTATCTTCGGGCGAGAGGCGGGGTACACCCTGAACATTCAATCACCAGGCACATATCAACAAACAACCATTGGCATTCACATTCACACCTGGGGGGAATTTAGAGTCTTCAATTAACCTACCATGCATGTTTTGGGGATGTGGGAGGAAACCGGAGTATCCGGAGAAAACTCACACAGGCACGGACGGGCAGAACATGCAAACGCCACACAGGTGAGGCCAGATTTGAACGCGGGTCCTCAGAACTGTGAGGCAGATGTGCTAACCAGTTGACCACCATGCCGCCTTCAAATAATCAATAAGGAAAAAATATATTTTTGCTTGGTTAAAGAGCAATTATTAATACACAAGAGAGAATTGGAATATAATAATGAACGACAAATTGGTTTCCTCTTAGATAATCAACAGTATTTTTTGTAAATTCACATTGTGCATAAAGCAGGAAACTGCATTTTCTACAAACATTTATAGTGAGGTAATTTATAAAACAAATATAAATAGACTTCATTTTAAACTTCGCATTTCTTGTTAGTATCAAAAACACAAGGCATTAATTTAAAAAAAGTGGAACACAAGTTTGTCATCTTGTGACAAAGGTACAATTTTTTCCAACTGTGATATCTCAGTCGGAACACTGGGGGGCACTACGTAAAAATATTACGTCAAAAAGAGGCGAAGAAAAGGACACGAAGAAGAATGTGGTTTCATGTCGAACAGATGCTAGCTGTGTGCTGATCAATAAAGGTAAATAAAGAGAACTAAAAAACTATTTGCGTGGTCGCTCACAAAGCTAGCTGCTACTGCTAACAAAAAACAAGCATACGTGACGTCAGCCGCGCAATTCCTACAATGCTATGTGGATTTGTTTTTGTTTTTTGCAATAATTAACATCAGAATCAGAATCAGAATCATCTTTATTTGCCAAGTATGTCCAAAACACACAAGGAATTTGTCTCCGGTAGTTGGAGCCGCTCTAGTACAACAGACAGTCAATTTACAGAACACTTTGGGGACATAAAGACATTGACAAAAAACAATTGTGCAAAAAGATGCAGAGTCCTCTAGCACTTAGAGCAGTTCGAACGACTAATATTGCAATAGTTCGGTGCAATGACCGTTGTGCAAAGGGCGCTGAGACTTCAAGGAGTGTATGCGGTTTAAAGTGACGAGTAGTGCGATCATCTGGGACAATGTTGGTTGTGCAAATGTTACAGATACTCCTCAATCAGTGTGCAAATTGGCAGATGCTACTCTGGCATGAGTGGCCAGTATATGCAAATAGTGCAGCATGGCGAGACAACTACAGTGAGTGCACGAGAAATACATAATTGGCCCCACATGCGAACTCAAGTCAAAAAATTGCCAGCTTGTTGTAATGGAATTATAGGTTAGGTGTTTAAGAAGTTGATCGCAAGAGGGAAGAAGCTGTTGGAATGTCTACTAGTTCTAGTTTGCGTTGATCGGTAGCGCCTACCTGAGGGAAGGAGCTGGAAGAGCTGGTGACCGGGGTGCAGACGGTCCGAGAGGATTTTGCACGCCCTTGTCTTAGTTCTGGCAGCGTGCAAGTCCTCAATGGTGGGTAGGGGGGTACCGACAATCCTTTCAGCAGTTTTGATTGTTACATTGTCGTTTCTGTGTATGCTAACAGTTGTTCTTGGAATGTATCTGTATACCTTATTTAGCTGTCACATTTATTGTTGATTTATGTTGTACAGTTTTTGTTGTTGTTGTTGTTGTTTTTTTCTAATTAAACCATGACTTTAGTTAGTGTGTGAAAGAATGACCTCTTGGCCAATTCCTCTACCAGGGCATGCTCAACAGGGTGTTAATTGTTAAACAATAATAAGAATGTCACATGATGAAAGTGTAGGACATTTCAACCTAATAAACAGTCATGAAGATCTTCAGTGTTAATGTAGTAGCGTACTATATTTTCCTGTAGTAAAACAGTAAGTTGCACATGTAGCTATAGCAAGAGAAAGCTACAAAGTGCTGGTTTCTCAGTGCTTTGGTCAAAAAGGCAGGTCTTTTCAAGTCAATGGGTTGAAGTCCAAGTGAAGTCACGAGTCATTGCTGTTCAAGTCCAAGTCAAGTTGCAAGTTGATCGATTGATTGGGTGGGGTCATCAGCCGCCGCGGCGCAATTACAGGACACTTCTGTCAGTCTTTGTGCATGTAAAATGGTATCAATTCAATTGCACGTATCCGCAGACACACACCCCGAGGACTCTTTCACTGGGTGTGGGGTCACGCACTTACTGCGACAAATAACTCATGATAATGCAAATCACTTGTGTATACCCTCACTTATACTCTTGTCCTGTAGACTTTTATAATTCACATAATTAATGCCACCACACTTCAGTTGTATAGTCGGTTTCACGACCCTTGTCCTGCATGCTTCTTCTCCTGTCCTTGTCCTGTTCTATATTGTCCTGTCCTTCCCTCACAGGTGTATGTAGCACTACAGCCCCATGCAACACTCATATTTAATGTTTCATTGTTGGAGATAATATAATGATTTACTTCGCTCATCCTGCTTACAATTAGTGCTTTGTCTTGTGTCTTTGTTTCTCTCTCCCTTCTAGAAACTTTGTTCTGTTCGACTGATCAAGTCTGATTCTCAATAAACTTCAATTATAATACCACAGCGGAAGCTTAAAAACTCCACTGTAATACAGTAAAACTGTTCCGGCATGAAAGGGATACAGATTTTCCATTCTGCTTGACCTAACAGCCGAACAGGACAAAAAAAAAAGTTGCAATTGTTTTAACATATTGTTAAGTCATCAAATTCATGACTCAAGTCCATGTCATGTGACTCGAGTCCACAGCTCTGTGTAACACTAATATAGATTCAGAACTTTAAAAAGGCACAACGGTGTGACTGTCCACCTGATTAGACAAAAAATGCGTCGCAAAACAATTCTCAATAGCGGTTCTGCAGACGGTCAGTCTCTTGGACTTTTCGCTAGTTTGGTCGACAGAAAATTTAATATGATTTAGATTCTGACTACATATTGTAACTAATTTAACATGGATGACCTTTGTGAATCCACACCACAGTGTGAAAAGGAATGTGGTCGACTGTATATTCAATAGCTTTGCACAGATGTGAGCACACCTTTGTCATCTTGCAACCTTAATATTCAACGGCCTTTTCTTCCAGAAGCCATCAGTTTACAGGAAAATATTAATTGGGGCCAATGAATGATTTATACAGTGTCTGAAAGTCTTGGGCTGTTGCTATATTTTATTTCTCAGTGCTTTAACTTGGGACTGCTTTTATATTTCCTGTGAAGCAAAATATAACCTTCTTTGTAACCTTGTTTGAACCGCCCCCTGAACACCTTCACTCTTTCTTTGTCCATTTGTTAGTATTATTGTATTTCAAACAGTTAAAACAAGAGTTTGATGAACAAGTTAAACAATAAAGCCACGCAGTGCAAGAGACTCAATGAACCAAAAAAGGGTCCAATTGCATTGTTGTCAGCTGACTTGTACTTCATAACACATTCCTAGTGTTCTTCCATTTTTCACAGCAAAACTGACATTGCAGCCCCCTGCAGAGTGGCATCCTTCATCCCTTAGCGAGTCTGCTGTCTAATGAGGGGCTTAGAGGCATTACTTCACTGCCCAGCTCTTTGGCTTTGCCATCATGTTATATAGCCGAGCTGCACTCGCCTCCTTTCTGCTTAACTATTTAAAAGTGATTTTTAAAGGGAACACTCTGAGAACTGAGTGGAGGCTAGACTTCATAATGACATGGATTTACACAAAGTCTGCTCATCATAAATCCTGTAAGGAAGCCATCACTTCTGCACAATGCGAATCTTTAAATTTGGTTCTCATAATCGAAGGAGTGACATCAGATGAGATTATAATTTGTCTGAAAATCAGATCTCCAGAGAGTGAACCCTCGCCTTTTCATGAGTCACGATTTGCCAGCTCACCCAGTCTGGAATTTTTCTGTGGAAGCTTACGAAATACTGTTGCCTCAAAAACTCACCTATTCCAACTTTCTGCAATCCCCTGGCTAAGATGCTGGCTAAATGCCTTGTTCCTTTTAAGATGACTTGTTAGCGGAGAAAAAGATAGCAATGGCCACCAGCTGATAGCCAGTCGGTTTGACAGCAAACAACAGCGTGATGGAAGATTCCAGTAGAGATCAGACAGGCAGGCTAGGCCCCTTGTGGGGTTGAGTCTGGACAAACCAGGTTGGTTATCTTCTCAAGATGATGCAGAGAAATTTCCGATCGCTATTGGCAGTGGTAAAAGTTAATAGCTGATCAGAAAGGCGAGATGCTCCACATATGGTACAGTAAGTGCTAAACTAAAGATAAGTAAGAATCTTTTGCGATATATATACTGTATATATTTTCATATGAGAGTATGTATGTATCTCTGAGTCAAAATCATTATAAAATGGCTAACAGCAAAGTAGTAATTGGTATTTTTACAGACTGTGAAGCGGTAACATACATGCCTGCTTTCTTGTACTTCCGGTGCATTCTTCTGAAATCAACTGTAAGCCATTCATTTTTAAGGACAAAGCTGTAAGACGAATTTGAAATTCTATTCAAGTGTATTGGAATCATAGTTTGGGGGTATAATTGGGATTTAAACTATTATTATTGGCAAGTATTAAAATATTAAGGGGGTACATTAACTCATCGCAGATTACCACTATTTTTATCTTGCAACCCTTGCAAATAGCAGGGGTTCACTGTGATACTACTGAACTGAATTACTGATTGATCTTGATCATCTTTCAATATAAATGTGCGAGAACAAGAGGACATCTTGACAAAACATCCTCCTCAAAAGAAACCACATATTTTATCATTACATTAAAGAGTATTTGGAATGCAAGAGGATTTTTGAAGTCTTTAATAATCATCACTTCCTGTATTACTTGAAAAAAGATTAATGAAGATTAATATAAACTCAATATCATCAATTTGAAAATGTAAGCAATAATTCAAATTGCAGTACGATGTAGCGCTTGAAAGCTAATGAAACTTCTATCTTTATTTCTTTAAAAAGGACAGTGTCCTATTTCTCCTCTGATATTTAATGCAAATTATACCTAACCTGCAACATGGATATTGCATTGTATCTCTCTTCTATAATTACTTACAGTGAAGTAATTATAGAATAAGTAGGCAATCAGCCAGTGCTATTGTAATAGAAACGCATTATTCCGCCCAAATACAGGTTACCACCATGTAATTACATTCATTATGCTGTCAAAACAATAAAACCAACACATTTATCTGAGTTATGTATAGCTAAATAAAAATGTGAAGTGGTGCCGATAATTGTGCTGTTTTGAGGAGACAGTGGCAGATCAAAATCCTCTGCCCACACTCATGCGACATGTCTGAAATTTGTTTTGGTGTGGGTCTTCTACCTCTTGCTGTGAGGCGCTTTTTTCATGTAACACCCTTTCACCAAATGTCAATTGGCAAATAAAGCAGAGCCCACACCTACAGAAGACCCTGATTAAGCTACCAGTTCTCTTTGGACAGGGTGGGAGGCAAGGAGATGCTAAATGTGGGTAAATAAAGAATTATAGACTCTCAAATGGCCACAAGCTGACATGGTGGTAATCGTTTAAAATCCTGGAAATACACAAGGTAAAGCCACAGCCACTATCTGAATGATTACATATGATTTGCTTTTTACACACAAACATTGGATGATTGGAATATCACCATTATCACACCATCACAATATGAAAGAAGAAAAACAAACTGAGGAAATATGCTAACAAATCATCTGCAGCAAAAAAGGTCCTCATCTCTGACAAGATAAGGTCACTCACGACAAGCCTCTGGTAAGAAGATAACATTCCTTTGTTGGCTTTTGAACCTTCTTTTTGCTGCCAGGCTTTTCTACTCCTCCAAGAGCACCATTGTTCCGGTGTGGTCTTCACAAAGTCTTGAATATGTAGCGCCACGCTTCTTTGATTCTTGTTTCGCCATCCGAACGGGCCCACACCCAATATCTATGAAGTTCTTGTCAAGGAAGGCAAGAGTGAGGAAAAACATGACAACCACAATGCTTGCCCTCTTCTGCGCAATTCAGTCAAAAAAAATAAAACATGTAGCATTCATGGAATCTCATCAAAATGTAGTTATATGATTTATAGTTGAGGCAAAGCAATTCAAATGCTCTTGTATAAAATGTTACATGCACACATAAATGTTAACTCTGCTTATGTATTCCTTGAGCAGCTTCCCATGGCCTGAAGAGCAACAGGGAAAGATGAGCGCCTTGCTCACGGGCAACTCAGATGTTGGAGGGATGAAGCCAGTCATTCTTCGGTTGGTCACAGGCCCTGTTCTTTACCACTCATTCACAAGTACTCTTCATAAATGTACAATTTATTGAAAATTTCCCTGCTAATCCCTGCTTTATGCTTTGATTCCTCCACTTGAGGAACAATGTCCCTATTATAGCTACTCGACATGTTCTCATTGAAAAGCAAGACACTGGGTTCAACCCCACAGGTGTCCAGAGTGCAAGCCTTGAATACAGCAAAAGACATTGTTTAGTGTTCATTTATGGTCCGCTTGCTTTGCCTGTTGTGTTTAATACTCAGGTTGTCTTTTTCAGTGTTTAATAAAGATTTTATTATACAATCCCAAAGTATGTTGGGGGTTTATTTTTTATTAAACTCAAACATCACTTACTCTCCAATGTAGTCAAATGGAAATGGGGATACAAATATGTATAAGTACAGTAATGTGGCTTAGTAACAGTAACAGTTTGCCATGAAAAGGAAGATCTATGCATTGCCCTTCTTGACTGGATGTTTATTCTATAAATATGTGGTATCAAATTGTAATGGTAAAATTATACAGTATGTCATATGCAAGATTAGTTCTTTCACACCCTTTTTAAATTAATTCCTCCATCCAACTAGCCATCTTCGATCCCCACTTATCCTCACGATGGTCGCGGTGTGCTGGAGCCTCTCCCAGCTGACTTCGGGCGACAGGTGGTGTACCTCCTGGACTGGTCGCCAGTCAATTGCAGGGCTGTTTTAATTCATTTTTTTCATTTATCATCAGTTTACTAATGAGTTTGGATGGAATTAAAATTACTTTTAAGACATGCTCCTGTTCGGGATGTGCTTGGTTATCTCTGCTCTAAACATGACTTTAACAAGCCACCCGGGATAACCACCACACAACAATATGCATCTGGTTGTTTACAACATCTAATTGGCATTCCAGGTCCTGGCCATGCTGTCCGCACTGATTCGCCACCATCAGACTCCACGTGCACAGTTTTAAGATTACCCTCCCCCAGCACATTCACCCCATGTTATATTCCGGGAAGCTTGCAAAGAACTAATCAATGAGTCATGTGTCCTGATAACAACCAACTCCCTATGGGGCATCTTCAAAGGGCTCCTGAGGAGATGGAGAGGGAGAACCATTGCTCTCCATGGGGTAATTACAAGTTGGAGCTCAATGGTTTCTTCTCCTTTTCAGAGAACAACTTAAAGACAGTCCAGTAAACAATTCAATGAGTGATGTCATTTCAGCAGGAGGCACCTTCAACCAGTGTTCTCCAACTGTTGATGCATGTAGACCACAGTCATGCACACAAATGCACTCATGTAATTGTACTGTACTCCACTGTGTTGAAGTGCATTGGTTACTATGTTAGAATAACACAACAGCTGAAAAGGCCGAAGAGACACACATGGAGACAATTTCATGTTTGGTGCAGCTGAGTACACGGCTGTCCGTCCCTGGACAACCAGCCAAGTGTTTGGGTGCTTCTCAGTTAAAAGGGTAATAAACTAGACAAACGCCACAAACAACACTGTCTGGCAGTCTTAAAGCATTTTGTTTGTCTATCCTGCTTGCATCAAGTCATCCAATAATGCAACTCCTTTTCTTCTGACACACGCTCATTCAAAAGTGAATTTTCCTATTTGTCAACTTTGAGACAGAAAATAACACAAAAACAGCTGCACAGTAGAATCAATTGTTGCACATCTGATGTGTATTTGAGTGAAACATTATCACAATATCCATGAACGCTAGATAATCAGCGCTTGAACAACTGTGACTAAATTGAGACTGTATGGCTGAGGACATCTTCAGATCATGACTCCTGTCAGCCTTGCCAGCACAACAGTAGAAAAGGATCAAGACAAACCAGACATTAGCGCCATGTAATAAGAATGTACAATAATGCAGTGTGTGTGCACTCAACCTATAGTGATTAGTGTTTGTCAAGAATTCCTCAAAATAAAACTTGTAGTTGCTCTTCTGTGTTATTGATCTGATGTGTTATTTATTTGTCTCTATCTATCTATCTATCTATCTAGGTAAGACACCAGAGTTGAACAAAAATTTTATAATGTTATAACACATTAAGAAAAACAGAGAGTGTCCATTGTGTTAGCAATATACTTCAATTGCTCGTTACTAAATTTGTTTTGTCATATTATGGAATATAGACAGCTTGTAAGGTTTTGGCCATTTTGCACAATGTGTTTTAAAGTGATCACAGAAACTTCAGCTTTGTTTTTGTTTTTTAATTTTGTTATTACCACCCTTAGGTACCTAAATGAATTGTTTGCTTTTCAAGTAAATTTTATTTGTATAGCCCTTAATCAAAAGAGTCTCAAAGGGTTTCACAGGTCCACAGTTGACAAATATTGGCGACGTCATCCCCTGATCTACCCCCCAAACAGGGGTTTAAGGGGGCCTTTAAATATGCATTTTTTTTTTCTTTCTTTTTGAATAGGCCCACCAATATACTGTATTAGAAACACCTTCCAGTTTGCTGCAGTGACGTTATACGCCACAACATATGACAACCACAAGAGTATGTTGTTTGATTAATAGTTTAGTACAATAGTACAAAACTGAGCATCGTTATACATTGAAGGCATAATTCCGGATGAAGCTCTGGGTTCTCATTAGATTAGGTTGGTTAGTGGTTTACCTAATTAAGTGATTGGGGAGTGTAAAATAAACACCAAACTGTGTGACGCGCTTACAAGTGTTGAAAAAATAGGAGCTACTACCACCTTGTGGCTATAAACCAACCGTGCAATTTAGAAAGGGCGCTTAATGTATTTTCGAAGGTAGGTTCTCGACAAAAAAACATGACAATTTTTTAAATTGACCAACCCCGTCCATTGTAATGTAAAATTCATGAAGTCCTCGTGTGCTGGCTTGTGTTAAATAGCTTTATGTTGTCAAAGGTTTTAATGCCATGTAACAACTTGCCCCCCTTGTGTCGTGAAACAATGCCCGGTGTGAAATGCGAGCACTGAACGCACCATCACGCCCGAACTTCCCCAACATCCGGGCACCTTTGAGCTAGCCAGTGTGGAGGGTGCTAAGGAAAGAGGGCAGCGGTGGAAAGGCGAACAGATGACAGCTGTCAGCGTTGACAAAAACACTTCCAAATTCTCACTAGAGGACTAATGTCGGACCCCTAAATCACCGAGGCGTGCTGTGTCGGAGGTTATTTATAGACTTTGAGAAGGTAACTTTACTTTTTTTTTTCTTCTTCTTTCATAATGGGAAATATGAGTGGAAGAGCACTGCCAGTTTACCCTGTCTGATGGGAGAATCGAGGACGACCAAGCTAACACTAAACTGAATCTGTCTACTCGGCTACCTCGAATTGTATTGGCTAGAGATTAATACGTTTAGAAAATATATATATGTTAGGTCAGGTTTTTGTTTCAGGTTAGTAAAGCTGTTTTGCTCAAGAGATTTTCGGTTCACGGCTATTGGAGGACAAATGCTAATTTATAGTTAGCTTACCAGTGTGCTGGCTAGCGTAACCTTTCCCTGTGCGTTAGCGAGATAGTTTTTACTTTACAGGGCTTCTAGATATGATTTGTTAAATTCGACGTTTCCTAAACGACAGGGTTTAAAGACTGTGTGTGGTATTTTGGATTTGATTTTGGGTGGAAAACATGCGGGCTTCAGTGACGTTAGGTGTTTGAATTTGGTTAACGCTTGCATTGATTGTTGAGCGTAAACTACATTGAATTTATACATGACATTTGGTGTTTGTAAGACGTTAAACTTGTTAGTCTAACTTCAATAAGTTCGGAAAATCAAACACGATGTGACGCAAATGGATGTCCTCTTGCTGCTTTTTTCCTTTTGTCTTATGTAAATATGATCTGGGAACTTTTTAAAACTGTGATTCAGTCACACGCCACGGTGTTGATGGTGAGGAATAGACTGTTGTCAGACCAGTCAACCACAGTACTGTATGAACCTCCAGTTCAAACTAGACTACTAGTCTAGTATTGTTGTTATCACTCATTTTTACAGCTCCATGCTTAAATTCTATGCTTGTCACATTTCAAGATGGTTCATGTCACACACAACTGCTATCCAGAGCCCTTGTTGCATACATGAGTGATACTGTGTTTTTGCTGGAATAGAAGTTGGAGATAGGGAGAGTTGGACTATAATGCCTACTATGATATGGAGCTTGCACAAATATCAGGAAGTACATTTGTGTTGTATTTATTTTCTGACCAGATTAAGATTCACCCTCTATTTTCTTGCTAGGTTTTTACCAATAATCCAATTCACGCCATAGCCTTGCCCAATACTGGAGGAGCTGCTACAGTTGGTGGGACAACATGGGCACACAAGGCTCTGGTAGGAAGCGTGCCCCGCTAAAAGATCGCTTCTCTGCAGAGGATGAGGCCCTGAGCAGTATTGCACGAGAGGTAAGTTTTTAAATAGTTATTAAAATACATGGTTTGTGTCTATAGTGTTTAAATAATAAAATATAGTTTGTTTTCAGTGCTTGCCGTTTCAGTCAACTTTCCATGCATAGGTAGATTATTTATTACTCAATCTAAAATGCACAAAGTATTTGAAGTCTTTATCAGCACTTTATCACAATGTTTGGACATTGCTCTATGACTGAAAGGAAAATTCAGTTGAGTATCAAAAGCAGGTTAATCGCAATCCCTGAGGCTATCTTCACACTGCAAATAAATTCAATTTTTTGTTTTGCAAGTGACATGTATCAGATTATTATTTTTTCCTTCCATATCAATCTATCAGTTTAATTCCCTCCTCCCCCCGCAAGTCCAGTCTGGACGTTCAGGTCGCGCTCATCCGACCTATACGCCATCAAAAGGCGACAAACATCACGATTGTTGGGGAAAAAAACAGACATATGCGAACAGCAGTGGTGAACGAAGAAGCAGAAAACAGTCACTCGTGAAAAGAAAATGCTTTAGAATGGATAAATATAAGAAAATGATTGCTCCGGTTGCACAAAATCCTTGAAACTGCCACAATTGCATCAGGACTGAGACCTACATGCAGAGCCGTATTTACTTCTGTAAACACACTGTACCTCGTGTTTTGTGCACATACGCCACGTGACGTCTTGTTTTGTGTGCATGCACCATGTGAGATCTTGTTTTGGGCGCATGCGTGTCACTTCACTGAATCATTCTGTTCAAATTAGAAGCTGCATTTGTTCTTGTAACGTGAACGACAGATCGACTATGTAAAAAGATCGGATTTAACAAAAAAATCCCAATTGGACATCATGCCTTGCAGTGTGAACGTAGCCTTATTCGTGTAATAGAGTTTTTATTTATTTATTTACATGGAAAATAATTCTGTATAATAGTACAATAAATTAGGGCTGGGTGATCTGGCAAAAAAAATCTGAATTATTTTTTTTCATATCGTTCGATCTCGATTATTATCACGATTTATTTTATCATTTTTAAAAAAACTTTTTACATAGCCGGTTTTAAAGCATCTCCACTGAAAATTATCAAAAAAAAAATTTCAAATCAACATGCATCAAATGTTGCTGCATTGGAGCATAGTGGTCATCTATATGTCAACTCCAGCTAATATGTGGATAATCAGGTTGTGTTAGAGACAGCTGGTTTTGCTGCACAATGTTTTTGTATGAGGGAAGCTACCTGTCTTGTAACAACATGTCTGGGGTTTACTTCACTTTGTTCTACTGCAAGACTGCCATTCTTTTGGTTCTTTTTTTCCAGAATCCTGTTACAACTAACATGGAAGGACAACATAATGGAAAGAAAATTCTTATCTTAGCCAAATTGGGCAAATGGTCACATCTTTGCCTGTGGTTTATGAAGTGTTTCATACCTTTACACAAATCAGTTTTTCAATTACTTGTTTCAAGAATGACTCTCCTGTCTGAAAGCTGTCTGGGCCCTCATTCTTGGGCACTAAGCACAAGGCTCCATTTGCTTTCTTTATAGTCATGGAGGGCAGTCATAGAAACATGAGTGAGTCATCTGACCCACCCGACCAGCTTCTAAATTTGAATGTCTTTGCGACAAAACAGTGATTAGATTGACTCTGCTGGGAGTGCACGGGGTCAGTGTGCAACCTGTTAAAAATTGGCCTTACAAAGCAGTATTTGCCTTTTGTTTTAGAATCATCTTCCATTCCTTTGCATGGATCATTCCATTAATATTTTCTATTATTATTATATTGTTATTACAGTCATTTGAGTAGCTATTCTATTAGTGTTAGATTGTTTCACTCTTTCAACATTACACAGAGGAGTGTGTTCGTGCAGGTACTGTAGTACATTGTGATTTCCCCCTTCCCCCCACCCCATTACTAGTGTAAGGGACATACCTGTACAGTCCTTGAATAAAGTATTGGCCCCCTTTCTCAAATTCTTATATTTTTGTGTAGCTTCCCCGATTTAATGGTTAAGATAATCAAACAAATGTAAACATCACATAAAGATAACCCAAGTAAACATAAAAAAAAAACAAATTTTTTTTAAGGGGGGAAAAAAACTATTCAAAGCTACCTTGCCCTGTGTGGGAAAAAGTAATGCCTCCCCCTTATTAAGTCATTAATTAACTGTGGCTAATCAAATTTTTTGGTTCATTTTCACTGACCACATCCAAGCCTGATTACCTCCAGACCTGTTCAATGAAGAAATCACTGAAATAGAACCTGTTTGACTAAACTAAGTCAGCCATCTCAGTACTACTTTGCAAAATCCAATGTGGCCTTCCGATTCTTTTTGCTGATGAGTGGTTTGCATCTTGTGGTATGACCTGTATATTTCTTCTCTCGAAGTCTTCTTCAGTCAATGGATTGTGATACCTTCACCCCTGCCTTGGGGAGGTTGGCAGTGATGTCACTGAGTGTTGACTTTGAGTGTTTCTTCACAACTCTCACAATGTTTCTGCCATCAACTGCTGCTAATTCCCTTGGCCGACCTGTTCGATGTCTGTTGCTCAGTACACCAATAGTTTATTTCTTTTTCAGGACACTCCAAATTGTTGTATTGGCTATTCCCAATGTTTGTGCAATAACTCTGATTGATTTTCCTCTTCTCTCAACTTCAAAATTGATTGCTTTTCTCCCAGAGACAGTGCTCTGGTCTTTTATGTTTACTAAACATCAAATGCAGTTTTCACAGGTGAAATCTAAACCCAAAAACAAGCACTATGACTGCTTAAACATTAGAATCTAAAAGGCAACACCTGAGCAACTAGAAACACCCATCGGGCACATGTTCCAATAATTTCGATCACTTGAAATGTGGGTGGCTTCAAACAAAAGGTGCTCTGTCCTGAGTTGTTTAACATCTAGATGTAAATACCATGAAATAAAAGCTGGAATACAGAACTTTTGTCTCATATTCATCTTTTGATCTGAAACCCAAATGTCTTCAGTATTCAACAAAAACAAAGGAATTGAACTTGCCATTCCAATACTTTTGGAGGGGACTGTATAACATGATACATACAGGTTTTGCTTCTGAAGGAGTGAACAAAGTCTCTTACTGCATATGGATTGGAAGCCCGCCGGTCTGTTTCTTTCTCAGCTGCATACACAAGACACATGTCACATGACTCACAACACTTCTGGTTCTATGGTGCTTGGGGCAAAATAAAAGCAATAAGAGTCTCGATGTATAAATGAACTAAAACCTCCCTGACAAGAACAACAACCCCTGCAGGCCAGATTGGACCGCCTGGCGGGCTGTATGTTTGACACCACAGATCTTAAGAACTGCAGGTCTCCCTTGCCTCAGTTAAGGACAGTGTTCATGACCCAACAATAAGGAAGAGACTGGGCAATAATGACATCCATGGCAGAGTTCCATGCAAGCCATAAAGAACATAAAGGCTGGTCGTTTGCAAAAAAAAAAAAAAAAAAGACACATCTGAATGATTCCCAAGACTTTTGGGACAATATTCTATGGACTGATGAGACGAAAGTTTAAGTTTTTGGAAGATGAGTGTCTTGTTATATATGGCATAAATGTAACAGAGCCTTAATAGAAATGTCATAGTCAAACATGGTGTTGGTAGTGTGATGGTCTGGGGCTGCTTTTTTTTTTTTTTTTTTTGGTTCAGGACCTGGATGACTTGCTGTGATTGATGGAACCATGAATACTGCTCTTAACCAGAAGATCCTGAAGGAGAATAGTCAGCTATTAATTTTTGACCTCATGCTGAAGCATACTTGGATACTGCAGCAGGAAAATAATACACAAAACACCAAGTTTACTTCTGAATGGCTTGGGCTACAATGTCTCTATTGTGTGGACCCGCGCAGGGAGGGAGGCTGTGCCAAATAGGACAGGCCAGGTAGTGGGCCCACTAGCTAGCCACTCGCTCGCGGACCGGAGGCGGGAACGTTCAATTCGCCACCACCTCACTCCGTGTGTGTGTGTGTGTGTTTTTATTATACCATACCATTTTCTGAGCCGCTTATCCTCACTAGGGTCGCGGGCGTGCTGGAGCCAATCCCAGCTGTCATCGGGCAGGAGGCGGGGTACACCCTGAACTGGTTGCCAGCCAATCGCAGGGCACACACAAGCAAATAACCATTCGCACTCACATTCACACCTACGGGCAATTTAGAGTCTCCAATTAATGCATGTTTTTGGGATGTGGGAGGAAACCGGAGTGCCCAGAGAAAACCCACGCAGGCACGGGGAGAACATGCAAACTCCACACAGGCGGGGCCGGGGATTGAACCCGGGTCCTCAGAACTGTGAGGCTGACGCTCTAACCAGTCATCCACCGTGCCGCCCTTTTATATATATATATATTTATATATATATTATATATATATTTATTTATTTATATATATATATATATATATATATATATATATATATATATAAATATACACACACACGCACACACACGCACACACGCACACGCTTGCCTCGCTTCTGCTTCATCCTTCGTGGTGCGTCCAGTGTGGGCGCGATGCAGGAGTGGGGGTCGGAGTTATTGTTGGCAGCCAAACCAGACTGTAGTTCCTTAGCTCCTCAATGAGAGTAGACTTTTAACTCCGTAAAAGTAGTTCTGCCTGTGTCGAGCAGCAACCTACGACTGTATCTGTATCAGAGCGGACTTGGTGCGTGAGAGTTAACCGTTACAATAAACGCGTATTTTAAGTAGGACTCCTGATATAGTGTTGTTTCGTTCGCGAACGTTTCGTTCAAAAGAACAAATCTTTTCAGTAGACGTAATGAGCTTAATTAGTTTATGAAATTATTTTGTTCTTTGAGCTCGGCCGCTGTTAGCCAGCCCGCTCGGACAGGAAACAACAGCGTTTGAGCCGGCGGGCACCGGAAACGGACGCGTTCTGTGCAGTCTTGACGTGTCAATTGAGACGCGCAGCTGTTGCAGGGGAGAAGATCTGGTCAATTTTCATAATAAAACACATTGATACGCGAATTGCAATACAACAGAAATTATATAAATTGGTCATTCTTTCTCTGCGGCCCGGTAACAAATGCCTCATGGCCCGGTACCGGTCCGCGGACCGGTGGTTGGGGACCACTGCTATACGTCATTGTCTCGCTTGGTGTTGTGTAGGTCCACATAACAGAGACACGTCAGGGAAAGTTAAGTGTTTATGAAACACAACGGCTCACACTACAGACATTGTGTGAGTCACACACAGGCATGTATGTGAGTGACAGGTGAAGGTCGCATGGGTTGTGTGTTCAGCGGATTCAGCAGACACGCCCACAGCATTTGAGAGCTGGAAGGAGGGCTGCTTTTTTCACAATGAATCAACAACAGAATGGCTTCCAAGTAAGGAAATGCACCTTTTGGAGTGGTCCAGTCAGAGGCTTGACCTCAGCCCGAATGAAATGCTGTTGCATGACCTCACCACCAGACTTCCCAAGAATATTGCTGATATGAAGCAATTCTGTAAAGAGGAATGGTCCAGAATTTCTCCTGACTGTTTTGCAGGTCTGATCTGCAACTACCCTGCAACTACAGGAAATGTTTGGTTGAGGATATTGCTGCCAAAGAAAGGCTCAACCAGTAATTAAATACAAAGGTTCACATACCGTATTTTCACGACCTTAAGGTGCACCGTATTAAAATGCGCAGTCTCAGTTACGGGATCTTTTTCTGTATATAACACAAACATAAGGCGCACCGTATTATTGGGTGCAGGCATGGTAAAACATACGCTAGCTTAAAACAATGTTTTTAAAAAGGCAGCGGGAGCAAAACTGAGTTCGGTTGTACTTTATTGAAGTATTTAACAATGTGCTCACGTTATTTTTTTATCAATCCTCATCCACAAATCCATCAAAGTCCTCATGTTCTGTAACCGAAATGAACAGCTGGGCAAGTTCTCCATCAAACACGGCAGGTTCCCTCTCGTCATTGTCGGAGTCAGTCTCGTTGCCGTGCGGCTCCTCAGAAATGATGGCGGCTTTTACGAAAGCTCGAACAACAGTGCTGGAGCGAAACACAAGTCACAACAGTGAACAACAACAGCGTTAGCCCAAGCATCCACAGTCCATTCACAAATTGTGGCGTAACTTTACTAATCTTAGTAAAGATGTCTTGGCCATCTGTCAACCATCACTCCCACGCCACTTGCAACTTCACTTTGAACGCCGTTTACACCGATGTCCAGCGGTTGGAGTTCCTTCGTTAAGCCTCCCGGAATGATGGCAAGCTCTGAATTATTGCACTCAGTCGACTGTATAGGCGCTTCTCCCGGCTGTTCTTTGCTCATTAATACATTGCTCGAGTTGGTCTTCCAACTCGTGCCGCCTCGCCTTGTTTCCACGGAAACTCGGCTTCGTCTTCTTGACTTGGCGAAGCTCGTTTTCCTGGTTCCTCCACTTGCGAACCGTGGATTCGTTGATCTTGAATTCTCCCGCGGCTGCTCGATTTCCATGTTCCTCCGCGTAACTGATAGCTTGCAGTTTAAACTGTGCTTCGTAAGCGTGTTTCTTCGTAGGTGCCATTTTCGGGGGTCCTTAGCCAAACCGATGTTGTTTTGCACAATGCACACCCCAGCGGTATATACCTACTGGGGGCGTGCCTTTAGCGTCCTCTTTCATGCACACCCTTCCCCCTTTAACATCCGCATGCTGTCCTCAGTCACGTCTGCCTTTCCTCTATAGAAGACACTCCAGAGACCCAATTACTGTATTTGTATACCAATATTTAATCATCAAACAGATGAAAAATGTTGTGATATATTATAGACCCCTCATGGCCCACTCCTAATAATGTAATAAATGAAAGGTCTTGAATATGTGGCCCTAAAAAAGTTGGTAAAAACTTACAGATACCCTAAACAACTGTACCATCATAGTTTTCAGATATTAGTTAATAATTTAGGTATTACCACAGTTTAGTTGATGGTTGAATTTGTGTTCCGATTAGTGAAATAGCCCTATGACGTGCGTGTCAGAGAGCTGAGGCTATAGATAGACAGCGGCAGACCTCAGCTGTGCGGGTGTGCAGAGCAGCTCATCAGACAGACAAGACAGTCAGACATCTCAACAGGTGCAAAACATTGGGGCAGCCGTCTCATTGGTGTCATTGGATTACTTCCGTCCCCACTTTGTCCAAAGCATATTTCATTTAGGCAATCATCTACAAATGCAGAACAAAAGAAGAAGAGACTTTACAACACTTAAACTGTTGGGTTACATGTTTTTCAGTTTATTCACGCAATGACAAGTCAAATTAATATGATGCCTGACAGTATTTAGCTAAAAAAAAAAAAAAACATTTAGGAGCACAAGCATTTTGTGGACAGTATATCTGTCAAGTCAATTTTTAACTGAATAAATAAAAATGCTACAGGCATTTTCTCAAGGTTTGACTGTAATATGTACTAAAACACTTTTAAGAAACAGACAACTACTTTTATGTTCCTAAAGTTTGCTGAGGCTTATTTAAGTCACTTTCTTTTAATATTTTAACCAAAATCCTATCTTTATATGTAACACAACTTTTGTTTGGTATGGGACTCATCAAAAAGTTTTTTTTAAATTTAATTTCATTAAATGGAAACTTAAACAGCCCATACTGACTAGCCTTATACTGTACAGCCACAGGAGATAGAAATGCCTGGCATGATGTCAGCATTAGGAAATAATGAACACAATGCGCAGTGTATTAATGGACTGTCTTTCAGGTTGAGATGACTTTGCTTTTCTCTGTTGGTGGAAAGTGCTTGATCCCTGACTATGTATGAAACGTATTAATATGTGTATTTGCAATGATGCATTATAAGGAATTCTAAGGAAGGACATCTGCATAGTGCTTGTGATTCTTCATGTCTATGAATGACCTAAATCAACTGCTTGTACTGAAGTGGTCTGTCAGATTCACTCCTGTTGTTAACTAAGATAGTAAAGGTCATTTTTCATGTTCTCTAATGAGTAGTTCAATACCTATTATGTCTCACTCTGTTTTCTCATGTTACCAGTTTGTTAATACCTTATTGAACTCTGCCCCAGGAGGCCTTAAAATTAGCATTCTTGAAACCGATGGTCATCCGAGGACCTCGACAAGGTTAGATGTTCTCTACACACATTTAGAGTAGATCAACTTTTTTATTCTGTAGCCTAGTCTATTAGGATGTAATTTTGATATAAATCCCTCAATCAACTTGACTTCAAGTGTTGACATGGTGGCACCCTTTTAATTGACTTTGTTTCCTCTGCAGTTTACGTTCACCAATTACCTTCCTTTTGTGCCAGTTTGTTATAATGTAATGGGTCTATTTATTGTTTGGACTGTTTTTGCTTTCCTTGCTCTATGCTACTGTGCTAATTTTTGGGGTATGTTTCACGAAGCACATTGTGGTACTGTAATATGTGTAATTGTCGATGGCTTCCGAGGTATCTCAATGAAGTGGCTAACAAGTGTGTTCATGTTGTGTCCCACAGGCGGAGGCCAGGCTTGCAGCAAAGAGAGCAGCACGGGCAGAGGCCAGGGATATTCGTATGAAGGAACTTGAACGTCAGCAGAAAGAGGTAAATATATAATTTTATAAACAAAATGGACATCACTGACCAACAGGGCCTGTGATGATTATTAAACATAAAAAATCCTTTACAGTTTACAGTACTATACAGAGGATCGTCGGATTTAAAGATAATCCATTCAGGGCAACCAGTTGACATCTTTTTTATTTATTTATTTATTTTAATTTTGAATTTTTCCGCCTAACCAGAAAAAGGAAATTTAATTAATCAGTTCAGGGGTCAAACTTCTACCATCATAAAAGCTTCCTGTTATGTTTATTTGGTTTACCAGAAAGGGTCTATATGGTTCTAAAGTATAATTATTATTAGGGTTGCCAAAAACTATTGTATTAATTGTCGACTAATGACCAATTATTTTTGCGATTAGTTGACTAAATGGATCATATCACTGGCGTCGAGCCAAAACTTCCAATGTCCAATTTGGTCAATTCCATATTTTTTCAAGTTTTGAAAGTGGCCTGCTCCCTTTGCTGACACAATGTTAATGGCTCACCATAAATTCGTTATTTTGGTTTCCTGAAAAGTGATAGCTTTGTAGGGATGAGGATTCTTCCCGATGCCAGAGAGATGTAAATTGCAGGTTACCACACCAGCAAGCAGCTGCTCTTATACAACCATCATGAGCGTCCAGCTTAAAGTGTGTGTGTAAATTTGTAAACTTTATTTATCCAAATAGAACATTAAGGACAGTTGCTTATTTACAATATTGATCTGGTAATATTACATTCAGCTTGTATCAGCATTCCCTACATGGTTATAGTTATTCATATATGTGATTATAATGTTATATCAAACACGTAACCTGTGTGCTAAGGCTAATGAAATTGTCATCGTTATCCTAAAGCTAATGTTGATATTTACAGCACTAAGCAATTAGCTCACTGCCGTTAATGCTTATATTAGCTGCTAACTATCAAAGTAAGTTGTCAATTTGTCAGAAATTGAATCAGCCACATGTTTCCATTTTAGATGTTCGTTCATCACTTTCCTGCTGCCATGAAAGGCATGTTCTGTCTGACAGGTTTTGCATCGCATTGCACTGCAGTATTTTTGGTGAAATACTCAGATTTCGAGCTCAGTTAATAATGCCGGTTAGCCGTATTTTTTCCTGGTATGTCACACGGTTTACCCGGATCACCACTACTGCACTTGTGCGTCACCGGAAAGACCCGGATAAGCACTACTGAGCGTGTGCGTCATGGCCACAAGGCAGACAACAGGTGAGCACGCCAAACAGCAAAAGAATTCAAGCACTTTTAAGAAAAAAATTAAGTTTAAAAATTACGAGAACTTCGACTGTTAAATTAATTGTCGACGATTTTGATCGTTGACGCAGTCATGATGACTGAGCTAATCTTGGCAGCCCTAATTATTATTATAGTTTAACTGGTCAGATGGTTTTAAGTACCATTTTAACATTCTTAACTGTCATACAAAGCTAAAAAGGGGAACAAATAGGAAACATTTGTACAGCCTTTTCAGGTTTATTGCGCCTTTTTTTCACCGCGTGGAACTTCAGTTAAGTCAATTGGGTGAGTGAAACAATAAAATACGTCTATCCCAACATTGAGGCAGAAAACGGTGGGTTACACTCTTGCGCTGATGGTTTTTAGCATTTATTTTAGTCGTCAAACCAACGTAAGAGCTGATGACAGACACAAAAATAAAATATAAATTACCATACTGAAAAGAAAGTAGAAAAAGTCGCATTACAAGCTGAACATTGAGCTAAACTTTCACAAAAGGTCAAACTAGCAAGTTTACGTCACAATGAATTGGGACAAAATTCACAAAAACGTCGTCTCACGGTATCACAAACACTAACCTTGTGTCTCATCGGTGGGTAGGTAAAGGAATCAATGTTTTATAGAGCATGTGGTTCCATTCATTACTCTTTTTCGTTTTATTATCATTTTTACCGGTGTCGTGTGAAATTGTTTTTCGTGTCAAAATGCTGGGTTCCAGCGCGAACCCTTCAAAATAAAAGGCTACATGCTTAAAACAGGAAGTTAAAACTTGCACATATAAACCATGTGACTTGATAAAACAGTTACAAGTAACTATTTTAACAATGTCATATTTAACTTTTAGCTGAAACAATAATAATAGGTTTGATATTGATACTGGTTATAAAGAACCCAGAGTCAAATATTCATTTTAGTCTATGCTACAGGCTGCTAAGAAAACGGATGTTCATAATTTGGAAAACCTTTATTTTAAGCATGCAAACTTTTTTGACCCAGCCCCGGAAGAAAAAAAAAGAATGTGATTCAAGAATCGTTTGGAACCGGAATGGAAATGAGGAACCGGAATCGCTCAATTTCAAATGATGCCCAACCCTAAGTGTGACATTGAAAGTGTCTGGGATCTGCATCTGACCATCGCGTTTTCACTTGCACATTCTGAATACCGTTGAAGTCTGGAGCAGTGATGTACACTGTAAGTGTAATTATCTTCTCCACGAGGACCGTTTCCCATGTGATTCAGATTTGTGTGGCTCAAAGCTCAACATTTTTTTTATTTCTTAGAAACAAAATAAACGTGCAAAGAAAACCCTGCTGCATCTCAACAAAAATACCAACTTTTCTATTCTTAAAACAGTTGTTGGCCACTTTTGACATTTCAGCAGTTTTGGGTGATGTATGATTGTATGTTTTTCCTGGCACTTCCTCCCTCTGTCCAGCTTTCTTACCGCTCATCTAGCAGCAGTAGCAGCAAAAAATGGGGTCAGATCCACAAGTGGATGGTAGGCGAATGGGAGTGTTGCCGACCACTAACGCAGCCTGTTGTGTGGGACTGAGCTCCAGTTAGTTTTGACCCTTATTAAGCTACTTTTGAGTTACTCGCCATAATGAACCTCCCTGTGGAAATATGCATTCATTTATTTGCTTTGGATGGTGCTCAGCTTGACTTTATTGATGGTGGATGCATGCAATTTAGTTTGGACACATGAGTCAGTTGTTCATATTCCGCTTCGACTTCATTTTCAGTTAATTGTCATGCATGTTCATGAACTGTCTTTGCATGGTGCTATTCTGTGTGTTGTATAATTGATACATTAAGGAGTGGGAGATTAATACTGTAGTATTAGTAATAATGGTTTTAGAAATTGTTAATGTTGGAATCAGCCCACCACTTTTGTTTTATACACCTTTCTGAAAGGGATATTAACTGACTAACAGCAAAAGACAGATATGGTGTCCGTTTGGTGATAAACAGGATCATTGTTTTGTATGGTTTGGGATTTCCATATCAACGTTTTGGCCTTATCCACCCCTGTAATTGCGCCTCTTGTACTTTGTAATCCTTACCAACTTTCTTTCTTAACTCCAGGCTGACTCAGAAAAAGCTAGAGCCACTAGTAGTAGTAGATCAAGCAGCCGTCATCGGGTGTGTATATTCCGCTCCTACTATCCTACTTCCTTTTTTTTTCTGCTTGCGTTTCCTTTCATCTCTCCTCTCAATCTGCTTTTTTTTTTGTTTCAACATCAACAGGGCCTGGATGATGATGTCCTGTCTGTCCACAGCTACAGAGTGCGTAGATGCTGCACACCTGCTATTTATAACTAACTCTCAAAAAGTAACACTCGTTGAAAATATTTATTGATAGGAAATGGTTTATTAGATAATTTTAAACAAAACTCCCGTAAAATACCTCTATTTGGTCATGCTCATTGTGGATGTATTGTAATGTTTATGTACTCCATTTGAAGTCAACCTCATCAGCTATCCGTGACTTGGGCTGTAATGGGACTCGATCCAGTTCCCGTAGAAAAGACATCTTGGTGCGTTTTGCGTGCATGTGTGTGTGTGTTTGCGTTTGCGTGTGTTTATCTTTGTTTACTGTGTACTGCCTTGTGGGGACTACATACTGTTGTGCATGACATTTTCCTGGTTTGCTTTTTAAATTGGATATTTTCGGTCATTTAAAGACATCCAGCTGTATGTGTGAGTCTAAATTAACTCTCGTGGTCCCTTGATGCTATGACTGTTTTTAACCTATTGTTTTTCATACAACATTACCTCGATTAAGGAGCAGCTTGTCATGAAAAGTGGTGTTCTTGAGCTAGAGCTTTTGCTTGATAGCTTGATTGACCTAATATACACCTAAGAACCATTGGTGGGCCTCATGAAGTGTTTTCACTATCGACTTGTTCATTTTTTTCCTTCCCGCTTCTGTTCACTCTTCAGCGTGATGGTGTGACAAATAGCTCCACTCTCAAGAGCTCGCGTTCCACTGTATGTATTTATTGCTGTCACATACATATCTGATTAATAATTTATACTCATTGAGATTTACTTTTTTCATGGGTGAACAGAGTTCTGTATACAATGATCTACATGGCCATAAAAAGTCATCTCGCGCCTCCAAGAAAGATTTGCTGGTTAGTAGTACTTCATCTGTTTTGACCTCATACTATGGCTGTACAGTAGTAACACAAACCTGTGGTGGTTTATCTATTGATTTAGACTGATTTAGATAGATTCATCTTCATTGCTTAGTTTAAGTGGTGCCTGGAGTCAACATGAGATGTCTTTTGTCACAGCTACAGGAGCTGATCCCAACCACCATAGACAACTCTTGTCTGATGTCTCCCTGATGCATTTGTTTATGATTTTGTAATGCTGCATCAAGAGATTAAAGATTGAACTTGGCAGGAAAAAGACTGGCACAGAGTAGTCAATCGATTTACTTTTCTTTTATTTATTTTTTTATTTTTTATTTTTTTTTTAAAATAAACTAAGTGTACTTTAAGCTCTATATTCCATCTCAGAAGAAGACATTCGATCCCTTGTTAACAGAAACTCTATGGAGATAGCACAGTTTGCACACTTGGACCTGCACATTGAAATCCGGGTGTTGCTTTAAATAATGTTTTAATATGAATCTAAAATAGGTGGCACTGTGATGTGTTCCTGTTTGTTACTTTTTGGGTGGATATATTATGTTGTTGCTCCTCCAGACTGGACTATACCACGATCAAAGGAAATATACCAGCCTAACGAAGACCAATCTTCTGCCTCCTTCTGCCACATCCTCTTATCAGCCACGGGTCTGTCATCCTATCCAACAAATTTTCTTTTAATACAGACTGCTGGGTATAAAAGCCGCTGAATAAAACCAGCCTTCGCACTGTAATATATGGGAATGCGCAACTCTAAAATTGTTATTTTGGTGATTTACATTGTTTAAAGGTAGCGCTCCACCAGCATTACACTTTTGCCAGCCCTTTGGCTGCAAGCCTTGTTGAAAGTTTGTAAGTTCAGTAAATCATGCATCCTGTTTCCATGTACTGCTGCTCTTAAGTCATTCTCCTCCCCACATTAACTTACATTCCACTGTTCCCCTACTCTTTGACAGGCTACCACTTCCTCCTCCTCTTCCACCACTGGCAATGGGCTGTCACGTAGCTACAGCATGGTCAGTTTCTGTCCATTGTAAGGAGCCTATCTGACTTCATGCATTTATTTCAGAAGTAGACCTCCCCCTCTCTTGTGGCCATATACATGCTCTCGGATGCCCAAGCAGGGTGACTCGGATTGTTTATTTTTAGGTCCTGGACAATCTCAGCTCTTTGAAGAGGCCACTTACCTTCGTAAAATTATGTGTGTGTGATCAGGCCAAAAGATCATAAATGTCGCTGAACTTGGATTCCCATCTAAATTATGATTTTTCTCATCTCCGTTTTAAATGAAGGCAAAGTTTAACCTCCATATTATGGGAATCATTTTTGTCCACAAAACTACAAACAGCTACATGATTAAAAAACTATGCTATCATGTTTATTTCAAATCCATAAATTGATCATTTAGACACATCACAAATTCTATACTCCTTCTATTCCTCCGAAGTATAATATTTATTGACTTTTGTGCTTGAGATTTTTGCTCCTTGTATTTTACTTGTAGTGATTAGTTCTCACTTCCTACCAGTGACTGTTTGAGATGATTGTTATGGTTTGCACTGTTTCCTCCACTAGTTCATTGATATATTTCTGTAATTGTATGAGTCCGTATTCATTTCTGGAAAAGTTGTTTCGATTTTTCTTCCTATGCCGAACTTAGAGTAAGGACAGCTTTTGAATGATGTCAGGGTGTTTGTCATACAACACTGAAAGAAAATGGCCCAACCTAATAATGAAATACAGTGTGTGCCTCTGCTTACTGCATGACCCTCTCTAGCCTAACAGCTACACAAGTCTGCACGCACTCATTTTTTGCTCAGTCCTGCATTGTCTCCAATGTGTGCCCTCAGGCCTCTATTTATGACGGCACTGCTCTTTACGGCTCAACCCAGGGTTCAAGAGCTGTAAGTCTTGTTAATGTAAAATGACCACCACTACAACCTACTTTGTGCTTTTGACTCAAGTTCTGCTGCTCTCTTCTTAATCTTTTTTTCTGCCACATCCGCCACTCCTATCCCCTTTCACACAGCCCTCTGAATATAGCTGGTACTCCTCTCAAGCCAGTTCTACTCGCAGCAGCCCTGTGGTGAGCACTCCAATCAGCTTCCAATGGCATGATGTACACTAACATCACACACGATATCCCCTGCTGCAGGGCTACCTAACTGATCATCCATACCATCATTCCCTGGCTTAATTTTAAGGACGCCATCATTAGCCTTGAAGTGTGTGAATGAAGATTTAAAAAGAATATCTTTTCAAAGAAAGTGAAAGCTTGCATTATCTGATTGTCCTGTCAGCCTACAAGAGTGTGGATCCTCATAGTGTATGTTGTGGTTTGTGCGCTTATCTGAATATTTCCGTGCGTGCCCATTTCAGTCTTCTTCAGATGATGATACTGTGAGCAGCGTGTCCAAAGAACGCTCCAGCAGAGGCCGCAGGGACAGTGCGGTGAGCTTTAGGGATGAGACAATGCTCCCATCTAGAATGTTCTACAGTTATCACAGATTGTCAACTGCTGTTTTGTTCTCAATACCATATATTGATGTATCCCTTTTCCCACCTCTGTCTTCATCTTTCAACTTGTGTCTGTTGAAAGTAGTCGTCTGACTTCTCTGACATTAGTGAGTCTGCAGCTGATTATTTCAGCCGCTCCAACAGACGGGGCAGTATTGTGTCTGATCTGGATGATTTGAGCATTCCAGATCTGGATGCTGTAAGTTGCCAAATTCAGTTCCCAACACTGAGCGATTGAATGATTTCTTATGCATGGTTTGAAACTAACTTGATGTTAAGATTAATCTCACAGTTTGTGGATTTGGATCTTATGACTCAGTATATCGGTAGAAAGTCTTCTGGTAGTTTAGCTTTCCGTCTGTGTGTGTGTGTGTGTGTGTGTGTGCGTGTGCGCCTGTGTGCGTGCGTGCGTGCGTTCCTGTGGGTTAAATAAAATGTGATGAATGCAGTGTTTTTCTTAATTGTTATATTTGTGGTAGATGTGTTGAATCTGGACATGCAGCACTTGTCCTGATTCACCTGGACTAATTTCCCCAATTTTCAGGGTGGAGAACTGCTATGAGCATGATTACTAATAGTTTCACAATTCTCAAATTTGTCTCCTCATGTAACATAAAAATATTTCTACTTTTTCAGCTGGACGAAAAATGTGACAAACAGTATTCAGATTACAGTCGGGTAAGTCCACTCTTAATTTGAAATTTAAATGTATTTTTTCCCCGGCAACCCCCAATTTTTTTTATTGTTGTGCTATCATAACACACACAACAGTGCCATAGGTTGTCTTCAGCAACGTGAAATGTCAATGCGATGTGTACACCGCAGTCACAAGCAAACCTTCACTATAAACATTTTTCCGTCGTGATTATTTACATATCCATCATATCCGTCCATCCATTTTCTGAGCCGCTTCTCCTCACTAGGGTCACGGGCGTGCTGGAGCCTATCCCAGCTATCATCAGGCAGGAGGCGGGGTACACCCTAAACTGGTTGCCAGCCAATCGCAGTATCCATCATATACAAACCCCAATTCCAATGAAGTTGGGACCTTGCGCAAAACATAAATAAAAACTCGATAAAACGGACCCCGATATATTGGATAATCCTATAAAACGGGTCGTTGTGGCTGAACAATGTGTCCAAAAACAGTTTCCATTTGTCACTTAAAATACCATTGACAAAGTCTGTTAGTTCCAAAATTTGCCGCTGTTGTTTACTGGCTCTGTGGCACATTGCAGGCAGAGAATGGGACTGACGTATTTCCGGGTCACAGATGTACAATATTTCTAGATCCAGTTCCAAAAGATAGTAAGAAGCCATGTTGAATGTAGGGACATTGATTTGGCTGTCATGTGATGATGTTATATCTATTGACTATTGTACATAGAGCAGCCTGGTTGCGGCGTTAAGTCTGAGGAGTACAAAACACAAGTCTTTGGAGTCTGAAACATGTTAGTTTTTGTACAGTAAGTTTTTTTTTTATTTTTTTATTTTTTTTTTTTTTTATTTTTTTGTCAAGCCGTTCGCCTTTGGCAGCAGATTTGGAACTAGGAAGCACACTAATTCCTTGCGGCTTATGAAAGCGATTACGAATGACTTAAGGTCTTTTTCAGGGACATCCCTCCTTATTTCAGCAAGAGAATGCCAAGCCATATTTTGCACATGTTACAACAGTGTAGGTTCATAGTATAACAAAAATGCGAGTACTTGACTGGCCTGGCAGCAGTCCACACGTGAAATGTGTGGCACATTATGAAGCGCAAAATACGACAACGGAGACCCCGGAATGTTGAGTCCTACATCAAGCGAGAATGGGAAAGAATTCCACCTACAAAGCTTCAGCAATTAGTGTCCTCCGTTCCCAAACGCTTACTGAGTGTTGTTAAAAGGAAAGGTGATGGCTGAAAGGTTTTTGGAACATGTTGCTGGCATCAAATTCAAAAAGAGTGAATATTTGCCAAAAAAAAAAAGGGAATATTTGCCAAAAAACAATTATTAGTTTGGAGGTTAAATATCTTCTTGTGTTGTATCCAATTGAATATAGGTTGAAAACGATTTGCAAATCATTGTATTCTGTTTTTAATTAAGGTTTTACAATGTGCCAACTTCTTTGCAATTGGGGTTTATATTTTTAATAATGCAATCCTTTACTAACATGGTGGTAGAAGCCTCATGATGATAACAGCTCACGAATACACAATAAATAAAAAGCGAAACCTGAATTATGTACCCATGCACACCTTGAGGAATCTCAAGAGCCGGTTTGTCAGGTTTATCCAACCATAACTCAAACAAGTGACAGTGACAGTCCCAGCAACAGAATGACTTGACTCTTGTGTGCTGTTCGGTGACAATTAGTGTGTGCTTTTTTTTTTGTTTGTTTGTTTATTTTGGACTGGTCATCTCGTCTGTATGTTGTGCTTCCAGCCATCTTCCCGCTGTGCCACTCCAGGCCTATCAGCAGCAACATTGGCATCGCTGGGTGGAACTTCATCGCGACGGGGCAGCGCAGATGCCGGCAGTGTCTATGACCCAGACACTAGTCTGAGCGAACTTAGGGTAAGGCTAACCCAACAGCACTTATCTTGTGCAGTCAAATAATTTAACAATGGGGGGGGGGAATCTGCGACATAGCAGGGCACCGGGACACGAACGATGAACCACAATATTGCTGGGGAGTACTGTGTATTTAATCTGTGGTCTATAACGGCTCTCCTCCCATGAATCTTTCCACAGCATTGCTTCTTTTTTGCCCTTTGCTGTTCTAAGCTTTTACTTGGCCAGTTTGTCTGCACGGGAGGCCGGGATGTGACCTTTGAAACTGTTCCTTATATGTGGGTGTGCTGGTACTGTGTATTCCAGCCGAACTGCCTTCTAGGAGATAGCGGCAGATAGCGGTGTGCTTTGTTGTCTCTCCTTGATTATCCTCACCCTCTTTGACGCCCCAGTTCAACCCTTACCTCCATCTGCTCCACAGGATATCTATGAACTAAAGGACCAGATTCAGGATGTAGAAGGGCGATACATGCAAGGGCTTAAAGAGCTGAAGGTAGAGGGGCTTGAGCTCACAGCATGCCTTCTCTTGTCCTCTGGGAGCAGTATGGCATCACTAACCCCCTGCCTACCCTCTCATATCCTCCACCCCTATACCACCTAACACCATGGCCATGTATTTGTGTGCTCCCTGTCTGAATTAAAATGACATTTATTTTGCATGATCTTCCCACACTTCCTGTTTTTATCCAAGTTACTGTCTGTGGCCACGAATTAAGGCACTCCCACATTTCTGTGGATGATGTAACAGTAACATGCTCCACCTGCTGACTGATGGATGGCAGGGAATTTCTGCCTCTATAATTGACTGACTCAAGGCTTGCGCTTGGTATAGTTTGATGTCGCTTATTTGCAGTATTTGAAGTAGATTAAATCATCTTTCCTAATTCATCAGTAGTTCTTCTCTTTCAAGATGCTTGCCCTACAGATATTATACAAATGGGTTTAGAAAAAAGTACCAAAAAAAAAAGAAAAAAGTACCAAAAAGGTGTAGTAGATTCTTTGGCCACATATTTTGTTTTAGTTCAGATTTTATACATAGTGGGGAGGAGTGCTTCAATCATGGTGTTGTGGTATTAACATGCTCCAATTCATCTCAGGAATCCCTTACCGAGGTGGAAGAGAAGTATAAGAAAGCAATGGTATCGAATGCACAGCTAGATAACGACAAAGGCAACCTCATCTACCAGGTGGACACATTAAAAGACGTCATAGAGGAAATGGAGGAGCAAATGTCAGAGATGAAACGGGAACTGGAAGAAAAATCAAAGGTAAAATAACAAATCAACTCTTGGTTCGCGTTTATTGTTTTAATTCACCTGCTGGAATTTGGTGTATTTTAGGTCACATATGTATGAAAAAAAATCTGTCATTTATTTTAGGAACTAGAAAGGCAAAAGCACACATGTACTGTCCTGCAGCATAAACAAGAAGAACTGAAAGAGGGAATCCGTCAGAGAGATGAACTTATTGAGGTATGTCTACGCTTGCTGTGTTCATGTGTGACCACATCACTCAAAATTCTATCAGCACAATCAATGAAGGTGCTAGTGGCTCTGTGTAGGCGCCTGGTGAGACTCAGTGCCATAACGTGATAAGGATTGATTGACACTGGCCTCCCTCTAATTCATGTATATTTAGTGTAATCGGTTATCGTCACAATCCTTTCTCTCCCTTTCCGCTGTGAAAAAAAGCCCATTCTCACCCAGTTTCAGTTTTGTATGTATGTATGTCTGTGCATTTTTACTTATTCTGTCGCCCATTAAATATTTCCTTCCTATCTTTTACTTTGCATTATTGTTACTGTTCATCGCATCTCCAGGAGAACCAGCGATTGCAGATTAAGTTAGATGCTCTCGCCAGAGAGATGTTTGACCTGCAGGAAACGATAAACTGGAAGGACAAAAAGATTGGGGTAGGAGGTCCCACGTAGATCCTGCCACAGACAGAGAGGCAAAAGATGGTCCGGCTTTCAAGCCACACAGATCTTTTGTCACTCATGCCCTCTGCATAATGGACCCTTGTGTCATAGACTGGTCACTCACAGCAGTTTGTGCATGTCAGAATAACAAGGTTTTTAGTTGTGATCCAACAAGCTCGGCTCACAGTCTCCACTGCTTGCTATTGGCACCTTGCAGCATAAAAAACATGATGGCTAGTGTTATGTAAACCTCCGCAACGTTTGCTGGTGCAAATGAGTGTTTAAAAGTCAACCATCTAGCATGATGTGTGCACATTTCACACATGAATAAGTTTGACGGGCAATGAAGTGTTACTGTTTCCCTCCTTCCACACTATGTCATTCATCCTTTTTCTTTGCCTCTCCTTTTCCACTAGCTAGCTGCTTTCTACATTCTCACAGTTGGTTTGGCATGCGCGGCGCATGGTTGTGTATGAGTTACTGCAAGCATGTGCTGGTGCATGTCTGTCAACTGTCCAACTTCACTGCCTCTTGTCCATTCTTGTCTTCTGTCATCTGTGCGGCCAGGCCCTAGAGAGGCAGAAAGAGTACTTTGATTGCATTAGGAATGAGAGAGATGAGCTCAGACATGAGCTTGCTGACCTCAAGGGGAAGGCCAAATCAGGAGAGGTACGTCGTCCTGCAACGTAATAATAAATAAAACTGAAACATGAGTTGCTTGTCAAGAATGACTTTTGGTGTTTCTAGAAATTAGGGCTGCACAATGTTTTGTTTGAGCATCATCATCTTGACGTGGGTGCGCAACAGTCACATCGCAGGGTCTGCTGTATGGGGAGAGATATGACTTAAAATTATTTACACGTTTTTCAGATCCACAAATTTTTTACACGTTTTGTTTTAATGTTGTGTGTGCATTTATCATGACTTATCATTTGTAAATATTACATTTTGCTTTTGAATTGTTGGAGGTGCGTTTGTGGATCAGTGGGCAGATGCATTTATTATTGAGACAAACATAACGCAGTTTCAGGTTGAAAGAAATCACACCTGTGGGAAGGTCCTCCCTCCATCCGCTAGGCGGCAGTGTTGCTGTCTCCTTTGAGAGCAGACTATATACAGGAAGTCCTCGAGTTACGACGTACTTGACCTACGACGTTTCGACTTTACGACGTCCGTGCCTCGTCCGCCATTTTGTCGCCAGCACCATAGTGTTTCTGCTTAGCTAGTGCATAGTGCTTGTCTGTGTTTGTGCGCCGGGAGTATCTTTGCCTTTTTCGCCCTCCTTTTTTCAGACTCTCACCACTAATGTAAAGTACAGCATCTTATTTTTTTTATTTTAATGTATTTTAGTTTATTTATACGAAGTGTTAACCTTTCCTGCTAAGGTCACCTGACCGTTGTCGGGAGACGCAGGGGTTCTCTCGTTGCACACCTGAGCTGGGTGGCGGCAACAATAAAGGCACGAAGCACCAATTTGCTGCTTTATTAGCTCCTCTGCACATTCAACGACAACGTTAATCGCTACTCTTCCCCGGTCGCTGTCACTACACTTGCTACTGTACACACTCGCACCGGCACGTACTCCTTCTTCCTTCACAGTCCCGCCGGACAACGCCTGCGCAGTCCCGTCTCACTCACACACTGACGCACACGCCCTAGCACATTGAGCTTGCTGTCACAAACAAGTGGGACAGTACCCGTAACAGAAGTATTTCGCCGTAAATTTCGACTTTAACGGTGAAATCCGACATACGTGGAAATTCGTGTTACGTCGCCAGCGTAGGAACGGAACTCGTTCGTAAATCGAGGACTTCCTGTATATGTGTGTGTGTCTGTGTTTGAGAACGAGCCACTGTTATTATTTAAACACTGTAATAATAAGCTGTTTTTTAACTTGCTGACAGATGAATAAGGTGATTTCTTTATATTTTACTTACTAATGATGGGGCTGCTGGTTGTCCACCTTGTTCAGCCATGCTAAATTTATTGGGGATTTCAGCGGGGTCGGACCATAGACTGTTGGATTCCCATAGAAATGACTTGGAATCAAGTCATCAACGGACACAGCAACACTGCCGCCTAGTGGATAAAGGGAGAGTGTGATTCTTAAAACTGCATTATGTTTGTCCATCCATCCATCCATTTTCTTTACCGCTTATCCTCACTAGGTGCGCAGGCTGCTGGAGCCTATCCGATCGATCTTCGGGCGGGAGGCGGGGTACACCCTGAACCGGTCGCCAGCCAATCTCAGGGCACATAGAAACAAACAACCATTTGCACTCACATTCACACCTACGGGCAATTTGGAGTCTTCAATCAACCTATGCATTATGTTTGTCTCAAAAATAAATGCACATGTACTGCAGTGCTTCTCAATTATTTTCTGTTACGCCCAAAGGAAGAAGAAAACATTTTGCGCCCCCCCGCGACTATAAATAGAATCATTTGTCTATAAAATTGTCATTAGTACACCTCTACATAATGTCATTGTCATTAGTACACCTGTGTGCATAACATTGTATCGTTATTACCATTTATTTTTGCAGCACTTGTGTCATCCAGCATGACAGAGACTATGTCTTATGCTGCAAGAAGTATCAGCTCCTCTGCTATTGTGTTTCTTTTTTTTTTTTGCACTGAGCAATTTGGTACGCCACCTTATATGATACTAACAGTGCTCGCTGGTTTACTGAAGTAGCATTCAAAAAGCGGGATGATTGTTGGCAATAGTCGGCACGTTTTCGCTGAAAAAAAACCCAGCGACTTATCAGCGTGACTGGGCTGTAATGTCTTCAAGTGGTGCCTTAATTTATTTGGTTTCATGCTGTCCGGTGCCAGCATTTTTAGACACAGCAAACACACAGGTCTTTCTTCATCTCCTACAGTCGTCCAAGTGTCTTCAGTATACAACAACACATTTTTTTTACATAATTGTACATAATATAATAAGCTGTCAAACTCCATGCCCATGAAAGTAAGTGCTTCCGCTTGTGAAAATGTTCCTACTGTCAAAACCTGTAGATAAAATAATACTGACTAAATTAACGTTTGAAATGTTTAACAGTTTTGCCGAGTAAGGGCTGTCAAACTCCATGGCTCGACTAGTGCATATTTTTGTTGCCTATCGCGTTATTTTGTTGCCCATCACGTTATTTTCTCATGTAAAGGTGGGGCAAGGCTATCTCGCCAAATATTTGCAGCTTGAAAGCATATACTTAAGGTCAAAAGTTACTTAAATGTCAATAAATCAATCACTGCTTTTGCAACGTATAAAAGAGCAATGTTCAGTTTGATTGCGTTTCCACCGGGCTCCACTCCATTCTTTTACACAAAACAATGTGAATTGCTCCACTCACGGTCTGTTTCTTAGTGGGAATTAAACTCGCTAGTCACAATTTCTTAAGAAAATAGTCACTGACAGGGCCTGAAAAGTTGAAAAAGCTGATGTTTTTTGTTTTGTTTTGTTTTGTTGTTTTTTGCTTTTATTTGCAAGTAAATATTTGAGATATCAGCGCTGTATGGTGCCAGTAAACTCAACTCCACAACAAGCAGTAGTTTGACAGATGGTGCACAATTATTCAAAAAAAAGGCTTCAAACTGTTTAATGCCCCTCCCAGTTGAAGTTTACTGTCAAACTAAAAAGAAAATTACACGTTGAGTATTGAAAACAGCCATCTAACTTTATCTTGAAGTCCACTAGCTTAATGCTAACACATAATGGGAAACAACATAGGCTATAATAAATAGCATTTATGTGGCGGTGTTACGCTTTAAGCAACGGATATTTGAACACAGACAGTGCAGTGCCACACGCAGACAATATAACAACACTTACAGGCATAGGGCTGGCGTCGAGCAGAATCCTCGCATCTCCAAAACCTCACTTTTCAGAAAGCCATTAACATTGCATCGTCAAAAAGAGCAAGCCGTTTTCAACACTTTAGATTGGTCACTATTTTGGAAAAATAACAGGCCCACGTGGGGACTGACCAATAGTATCAATTTGTGAAAAATATGACATTGATCAAATCTGGACATAGGAGGTTCCCGTCCAACAGTGAAGATACATTTTTTATTCTATGTGAAAAATGTCTAATATACTGAGGCACTTAAAGTAGTTTGTGTCTGCATGACTGTATTATACGCTCCCTATAGTACAATGTTATAGAATGTTATTTTCCTTATTAAAAATTATTGTAGTATGTCTGGTATCACTACTCAGTCCATTGAGAGTCCATGAGAGCCAGCTGTTGGGGTGTAGTTGGGCCCAGAATGGTGGTTAGGGTGTCACCAGATAGTAGATAAGTGGCCTCAATCACACTCGCTTTATCGCCTGACAGACACATGGGCTCGTCATCATCCCAGATGGTGCAACAAACGGCGATATCAACCACGAGCCCGTGTCTTCGGGGATCACTGTGGTCTCGCAAGAAGCCGCCCAGGTACTAGAATCTGCAGGAGAGGGTCCGCTTGGTGAGTCCTACAAATGGTTCTTTAATGACAAAGCAGAAGGGCATTGATGTTTCTGTTCCCCCAAAGTAAATGAGGTAGTACGATAGCATGGCACAGTTCAAGTGACGTTTGAGTTAGCTTGGGTGTAAATTCTGCTATTATAATTAAGCTTCAAAACTGATCGCGGCGAGTCTCATTTTCGTTCTGCTCAATAGATGTCAGGCTACTGAAGTTAGCTGATGAGAAGGAGGAGCTGTTGACTCAGATCAGGAAGTTGAAGAATCAGTTGGAGGAGGAGCGACAGAGGCACTCAAAGGTGGACAGTGTGTTCACAGATGGCGAAAAGATGGAGAACGGTACCGACCTACACGTCATTGAGATGCAGAGTAAGTTGACCGTCTTGTTATTGATCTACTTTCATCAAACTCATGTTTATTCATTTCAAAACTCTTCTCATCTTCAGGAGATGCCAACAGACAGATTAGTGAATACAAATTCAAGCTTTCAAAGACAGAACAAGAAATGGGTACAATGGAACAAAATGTAAGTGCGGCTTGCTCGTTAAATGCTTCAGAAATGTGGAAATACCCTAATTGTTTCCTTGTCTACTTGCTTCAGATAAACAGACTTGAAGGACAAGTCTCGAGGTACAAGACTTCCGCAGACAACGCTGAGAAAATAGAAGATGAGCTTAAAGCAGAGAAGCGCAAACTCCAGAGAGAGGTAAAGCCAAACTGTTTGACTTAATAGGGAAGGACAGTCAGAGAAAATTAAACCAGCAACAACATACAGCAGCTGATAACGTGCATTGCGATTGGCTGGCGACCAGTTCAGGGTGTACCCCACCTCTCGCCCAAAGATAGCTGGGATAGGCTCCCGCATGCTCGTGACCCTAGTGAGGATAAGCAGTGTGGAAAATGGATGGATGGATATTTTATATGACACTAATAGGCGCAAGGACCTGCACAAAGATCATGTTCGTGGTCTTGAGCTCAGCTTTCAAAACCTTCAGAACTGTTTAATTTTTTGTAGATTTATTAAGAGAGAAAAACTGAAATATCGTGCAGCCATAAGTATTCAGACCCTTTCCTCAGTATTTAGTAGAAGCACCCTTTTGAGCTAATACAGCCATGAGTCTTTTGGGGAATGATGCAACAGGTTTTTCACACCTAGATTTGGGGATCCTCTACCATTCCTCCTTGCAGATCCGCTACAGTTCTGTCAGGTTGTATGGTGAACGTTGGGGGACAGCCATTTTCAGGTCTCTCCAGAGATCAATTGGGTTTAAGTCAGGGCTCTGGCTGGGCCATTCAAGAACAGTCACGGAGTTGTTCTGAAGCCACGCCTTTGTTATTTTAGCTGTGTGCTTAGGGTCATTGTCTTGTTGGAAGGTGAACCTTCGGCCCAGTCTGAGGTCCTGAGCACTCTGGAGAAGGTTTTCGTCCAGGATCTCTCTGTAGTTGGCCGCATTCATCTTTCCTTCGTTTGCAACCTTAACTGATTTTAGCAAATGGCTGCAATATGACAGAGTGAAAATTTTAAGGGGGTCTGAATACTTTCCGTACCCACTGTAATTCAGTGATTCTTTTGCAAACTACTAGAGTGAGCCCGCATACTACTTTGTGAATCACTGCTGTACACAATGTAACCTGTCATAGATCGATTAAAATTGTCAATTTGGTGAGAATCACAAGCACGGCGTATGTAATCCCCTACGTTGTTGCCTGGCAGCTACGCACAGCACTGGACAAGATGGAAGAGATGGAGATGACAAACAACCACCTCGTAAAGCGGCTGGAAAAGATGAAGGCCAACAGGAACGCTCTCCTCTCCCAGCAGTGAGGCAAAGTCTGCATCACCAGAGAAGCCCTTAAAGTCGCACCGCCGACTCCCATCCAGCGCCCAGAGCACGTGTGCTCTCCAAGCTCTAACACTTCAACACGTGTAGCTCACCAAAAAAAAAAAAACTCAACTCCACGCTGGACAAAATAACGAGCAGAGCTGCATTTCTTTGCAAACCAAAGGTTTTGGTTTGTCCGGGCCGGCATTTACCAGGACTCAAATGTAATAGAATATAACATTAATGGGAGATAAATGTGAGGAAATTTCCATTTTCATCTTTGTTCTACATTTTATTCACATGATTTAAGTTCATACTGGCTGGGTGCTTGGCTGTTCTTTTTTTTTTTTTTTTTTTTTTTGTATTGACTAAGTTGCCTGAATGAGTATCATGATGCTTTTAAAGTACTGTCACAGCTGCTCTGGCCCTGCACCTTCCAGCTTCCCTCACACAAGTCAAGTGCCTTCTCCATCAAACAATAATGCTTTTAACTGGTGGTACAATATGTATTTAAAGAGGTGCAGATGGAAAATATAGCCAGCCAACTGCTGCAGTTTCCTTCACTTTTTTGTCAAATATTTAAAAGATTTCTTGAAAATAAATTGAATTGTGTAAACAGTTTGTATTTTATTTCAAAATAGTCTTTGTATTATACATCTTTATTCTTAGGTCTGTTGCTTTTTCAGTAGTTTGGAATGCCTTTGCCTAGGGTGTAGGTTCATGGAAATCCATCCAGTTCCCCCCCCCCCCCCCCCCCCCCCCCCCCCCCCCCCCCCCCCCCTCAGTGGAAACTTAGGAACAGCCCATGACTTTCCATACTTATACTGGCATTACAAACCAGAAGTGAAGGCTTAAATTCCATTCACTCTGCTTTTGACTGTTAGGGTGGGGAATGTTGATGTGGTAAGTGACGTGTAGTAATGTATTTTAGGTGTTGTTGACTGACTCAAAAAACCTAGTAGTAGTACCGGTAGTAGTCTCACGAGTAACATTTTGTTCTACTACCGTATGACATTTCTGCACACTAGTAGGACAACTACATTACTAAAGAGGCTAAACTATTACTGGGCATTTTGGTGCCACTTGTAGGGTCCATGGGTCACTAGTGTGTGACACATACCTACTAATAGGGCCTAGTAGTGTTACTAGTGTAGCACAGAAGTTTAATGTTAAGGTTTAAATGTGTCCTAGTCGGCCAAAAGTGGTACGAATAGTGGGGAGAGGGGGGTGGGGGGGGCACTATTAGTAAAACAGTCATTCTACTCGAGCGCTGAATTTTCATAATGGTGAAGCCAAAGAGCGTACTAGTACAAAGACAAACCTAATTATCGAATAAATGTTCACAAACAGCTTTCCATAGTGTTTGCTTGAAAGTCATCTCCAGACCCTTGAGACAAACGTACAAAGGAGTTTAATGAGAGCATAAAAAAAACCACACAAAGTAAAAAGGAGCAGCATGTGAGGTTGATGGCTTCGTGATTTACTGGTCATCTAACACCTCTCAAACACTTTGTAGAGATCCGGTAAGTTGGCGATCTGCAGCACTGTGCCGTCCTCACTGATGTGTTTGGGAGGACTGATGAGCGAACGGAAAGCCTTGCACAGGATGTGTTCAACGTTCCATCGCCACGGGTTCAGCTCTGCGTCCTGACGTGACCAAAAAACACGAATCAATGACGGCCTTTAAGCGACACGTGTTGACAAACATCTCGTGTCCTCTGACCTGCCCCTCTCTGGACTCTGCCTCGAGGATGTATTGCTTCCTTATGGAGTAGAACATGCTGCACTCTTTGCTGAACTCTCGGAAGCATTCTTTTTCGTTGTCCCAGTTCACCTGCATGACGCCAAGCAAAAGCCTGAAGGTGCTGTCGTGAGCGTCAACGACAAGCCCAATGAATCTCCACTAGTGTCCCATGAGATATCAGGTGTGCCAGGGGAAATTAAGTAAATTGAGACTATATCATCATATTTATATGCACTTTATGTTACATTTTGTTGTGCCGTGAGACTTTTTCTCATGTAAAATATGTGCCTTGGCTCAGTAAACGTTGGGAAACCCTGTTCTAGGCCATCACCTACCTCTGTTGCCAGGCGGAGGATGAACATGGGCAGACCTTCCATGACAGGCGTGTACTTGTCAAGCAATAAGGGTAGTCCTTTTAAATTGCCCTCCTGCGGTGCAGATTGGTTGTCACAGCATGAGTAAATCACAAGAAACGCGTGGTAAAGTTAAGTAAATTAACCACAACCTGATCGATCTCTATGGAAAAATAGTCCTCCAGCATCTCTGCTTTCTTCTTCAAGAAGTCCACAATGTACTGAGCCAAGCCTTCTTTGGGTCCATCCTCTTCAGTCCAGCCACTCTCCTCAGAGTCCAGAGCCAACATGGCCAGCTCGTAAATGGGAGCCGGTGTCTAGAATCCCGCAAAGGCCAGTTTAAAAAAAAAAAAAAAAAAAACATTTTCACAGTCTGGTCAACTTTCTACTTACAGATAATCTGAGTACACCAAAGTTCCCAAAGTCATAGATGAGGACTTGGTAGAAGAGTTCCTGGCTGCGGCAAGGATGACAACAACAAGTTAACAAAATTGTTTTTTTAAAGGTTTGCAAGCTATGCGTGTGTGTGTGTGAGAGAGAGAGAGAGAGAGAGAGAGAGAGAGAGAGAGAGAGAGAGCGAGAGACCTGAGTGTTGTGGTGTTGAGCAGGTAGAGTTTGGTGTGATGCTGGATCAGAGTCCACTGAGGGTTGACGCAGCCCACAAATGAGTGATTCTGCAGCATCTCCTGAAGACCTGAAGGCACATAAAGAGGAGCAATTAATATTGTCTCAGCTGAAGAAAGATCATCACAGAGAGCAAAGTAGATGTGACAAGAAGGAAATAAAAAGCTATAAAAAAAGATGACAAAAATCTGAATAGGTTCCTTTTTCATTAAAACAGTTGAGGATAGGTTCCACAGTAAGAATGCGAATAGGTTAATTTGCGAATACCGAACCGCGAATGAGGCGGGGGTTCACTGTAGCTAGTTTGTACCTTTGTGTGCGTTGTCGCTAATCTCGCTTCTCAGCTCTTTGACGCTGTTTAGTTTGATGACTCGTCTCTTGGGCGTGTCTGCGGCCGTCAGGTCCTGCTCTCGTCCATCTTCCGTCTCCTGCTGCTGCTGCTGCTCCTCCTGCTGCTCTTTCCTGGGACGTTTCCTGGCATATAAAACATGCATTTTACCACTTTGTTCAGGTTCATGCAGAAATTATTTAGGGCAGGTGGCGGCGGTAGAAAGCTACTCATATTACAGCCAACTCTACAAAGTAGCAGCGAAGCGTTCAACGTCATCCATCCATTTTCTATGGCACTTGTCCTCATTAGGGTGCCAGTAAAATGGATCCTAATCCCAGTTGACTTTGGGTAAGAGGCAGGGGATACACCCTGGACTGGTCACGAACCAATCACAGGGCACCCATATTGATAAACAGCCACACTCACATTAACAAGTATTTATGGTGAATTTAGATTCTGAAATTAACCTAACATGCATCTTTTGGAATATGAAAACTACACCCAGGAAGTGTGAGAGAGATTCGAACCCCGAATCTCAGAACTGTGAGGACAACATGCTAACAGTAGTACATCATGCTGCAAGAGAGACGATATTAAAAGAAAAAACTAAAGTTTTAAAGTTTTACATCTCGAGTCTAATCATATATTTTGTGGATTTTTTTTGTTCACCGTGTGTTACTCTTACAATTTGAATCCCTTTTCCTTTTTAAATCTAAAAAGCACAATTCTCAAATACACAGCAGGAGTCACCTTTGGACCTCAGGCACTCTGTCGTTCCGCTCCTCAGTTTTCGGCGGCTCTGCCTCCATCTGGTTCAGGGCCTCCAGCATGTCGACGTCATCCGGCTCGACGGTTTTGGCCTCGGAATCTGCGCGGCTCGGCCCGGCGGGTTCGGGCTCAGGAAGCAGCTTCTCCTTTGACTGGAGGAAAGCGTCCAGCTTCTGAGCACGACAGTCGGTCCTCACCATCTGATGCGCGTAGACGCGCTCGGCAGACTCGGACGCGCCGCTCGTCGACTTGACCTCACCTCCACCACACGCAGACAGCCCGGGCAGCAACGTCTGCACAAACGCAACGCAAGGCAAGTTTATTCCTCTATATAGAGTCAACCTAATACTGTAACATAATTGCCAGTATGTCATTTTTTAACTTACTGTCACAATATCAATAAAAAATACCAATGTGCTTGCTTAAAATTATGGGCGGGTGGGGTTCAACTGGACTTCTTCTTTCTTCTTCGTTGAAGTTGTTGTGTTTTTTTTCGTTTTCCAAAAATGTTCAGAATGATTTGGACAATTATGTTATCCAGCTAATATAGAAGAACATTTCATACACAAAAGCTATTCAGTGTGATTTATATAAATGCAGAGGGGGAAATAATTACTTAATCCCATGCTGAATTTGTAAATTTGCCCAGTTAAATTTCAATTTCACTTTATTTTTTGATGATGGTAATAAACAGAATATCTGTCAAAAATGCATTCAAACACAACAGTACCCCGCCTTTCACCCAAAGTCAGCTGGGATCGACTCTTGCTCACCCGAGACCCTAATGAGGACAAGTGCTATAGAGCATGAATGGATGGATGACTGACGACAATTTGGTCTCTTACTAAAGCAAATACATTATAGAGAGTAGGTTCTGCCCTGCGGAGACAGCGGGGGAGCTCAATTACCTCATGCCGAAACAGACGCTGACACACATCCAGTAAGTACCTGAGTGAAGTATGTGCGTGAGGAGTTGGAGCCCAGCAGTTTGCCCTCAACGTGCTTCTGAACGCTCTCGATGATGCTGTCCTCGTGCAGGAAATGCACCTCGTGCTTCGTGGGGTGCACGTTCACGTCTACATTCTGAGGGGCGATCTCTAAACTGCAGAGATCAAGTCAAACAAAAAGCACAGTGGAGATCATTCATGTGCCGTGGATATAAGAAGTCTACACACCCCTGTTCACATGCCTTAAAAAATAATAATAATCCTTTTTTTTTTTTAAACGAGAATCATTTCAAAACATTTTCCACCATTAATGTGACCTGTAACCTGTACAATTAATTGGTCAATTGAAAAATAACCATAAATAAATAAATCTTTTAGAAAGGGGAGGTTAAAAATGAACTATGATAACATGGTTGGACAAGTGTGCACCACCCTCTTATGACTGGAATGTGGCTGTGTTCAGAATCAACCAATCAAAGTTAAACTCATTAAATGGGAGTGGCCACGTAGCTCCTACCATTTAGTAGAATAACTGAATAACCCCAAATGAAGACAAAACACAAAAATTACTTTAACTCAATTTTTGGCCAGTGGTGGCTTCGCACAAGCGTCATTCATTTGGGGAACAACATCTCCCGAACATCTCAGAGACTACAGAATTCTCCAACAAAACCCCCCAAAAGTCTACTGTATTCATTTGTTGCTCGCTGCTTTTGGGAGGTCGCAAAGGTCGCTAAATATAAGTTATATATAAGTTGGCCACACTGAGTAGCCGCTTGCTTCATCGCATGGTGTAGCTCCACTACTGGTCGGATGGTAATGAACACCAACCCCCCTAAAAAAAAGTATTGTAACGTGGATGTTCAGTGTACTATAATTATTTATCCTTTGACTACTTGGACAGATGAATGTCAGAGACATTTATTAAGTCTGCTGGGAACGGTTTGAAATTGTGACAAAGATGCATAACATATCTCGTTTAAAACATGCCATTCATTACCTGAGATAAAGGAAAGGGTGTGTGTTCTTGGGAAGGTACGCCGCATAAACTGTCTCCACTGCTTTTTTCAGCCCACTCGACTCCACCAGACGGTCTGAAAGATCACGAGCGCCATTTCATCCCAATAATTCTTTTATCAGTGAAAGACACTTCTTCTCGTACTTACGGTTGATGAAGAGGACCATGATGCATTTCTTGACGGAGTAGTTCGCGTTGGAGATGTAGCCCTTCATCTTAAAGGCGAGCTTCTGGTCCTCGCTGCAGACCTCGATCAGCTCCCTGGGAACACCCCCAAATTGTCAGCAGCACGGTGATAAAGTGAAAATCGATTGACGACTACCTGCTGACTGCATTGCCAAAGATTCCTCGAATATTATCCACCACTGACGCATTGGGTAAAGTCCTCACATCTGCTACCGTCTCTCCTTGCTGGACGAGGACAGCGAGGGTGAAGATTTATGAAGAGAAAACTTTGAATTTGAATTCTTCCCTTTCGTTATTACCGATTTGTTATCTCACCTTCTTGACAGAGAAGCTTTTCCCAGAATTGTGTATGGCATACCTACAAAACATAACTAAGTCATTGAATACACACACACAAAAAAAAAAGAAGTAACTCTCTGATTAGAAGACCAGTGGTCACGACAGCACCTGCTCACCACCTCTACAATCCTGGCGTACTCATCGCTGGGGCTTTTTAAAGCTTTCCTCCTGGTGGACACATTGTAGAAGAGATCCTCTGCCTGTGCACAGAGGGAACAAACTATTAGTCCACTTCTACTCAGAGAGCGCAACATCGCCCAAAGTCGGGCTCCATGGACAAGTGCCATAGAAAAATGGATGGACGGATGTAGTAGTGCGCAACTCACCAGTATTTGTGTTCCCTGGTTTCCAGCACAGGGTTTTGGTGGGCCTTTGAGTTTACCATCGCTGTAGTTGCCTCTGCAAGATATCAGAGGCAGGAATGTCATCCATTTCCCACATTGTGAAACCAATTTTACACGGGACCATACCTGTAAGCGCATTTGGCGTCTGCTGTCTTTGTCGTTACGGTTACATGGGCAACGTGGCTTATGCTGGCCAGGGCCTGCAAACAGACACCAGGTGGATGTGTCTTGTGTTTATATGTAATATTTAGTGTCAGCACTTACTTCTCCTCTGAAGCCATAGGTCGCAATGGCAGAGAGGTCCTCGAATGTCTGTAGCTTGCTTGTGGTAAAACGCTCGCAAACTATTTCCATGTCTTCTCTCTGTATCACAAATAAAGATGTCTTGGTCAGAGCCTTGTAGGGAGCAGTCAGCGCTTCACATCAACAATTGGGTTAGTACTGCATTAGCCTCTTGAGTGCTGTGTGACAAGAGACACTGACCAATGAACATGACAGGAGCAGTCGCAGGACCTATTCCACTTCCAAAACTTTGACATTATTTCTTAGTATGACAACAGCAAAATCTCGCTCAAAAGCGCTCAAGTTTTAATGAGATGCGAGATGTGTGTCACTAACCAAGTTTAACGTGAGTTTAATGTTTTTCTTTTTCCAGGGTGAGGAACGACATTGACCGGCAACAAAAAGGCCTTTGTGCGTTGGAATATGCTCGTTGAACAGTCAAAGAAGCGTGTGCAGTGAAAATTCAATGAAAATATTACCAACTGGAATGCAGATTTGGGCGTGGCGAAAACAAAATAAAGACGAGAGCAATATAAGGTGCGTGTTATGTCACAAAGTTGACACTTCTCATATTGAACATTTATCAAATACATATCTGTTGGAATATGTTGGAGTTTTGACTGATAAAAAGCCTACTTCCTTTTGTTTGCCTCGGACATGCATATTCATCTTTCAAAAAATATCCATTTTTTGGAACTCTTGTACATTCATATGTGCCATATTTTGAAACATAGTCATTTGCTGCATGCGAGGCAAGGTGATGCGCACCGTCAAGGTATTAGTTTCAAGGACAGGGTTCCTCGCTTTACAATTAGCACGCAATCAACTAGTTTGAGCAGCGACGTAAGAATACGTCGCACAGGGAGCGTGCTCAGTTCACGCGGTACCGGTACTTCCTGTTTTTCATTTTATTTTGTTATATTTATGGCTTTGAGGTGTTTCTCGTGCAATTATTTACTGTAACTAAAAAAATAATAAGAATGTTTTAAATCCAATTTCTGTAGAAATCGCAGGTGAGTGCTAGAGAGATGACACTGAGCTTAAATGCCCGAGAATCAAGTGCAATTGAGAATATGAGAATTGGACAATTTAAAAATAAATACTGAAATATAGTACGAATAAAATGAGGATTGCTCAATTTAATAAGTTATTACTGTTCCATTTGGCAAGATCTTTGTACCTTCAGGTTACTTTGCCACTTTGTGACATTTAGAATGTCCGAAAATGAATAAACAAGTCATCCATACATACAAAGAAAGTAGAACAAATGAGCTCAGAAATTAAGTTGTTTGTAAAAAATGTGAAATGACAAAGGGAAAAAGTATTGAACACATGACGAAAGGGAGGTGCATAAAGGCATGGAAAGCCAAGACAACACCTAAACTCTATCAATAATCGAACAACAATCCCGCCCCTTGTCAATGCAAATGAATATCAGCTGGTTCAGTCCTAATTGATGGCCTACAAAAAGGTCTCATTGACCTCAGTGTGTGAGTCAAGACACATCTCATGATGGGCAAGAGCAGAGAGCTGTCTCAAGACCATCGCAAACTAATTATTGCAAAACATAATGATGGCAAGCGCATATCTTAAATTTCTGAACGTTCCAGTGAGCACGGTTGGGGCCATAATACGTAAGTGGAAAGCCAATCATACCACCATAGATTTGCCTCGATTAGGTGCTCCTCGCAAGATTTCTGACAGAGGAGTGCAAAGAATAATAGAAGAGTTGTCCAAGACCGAGGACCACCTGTGGAGAGCTTCAAAAAGACCTGGAATTAGCAGGTACTGTTGGCACAAGGAAAGCAGTGAGTAATGGTCTGTATACACGCTCACCATGCAAGACCCCATTGCTGAAAAAAAAAAAAAAAAAGCATGTCAAAGCTCGTTTAAAGTTTGCTGAACAACATTTGGACAAGCCAGTTCATACTGGTAAAATATACTGTAGTCTGGTCGGATGAGAGCAAAATTTTTGGATGCCATAATGCACACCGCGTTTGGAGGAGAAATGGCACTGCACATCACCCTAAAAACACCATATCAACAGTGAAGCTTGGAGGTGGGAACATGAAGGCGTGGGGCCGCTTTTCAGCAAATGGTACTGGTAAATTACACATTATTGAAGGAGGGATGAATGGGCAAATGTACCGAGACATTCTTGACAAAAATCTGCTGCCATCTACGGGGATGATGAAAATGAAACGAGGGTGGACATTTCATCAAAATAATGAGCAAAACATACTGCCAAGGAAACTCTCAATTGGTTTCAAAGAAAAATATAATAAAGCTGCTATAATAGCCCAGACAATCACCTGACTTGAATCCAATGGAAAATCTACAGAAAGAAGTGAAACTCAAGGTCCATAAAAGAAGCCCACGGAACCTTCAAGACTGCTTGTGTGGAGGAATGGGCCAAACTCACACCAGAGCAATGCATGCGAATAGTTTCTCCACACAGGAGGCGTCTTGAAGCTGTCATTGCAAACGAAGACTTTTGTACAAAGTATTAAATAAATACCAGTTGGCATGTTCAATACTTTTTTCCCTGTGTCATTTCGCATTACGACACACAACTTAATTCCTGAGCTTATTTGTTCTACTTTCTTTGTATGTTTGGATTACTTGGGTTGTTCCCAACATCTGGTGAAATGTTCATGTCAATAGCACCTTTGGAAATATATGAGCAAAATGGTGACGTGTTAAATCTTATTTCAGCCCTTGTGTGTGTGTGTGTGTGTATGTGTATGTGTATGTATATATATATATATATATATATATATATATATATATATATATATATGTATATATATATATATATATGTATATATATATGTATATATATATATATATATATATATATGTATATGTATATATATATATATATATATATATACATATATACATATATATGTATATATATATATATATATGTATATATATATATATATATGTATATATATATGTATATATATATATATATATATATATATGTATATGTATATATATATATATATATATATATGTATGTATATATATATATATGTATGTATATGTGTGTATATATATGTATATATATATATGTGTGTATATATATATATGTATATATATATATATATATCCAGGTGTCCTACCCGAATACCGGTGCCGTTGTCCTGAATCTGGAGCAGCTTCAGTCCGCCGTCTTTAACCGTCACCTGGATGTTAGTGGACTTCGCATCCAGACTGCAACGTTTAAACACACGATGCAGTCACTTATTTAGACGGAGGGAAACATTCTTTTGCTGCTGGCTTAAGTGCGCGTCAGTTACCAATTTTCAATCATTTCTTTCACAGCGTTAGCAGGGCGCTGAATAACCTCTCCCGCAGCTATCCGGTTGACGACCGTCTCGTCGAGTCTCCGGATGACTCCCGCCATGATACTCCGCAGCTTCAGCTTCAAGGTGGCTAACAATGGGCTACGATCTAGCGACCATGCTGTTTTTACCTGTGTGTTTACAAATCCCTCAAACAGGAAAGCGGAAGTCGTGTTGTCAGCGAGAACAGGATTACACAAAAAAACGTCTCACTCTAGCCCTAAAAACTTCTGCTGTATTTTCCCTGTCCCTGTTACTTATGTTAAGATATAAGTATATTTATTTAATTTATACTACTAGGGTATAAGGACTTGGGCTAATTTGGTATAATTGGCTGACGGATGTCTTGGTTTGGTGTCGTCGTACGTGCTTTAGTTCATCTGTCATTGTACACACGATCTTTGAGGCAATTGCGCGCGCGCGTAAAATTGGGCGGGGTCGTTGCTCGCCCTAGAATGACGTCATCGTGTCGTTTCACTTCTTCTTGTGCTAATTTTGGGTACGGTCGGAAATCTAGTGTGACGCTCTCACTGGGTTCGGTGAGTGCAGTGTTCAGAGAGGCATGGCGCGCTCCATTTTTAGTGACTTTACGAACGAGCGTGTTGACCATTGGCAGGCATACGTTAGTGCGTCCGCCATGTTGAATGTGTCAGTTCTGCGTCTTGCCTGACGCTGCGGCACTCCCAGTGTAGCTTGAATCGTGAAAATGCTCACACCACTACCTAAATGGTGTTTCATATGAGTTGATGTATAATACTTCATTTAATATATACGATTTTACACTTCCTCCCCCCAAAAAATAATAACAACTGTATTACCTTTTTATTGAACCAAAGGTTTTTAAATTTATATTTTTTACAGATTACTTATGCATAGTTTTTTTTCGTTGGGCTACCTTCTCCGCACACCAACTATATATATATATATTTTTTTTTTATTGTATTTGACAAGCACATGGATTATTATTTTTTTTTTTTTTGGTTCTGTCCATTTTACACCATGTTATACAATGTTGTACTGTATGAAATATTCAAGCTAAGCACAATGAAAAGCTGTGAAATGAAATACCAATGTGACGTGTGCAGTTTAAAATGATAAGTCAGATCGTTGTGTAATACTATGACGTGTTAGACAATAAATGTAAACAGGAATTTAAAAGGGCACTACTTATGTCCATACAGTACTGCATAATGTGTGCCTGCATGCTACATTAGCTGCTAAGCCTCCTTAGCTCCTCCTTGCTGAACTTTGTCATCAGGCAGGATGACCTCATCAGAATGAAACTGTGATGAGGCTCCCCTGGGAGAGGCGCTGTTGAAAAATCCGATCAAGCAGAGATTTTGGGATTTTGTGCAGTCTAAATTAATTTTGGTCCAGCAGCAAGAATGTCATTGAAAGTCACGAGTCAAACATGACAGAATTTACTGTAGATCATGCAGAATGAACCTTAGTAGTGGCATTTCTTGTTTTTATGATAGCCAATGATTATGAATGATTAACATTCGTGTTCTGTGGAAGATAGATTTTAGTCCCATTTTCCATTGCTTTATTAACACCATAGTAAATGTACCTTGAATGGAAAAGGCTATAGAGTGGATAGGTAGAGTTTAATTGCTCTAAGTAACGCGTGTCAGTTTTACAGCGCTGTTGCATTTGCAAAAATTAACCTGTACTGTACCAGTACTCATTAACATCCTAGCTGAAGTGCATTTACATGTATTTCCTTTCATTCCAGGTCAGCCTCAACAAAGGCGCTGCTTCATTTTATAGAAACAGTGCAAGCATTCCAGGGGATCACTTGAGTGCCGACTTGGCACGGGCCGCCACATCCGCAACTTGTTGAGCTGCTTTTCCAGCCTTAGTTACAGTATCATCAATAAACTAGCCTCTGGCAATTGCACGGCATAACCTGAAAGGTCACTTTTATGAAAGGAACCATTGGGAACTGTAACAAATTTAATGTCTTTCATTTGTTATGCTTGCTCACTTGTGTTAGGTTTTGTTGCAGTAAAAATGTGTGCCACAAGCATTATGTAAGTACTGCAAGTCATTTGACTGATTACGTAATTATGCTCTCCTTTACATTGGCCTGATTGTTCTGAAGTTTCAACATGCGTTTCCTGATTTAAGATGGTAGTATCTTTACATCAGCAGCACAGTACCCTAGTGGTTTGCCTGTCGGCTTCACAGTCAGGAGGTCTCGGGTTTGGAACTCAGCTCAGGCCCTCCTATGTGGAATTTTCATGTTTTCCGTGTGTTAACATCCTCTTTTTTTCCCCCAGGGTACTCTGATTTCCTCTCATGTTTCACGTCAATTTAATAGAAGACCCTAAATTGTGCATAGGTATAAATGTGAATGATTGTTTGTTCATATGTGCCCCAGATTGGCTGTAGCCTCTCACCAAATGTCAGCTGGAATAGCCTCCAGCTCACCCATGACACTCGTGAGGACAAACGGTAAAGAAAATGTGTGGATGGTATCTTTGCATCAAATGTGTGTTGGAAGGAAATGATGTGCATCCTGAACTTGTCTTTGCCGTAGTGCAGGAAGGAACATTCCAGAAAAAGGTTGCAGTCACAGGATGGGCCTCAGGAAACAGTACAATAGAATAAAATCAAGTAAAATGAAAGGAGTCACCATCACTGCTAAATATAACTGTTTATGTTATCAGGCAGTCTTCATGATGAAAAGGTGAATTACTTAGCATTTCTCCATCAATTTAGTGTTCAGTTATTTTTGACAAGGCTCAAATAAATGGTAGTCTGGAAGAGGTCAGAACTGGTGGTGTAAAGCCCTTTTTTTTTTTTTTTTTAAACAGTTACAGGTATGTCATTTTTTTTTCTTTTTTTAAAAAGTGGGTGCTTGGGTTTATAGTACGTGCGCAGTAGAAAGGCCACACCTTTGACGGGTCGTCACATGCGATGACAAGCATTTAGAAGCATGCAACTTAATATGATCGCACGCTTAAAAAGGTGGACAACAGAAAGTCAAACTTAAATGTTTTTGGGATGGTATAGAAAAGGCTCACATGATCAAAGAATGAATTGTTTACACATTTGGCTCGTCACAGTTTAAAAGACATACACATACGATACCATTCACCATGTACAACCATGTATATAGTAGATGAGCCAGTGTTTCCCCTTTATGAAGAGGCAAAGTTCAAAGATATTTGGCTTTTGAGGGTTTTCTTGTAATGCCAAGTCAAGTTTGTTTGTATATTTCTTTATACAGTGTTTACATTACATGAATGTGAAAGCGTTGGATTCCTCATAAGGGAAAAAGACTTATCACGTATTTCTAATGGGATCAACTTCATGTCTCTGTCCAAACTCGTATGATTTGAATGAAATTGTTGGATGTGTGCTGGTTTTGAAGCCATTTTGTCAAATACAATTTAATTTGGATACGATAGACATTTTGCAATTTAAATGCAACATGGAAAATCACATTTATGTTCAGTTGTGAAATCCCATCGGATCAAGATGCAACTTGTTTGCCTCCTCCTGTTTTTCCTCATTAAGATCCCAGACCACCGGCATTTTTTTACTCACTGAATTCACACGTGACAAAATGTTGAGCCTTGGCAAAGGCCTCCAAGGGCTCTGATTCCATGAACCTTTTTGTGTTTAAAAATAAATAAATACATAAATAATTTTGTTGGGTTTTTTTGTGTTTGTTTTTTTTTTTTTCAAAATTGTACTGACATCAAGTTATGTTCAAAGTGTCTCTTCCAGTATTGTTAGGTTTGTAATAATTGGTATGCATAATCAGTCATCACTAGTGTTGTTTTTTTTTGGGGGGGGGGGGGGTTGTTTATTTCACTGTTGTTTTTCATTACTGGCTAATTTGGCTCATTAGATTCCCAGTGTTGCCATTGTTAGCATGTCTGTCTGACAGTTTGGGGCTCAAATGTCGGCTCCAGTCGTCCTGTGTGGACTTTGCATGTTCTTCCTGTGCTAGTGTGGATTTTCTGCATGAAATCCAGCTTCATCCCACATTCCAAAATGTTCAATTGCGACTCCCAATTGCACGTAGATGTGAACTTGAGTTTGACTGGTTGTTTGTCTACATGCTGCGATTGGCTGGAGACCAGTGTAGGATATACCCCAGCATCTCGCCCAAAGTCAGCTGGGACAATGTCCAGCTCGCCCACAGCCCTAATAAGGACAGGCACTACAGAAAATGAATGGATAGACTCTCTGCTCATTCACTGTTGTCATAATTCCCCCTTCGTCGTCTGTATTTGAGCGTACCCTCCCCTCCTCCAGGAGGTTATGCTGCATGAAATGTTTCACCCACTAATGAATCTCACAGCTGCTGTGCTAACCTCACCCTTTTGTTTTCCAAAGTCACATTTCCAACTGTATGTCTAAAAGCACCAGACATGTGTCATTCAATTACAGCCTTCTTACAGTAGATACAAAAATTTTATATATTCTATTTAGTTCATTTTTCCCGGGCTCACTCTATTGTAGTTTTAATGTTGCATACATTTTATGAGAGTTGGGGGTAGTTTAGGGGTTTTGTGTCTTGCTCAACGTTATCTCAACTTTACAACTCAAAGTACTATGAAAGAACACTCATTTGCATTCCCCAAACAACACATTTGTATAAACATACAACAAAACGTTCAGAAATATATTTTAATAGAGATCTCTAATGTATACATACATACATTCATACTGTACATAACATTGCCAATAATTGTAGACAGTTGTAAAACTTGTTCATTACCCTTTTAAATGATGGCCATTTGTAAGGAACATTTATTGCTTGGGCCAAACGGATTTTTGTGCTGTGGAAGCAAACTCTGGTAGATTATTTCCCAGATGCAACAATACATTGCCAATAAGAAAAATATACAGATCGAAAACCTGATTATTTCCCTTTTAAAAGATACCTCATTTGTGAGGAACATGCATTGGCATCATGGTCTACATGCCAAACAGCTTTTTCCGTGGTTGCCATTTACTTTAACTTGGTGTTCTTGGATGGTTGAAGTCTTATCATAACAAGGAAGAATCAAGCCGTAATGGCAGTTTTCCAATTGAGTCTTTTATCAAACTGTTAAGAGTCGCAGTAGCGTGTGCAAGAACCATACACAGACGCAACTGCCCCTCCATATGGAGGTCAACTATATATGTGTGTGTATTTGTGTGTGTGTAGCAGTCCTTTAAAAAAAAAAAAATTGATGCATTAATTGCCTGGAACAACATCACACTGCCCCCACCACCCATCAGCCTAGTTCAGTGGTTCTAACCTAATAAGCACAAGGCACCCCCTTTACATTCGAAAAATGGCACGTCACACCACCAATGTCACAAAAAATATGAATACTGAAATAATGATAATCTCGTGTCAATGTGGCGGCACGGTGGTCGACTGGTTAAGCGTCTGCCTCACAGTTCTGAGGACCGGGGTTCAATCCCTGGCCTCGCCTGCGTGGAGTTTGCATGTTCTCCCCGTGCCTGAGTGGGTTTTCTCCCGGCACTCCGGTTTCCTCCCACATCCCAAAAACATGCATGGTAGGTTAATTGACAACTACTAAATTGTCCGTAGGTGTGAATGTGAGTGCGAATGGTTGTTTGTTTAGTTGTGCCCTGCGATTGGCTGGCAACCAGTTCAGGGTGTACCCCGCCTCCTGCCCGATGATAGCTGGGATGGGCTCCAGCACGCCCGCGACCCTAGTGAGGAGAAGCGGCTCAGAAAATGGATGGATGGATCGTGTCAATGTACTAACAAATTGACTTGGTGTGAAATATGGGCCTGTTTACAGTAATTGAACACAAAGCTGATATACTTGCTGGTAGCCATTACTTTTTCGGTCTTACGATATTAAGATATTTGGCATAGGCAATGGGTCTAATCCTTAATTAGGCCCATTTTCTCTGGGTGCATTGCACAGTTGTGTTGCTCATTCCACAATTGCATTTTTATTGCACGAATGCAGTTTGAACTGTATCTCCATATTTTAGTCAATTTGGCTTGTGTGTTTACCAAGCAATACCATGTCTTTGCTCAACTTGAACAATATCTGCCAGTGCAATAACCTCAGTGGCTGTATTAAGCCAAACATTTCGGGATAGGTTTTCTTAAAGAGTGGTTTCATAACCAAAGCTGTCAGTCACAAAGCCATTTACTAAATACCAAATGTATATATGTTTCTCTCTGAGCCACACAGGTTACAAGGGTGTGATGGTGACTGGTGGACTGTGGTATGTAGTGTAACAACTACTTATGAACTGTTTGAACATTTGTTTTAGTCTGTCCCCCCTCTGTACATTTTCGGTGGTGCTTGAAAGGAACAATGAGGGATTGTCTTCAAATCTCCACTTCAGCAGATCGTTAGCATCGCTTCTTTTACTTTAGTTACATCATAGTGCATCACAAGGCATGGCTATTTTAGGTCCAAGTTTGGAGCAAACCTCACAGACAATATCACGACATTTGGTTTCTCTCTCTTTCTCCTTCTATGGTTTAAACAAACGGTTCAGACAAGGTTCTTCCTCGGAGTCCGACTCCCAAGATGTTTTATCATAAAAGATGCATCATCGTCGGTCAGATATGGCATTCTCGCAATGGCCATTGTTGTAATTAGGGATGCCCCGATCACATTTCTTTGAGCCCGATTCCAATTCTGTCACGGACGTGGTCGAGCCTATCCCTGCCGACTCTGGGCGAAGTAAAAAAAAAAAAAAAAAAAAAAATTAAAAAATGGAAATAAAACACAATACATATTTAGCAAATGGAAATAATTTTAGTAATCCTAACTGACCTAAAACAGGAAAATTTCAGTCTGATTTCATCTCAGACAGTCAGGGGAGAAAATGACTGTTCCTGTTGTGCGCAGGAACTTAGGAGTTAAATGTCTTAACTGAAGACAAAGTTATAGATTTTAGTTTCTAGTGTTTCTCTTAAGCTCTTTCAGTATGTTTCATTTTTGTATATGGTTGTGAACCTGTGAATATACAGGCACTGTAAAGTTCGAAGAGTGCTGCATTGCCTTCCAGTTTGCCGGTTTCATCGTCCTGTCTTGTTAATTAATTGCTTTTGTGCAAAGGCATGCATTAGTGTACGCCAAAGCTGCCATAGTAACGGCCTGTTCTTTCAATGTGATTGAAATTCACTTTTCTGCGGGAGAATAAAAACATCTATTCTTTGGATTTTTGCTGTAGAAGTAGCAAGAATACAGTAAGTTTGGCTCCTTGCTAATGAAACAAAGTTCTTGCAGCCATGGCTCTGCTGGACATATTGTATGCACGGGGGAAGTGAACATTAAGTAACAAAAGTAAATTCAAAATCTTAATGTTTTGGGGGGAATTCAGTTCTTTTTTTTTTTTTTGTCCTGTTTGGCTGTTAGGTCAAGCTGAAATGAAAATCTGTATCCCATTCATGCCGGAACAGTTTTACCATGTCACAGGGAACTTCACAGCTTCCGCTGTGGTATTATAATTGAGGTTTATTGAGAATCAGACGTGATCAGTCGAACAGAACAATGTTTCTAGAAGGGCGAGAGAAACAAAGACAAAAAGACAAAACACTAATTGTAAACAGGATGAGCGAAGTAAATCATTACATTATCTACAACAATGAAACATTAAATATGAGTGTTGCATGGGGCTATAGTGCTACACCCTGTGAGGGAAGGACAGGACAAGATAGAACAGGACAAGGGTCGTGAACCCGACTGTGCAACTGAAGTGTGGTGGCATTATGTGAATTATAAGAGTCTACAGGACGAGAGTATAAGTGAGGGGATACACAAGTGATTTGCATATTCATGAGTTATTTGTCGCAGTAAGTGCGTGACCCAACACCCAGTGAAAGAGTCCTAGGGGTGTGTGTCTGCGGATACATGCAAGTGAATTGATACCGTTTTACATGCACAAAGACTGACAGAAGTGTCCTGTAATTGCTGTGGCCGCACCGCGTCGGCTGAGGACCCCACCCAATCAATCGAGGGGCGGGATCAGGCCCAGGAGTCCACCCGAGAGCAGCCCGGCGGATGGGACACGTCCCACACCGAGGGACCCAGGGCGGTCCGCCGGCCCCACCGAGGAGCCCCGACAACTGGCCACCCGGTGGGGGCCGCAGGGACCCAATGCCACACCCCCACCCACAGCAGGCCCCACAGCCTGCAGGGGACCACCCGGCTCCCCCACAGGAAGAGGAAGAGGCGACCATAGCGGGACGCAAGGAACGAAGAGAAGGAGAGGAAGCAGGCCCGAGTAGCGACAGGGGGCCCCACCGCCCCCACCAGCAGCCAGAGCAGGGGACCCAGGCGTGTGCCAGCCAGCACCGGCCCAGCACCCACGGAACATGGACGAGTCACCTTCTTTAGAAGATTGTAAATGAATGCTGAAGGGGAACGCATAAATACAAATCTTCACAAATTCAAACTAACATCAAGATTCAGCCGGCACGGTGGTCGACTGGTTGGCACATGTGCCTCACAGTTCTGTGAACTGTGGAGTTTGCATGTTCTCCCCGTGCCTGGGTGGGTTTTCTCCGGGCACTCCGGTTTCCTCCCACATCCCAAAAGCATGCGTGCTAGGTTGATTGAAGACTCTAAATTGCCCTTAGGTGTGAATGTGAGTGCGAATGGTTGTTTGTTTGTATGTGCCCTGCGATTGGCTGGCGACCGGTTCTGGGTGTACCCCGCCTCCCGCCTGAAGATAGCTGGGATAGGTTCCAGCAGCCTGTGACCCTTGTGAGGATAAGCGGTAAAGAAAATGGATGGATATCAATATTCATGAATCAAAATGTAGACTATAATGATGCAGACCTGAGAATACACTAAGGGAGAAAATACTGACAGGTACATAATTTTGCAGGTGAGTGAGAATTGAAAAGCAAGGGCCAAGCGTGCAACTGTGGGATAAGTGAGAAAATGGTTATTCTAATTGTTGGAATAAATGAACTTGCCAATCCAGCTGGACTGTGAGCGTCTCATAACCTGTTTCTGGTGTTCCACCCAGTTCATCCCAAATAATAGTCTACCATTTTTTTTTCATTCTCTTGAAGAGCACAACTACAAATGTTCTTTCGTTCTTTTTAGTTTTGCCAAATTAGATTTTAAATAGTCACAAATATAACAAAAATATTTAAACTTTCTCATCATCTGAGTTCAAAGAGTGGATGTTTTAAAATCTAAAAATATATGTATTGTCCACAACATGAGGCACACAATTAAATCAAATACAAGAGGAGCTGTATCAAAAATTATTCTGTTTTATCATGCAATTCTGTTAAATGTTTGACACAATTATAAAGGTGGTGCGTGACGCCAGCTCTCTCTGGAGAGAAATAGAGTAAAATCATTGTTGCTATTTTAAAACTGTGCAACTCAATGCAAATATACCCCATCCATTTTCTAAGCTCAAACACTAGTCTGTCAAAATGCCAGTGCACCTTCCTTGTATATACACAAACTAAACACCTGCTTAGGGCCCCATGACCACTACAGGGCCCCTAAGAGCAGGCAATAGTCAACAGAGCCTGGATTTCCCCCTTTTCTGCATGCGTGTGTGCGTGTGTATTGTATACCAAAGCACGCACGCACGCACACACACACACACACACACACGTATTTTACTAGTGCCTTTTTTCTATGCTGTGTGTAATGACTGTTCAGTGAAGTTTTTCATTTTGACTGACTCGGGGTCTGTTCTGAGGCAATAGTTTGGTTTTGCAGGAACAGTCAGGGGCTTTGTGAATTCAGCTAGATTTTTTTTTTTTATGTGTTTAAGGTCTTGAGAAAATGGGTGTCGATTTGAAGAAATGTGGTTTAGCTACTGAGAAGAAAAACTGTAAAGTACTAAAGTACACGCATCGTATTTTCCCAGATCTTTGTGAAACCAGCAGCTTGGGTCTTGCGCTTATCAAAACACGAGCAGAGTTCAGGAGACACACGAGGGGACGGAGGGAGAGAGAGACAGAGAGAGAGAGAGAGAGAGAGAGAGAGAGAGAGAGAGAAAGAATGGGGGGAGTGAGCGAGAGAAGGGGAGGGAGAGAAAGAGAAGGGGGTCGAGAGCGAGAGAGAGAAAAAGCGAAGAGAGAGAGAGAGAGCGAGAAGGGAGAGAGAGAGAGGGTTGGTCGTTCGGGGCGGTGCTCAGCTGATCCCCTTCCACTTTTTCTTCTCCATGTTAGCTCTCAAACGTCGCCGGCAACATGCCTAAAGCGTGACAGTAAACTGGTTTAGCTGGGTGACGGGAAGAAAAGAAAGAAACAAACAACAATGTGTCGGAACACTGACTTGCATTAGAGGCGCGACTGGAGACGCGGCGACCGGAAACACGGCAAGATGGCCCGTTTGGAGTTCAAACGACAGGAACCGTGACGATGACTTAACGTTAGCTGGGTAAGTTCACCGAATAACCCCAGACGCGCTTGTTGTGTTTATATGCGTGTTGTGACTTCGCGGAGTGTAACAGATGGCCGAAAACATTTTATGTTTTTACCTGTTACACGTCATGACAGATGGGATGACAGAAACATAAAGTTGCGAACATGGAGCCTCGCGAGCGCCATTAGCTCGTCGCTTTCTTTGATCCCTTTGGCTGCCGAGTTTTGTGGTTTCCAATGCTATATTTGTGGGGAGTTGCTAAAGTGTGATACTTCGTAAACTCGCGAATGGAGGCTTGTGTGTTTTTTTTTTTCTGGTCAGAGGGAGGAGCCGCACCCATAATTCTGTCCTGTACTGGAATTTCATCTCCCCTCATTCATTTGCCTTTTAACCCCTACTTGTGGGAAAGTAGGGCCGAGAAACTTGCCACAAAGTTATAGTGTTGCTCTTTTTAATTTAAAAATAGTGTAGGAATAAATGCTTAATTTCTATGTTTTTAATAATAAGTGATATGCGTACTACTTGTATTGTTTGAAATCAATGTCATTACACACTATACATTTGGAAAGGGACTTTTGATGTGAACACTGTCCGCTAGCACCAAATGACCATTGATCAATTAATCGTTTGCTCTTTCATTATTCTTTGGGATCACGTTCCAAAATGGTCTCTGTAGAAGGATACGAAAGCATACATTCGAATTGGTTTTTAATTTGGGAGTGTTTGTTTGATTGGTATTTTTTGTTCCATAATAGTTGTATGCATTTAGATGTGCGGTATCTAATTAATGGTGCTTTCTTTTGCCGTCACCATCTCCCCAGCCAGCAATATGGCACGTCGCTCTCAATGTTCTTCTGCCGGGGATAACCCCCTGCACCCCAACTACCTTCCTCCTCACTATCGCGAAGAGTACCGTCTGGCAATTGACGCACTGATTGAGGAAGCGCTGGAAGGATATTATGAGTTTCTCCAAAAAGCAGATGTGGTGGCCTTCCTGTCCACACCTGAGATCCAGTATATTCAGGGCTCAGTCCACGTTCCTCAGCAAAGCACCTACCAAGAGCAAACTTTTCTCGAGAGTGGAGGAGACAGCTCCTCGGACACTTATTGGCCAATCCACTCGGACCTGGACGCCCCTGGCCTGGATCTTGGCTGGCCTCAGCCTCATCTTTTCGGTGGCCCCACAGAGGTCACCACTCTGGTTAACCCTCCTGAGCCTGACATGCCGAGTATCAAGGAGCAGGCTCGGCGACTTATCAAGAATGCTCAGCAGGTCGGTGTTTGTTCTTTTATGTCAGCAGACTACATGACCATCACTGAGTTTTCACACTTGTCATATGTGTTTTTTGTCTCCACAGGTGATTGCCATAGTAATGGACATGTTTACTGATGTTGACATATTTGCCGATATTTTAAATGCTGCCATGAGGAACGTTGTCGTCTATATTCTTTTAGACGAGCAGAACGCACATAATTTCATGAACATGGTGTCCAACTGCAGAGTAAATCTACAAAGTATCCAAGTGAGTCCTTTAAAAAATATATATACTTTATGTCTGAGCAGGGAGGGATGTCGTTTAATGTGCATACCGCGTCAGAGACGCACAAAAATTAGCAGGGAAGCATCAAGCATATTCATTCTGCATCTGTAGACGCATGGTTTAAGACCCGCCCTACGTACGTGTGTGTGTGTGTGTGTGTGTGTGTGTGTGTGTGCATGCATGCGCACATGCACGCGTATGTGAGTGTGTTGGTGAAGAGCTTCCTCACAGCGAATCAAAAGTATGAATTATGTCTTGGTGCTAGCCAGTTAGAGGCAGAGTAGGGCAAGTTATCATTCCATGCAATGGACTCGGGAGTTTTTTCTGGACTCGATACATTTTCATTGTTGTGGTAACACCCGCCACACCGTTCACGACACATCAAGCCGCTGGCAGAATGGCCTTTGCTTCATAGACGCATACAACTGGGATGCTTAAGTGAAAGTCAAGTTTTGGGAAAATATATCGTCCTAAAAAAATTTGCTACCGTGGCTGGCTGAAACATAATATATTGAGAGAGAGGAAGAGCAATGGATACCATAATAATATTGTACAAATAAAAATCTGCAATATAGCGGGACCGCGAAGCAACAACCGTCATATAGCGTAGGATTACTGTTATCTGTACTCCATGATGATAAGTTTCAAGGACTCATTGTTCCAGGGCTGGGACTCATTGTCATTGTTTCCAGACGTGCATCCTGGGACTCACATAGTTTCAAGTGTAAAATGATCTATGCCTGAGGCATTCTGTTGTACTAGCTAATGTACATTTTTGTGATCACAGCTCCCTTCAAAACTAGTTAAAAATGTAATTATTTCATATCCTTATTTCTATTCGTAGGGCCCAGGCTAAAGCAGTACCATTATTAATTCTGCTTACTTTCTTACATGTCATATTGCTCATTTAGTCCTCTCGAATGCAGTTGCTTTGGGAAGGAAACAATCATGTTATTGTTATTTCTTTGTAGCAATTGACTTTGGGGGAAAAAAAGAAAAACTTCCAACAGTTCAAAACATTTAGGATAATTAAAGTTTGTACAGATTTAAAACATGGACCTCTCCTTCTTTAAAAATGTAGCACATGTGTGCTTGCAGGAGAGCAAGGAGCATAATTAGGGTTGTAAAAGTCCAACAATACAACAATAGCAAAGCAGGAACAAGTTGAAAAAAATAACACACTGAAGAACCATATTTATGTGTGGTGAGTAACATAGTGTATGTTCATCCTTTCATTCAGGATTTACAGGGGAATAAAAAATGAACCAAAGCGTCCGATTTAAAAGTAGAAATCGCTCGATACTGCTGCTGCAGTCGCTGTTCGCTTGAGTAGCCATTGTGTTTGGCTTCCATCCATACAATGCGAACCATACACACAGTGCCTCACAGTGGCCAGGAGGTGAATCAGCAGATTTGGTGCATCGATATTTTTACCCACCCCTAGTTGTTTAAATTTAAATTGTCCTAATCCTCTTCGTTTCAGCCTTTTTACAGTGAATATTGCCCAATTTCTGTAGTCCTCCATGAACGCAAACATTATATTTGTGTTGAATCAAAATAACACATTTGCAAACATCTGCTTTTACTGTGGAAAACAATGCTGAATATTTTTGCCCATTTTCTGACAGATGTTACGGACCAAACCAGTAACTGAGTGAATCATAATCAATTTATGTTTGGGCATTTTCTGCACTGTCAATTCGAAAATAATATTCAGTTTTTTAAATAAAGGGATGGAAATAAAACAAGTTTTATCTGATTTATCGAATAATCGAAAACCATAATTGACAGAATAATCGATTATTAAAATAACCGTTAGTTCAGACCTAAATGGGAGTCAGCACACACCTGCCACCATTTAGAGTGCCTCTGATTAACCCAAAATAAAGTTTAGATGTTCTAATAGGCTTTTCCTGACATTTTTATGCACAACATGAAATTTTCTTTGTTTGACAGTAACCGTCAGCTGAGAGTTCCAATAAACAGCTTAAAGCCTGTTTTTTTTTTTTTTTTTTATAAATAATATTTACTAATCTTATCTGCCAAACTGCTGCTTGTTGTGAAGTGAGTTGAGTCACCTGCCACCGCTTATATCTTAAGTTAGCGCTTATATCTTAGGTTTTTGGGAAAAATATATCGTCCTAATAAACATCATAATATTTTTTTTTAAAAAGAGAGAGAGCAAGAGCAATGTATGTATTTGGACCTGGGCCTTCAGTGACCTAATCTGCCTCTTAATAATTCTATCACATAGCAAAATAATGCAGTTACCTTTATCTTCCAATACGTCACCTTCAAACAACTCCAAACCTCTATAGATGTTGTATGTATAAACTACAATATAGCAGTTCACAAACAATATTCATCTAATAACATGTCGAAAGCATGAAAAACTTGGGGAGGGAATTTATCGTACTCACCGGAGATGCTGACAGACGCAGCAGACCTGCTTCCTTTTCTCGTGCCTGTTTGTGGAAGCTAGGTGATGTGCCCATACATGCTGCTCTGAAAGTGCCCCAAAATTCCTTTTCTGGCTTGAAACAGGCCAGACAGCAACAATGTTGGTTGACCTAGCCTTACAAAGTCGAGTTCATCCTTGAAAAGTGCGTCTGGAAAAATAATTTTTAATCTGTCTGACGTCGTGTTCTTGAGTAAGTCAGTCTCATGCGCAGATCCAGCTCAAGCAATCAGAGGACTATTTAGCTGAACCAATCATCCATCCATCCATTTTCTGAGCCGCTTCTCCTCACTAGGGTCGCGGGCGTGCTGGAGCCTATCCCAGCTGTCATCAGGCAGGAGGCGGGGTACACCCTGAACTGGTTGCCAGCCAATTGCAGGGCACATACAAACAAACAACCATTCGCACTCACACCTACGGGCAATTTAGAGTCTCCAATTCATGCATGTTTTGGGGATGTGGGAGGAAACCGGAGTGCCCGGAGAAAACCCACGCAGGCACGGGTAGAACATGCAAACTCCACACAGGCAGGCCCGGGGATTGAACCCGATGATACTTTTTCATAATAATTATAAGACACTTCATTTCTGTCAATCTAATGTTCTATCACTACTGAGCTATTTTTAGAACAGGCCCGCGGACTACTCATGGGGTCCTTGAGAGCTACCCGCAGGCACCACATTGGTGACCTCTGGTCTAACCAATCAGATTTCAGATTCACCATTCTGTGCCTTCGCGAAGGCTGAATGACATTGGCATTTTTTCCATCCTCTGATTGGTTCAGGGCGGCACGGTGGTCGACTGGTTAGAGCGTCAGCCTCACAGTTCTGAGGACCCGGGTTCATTCCCCGGCCCCGCCTGTGTGGAGTTTGCATGTTCTCCCCATGCCTGCGTGGGTTTTCTCCGGGCACTCCGGTTTCCTCCCACATCCCCAAAATATGCATTAATTGGAGACTCTAAATTGATAGCTGGGAAAGGCTCCAGCACGCCCGCGACCCGAGTGAGGAGAAGCGGCTCAGAAAATGGATGGATGGATGGATATTATCATATGATCAGTGTCTTCGTATAATGAATGTCATTATCAATGATAACATTATTATTTGTAATTTTAGCAAATTTGTTATTTCAGAAGTGTGTATCAAACTGGTAGTCCTTCACATTAAAGAGTACCCAAGAAGTAGCTCTCAGTTTGAAAAAGGTTGGTGACCCCTGGGTTAGACCATTTCAACAGTTTGTGTGTGTTTGCGTGCGTGCGTGTGTGTGTGCGCGCGTGCGCGTGTTTTACACCAGTTTGATGCCAGCACTTGGAATTCTGAAGGCCTTGGGCAGATTACATTTACATGGCAACACAGAGTCTGAAATCTAAATGGATAAAAAAAAAAGTACTTAATACATTACTGTACATGACTGGAAGCTACAGCAGCTAAGACACACACTATGACATTAAGAAAAAACACTGGGGGAAATGAATTAATATATCCATCCATCCATTTTCTTTACCGCTTATCCTCACTAGGGTCGTGGGTGTGCTGGAGCGTATCCCAGCTATCTTTGGGCGAGAGGCGGCATACACCCTGAACTGGTCGCCAGCCAATCTCATGAATTAATGTATATTATTATATATGCTTTATATATTTGCAAATGGTTGTTTGTTTGTATGTGCCCTCCGATTGGCTGGCAACCAGTTCAGGGTGTACCCCGCCTCCTGCCCGATGATAGATGGGATGGGCTCCAGCATGCCCGCGACTCTAATAAGGAGAAGCGGCTCAGAAAATGGATGGATATTATATATAATAAATATTAATAATTATTATTTAAGTAAGATGTAACTGTAGGTCTGTGATTTTTGATAGTGATTAGGCCAGCAGAGAAGGCTCTGAATTTTTTAATGCCACATATAGTTATATTTTACGTTACGTTACGTTTTTTACATTATTTTGCGAGGTGATGGTGTTATTAAGAGGTAGATTAGATCACTGAAGGCCCGGGTCCAAAACTCGCTGGCCACCACTGGTATATACAGTATATATTAGGGGTGGGTAAAAATATCGATTCATCAATGAATTGCAATTTTTCTTTTTGTAATTTAATATCGATTCGGCAAATCTGCTGAATCAACTCAACTCCTGGCCACTGTCCTGCGTTCTTAAATACATTTAACCATGTGCATCGAATAAGGATGTTCAGCCATTTTCCCTGCTCTATTCTCTGAAAATTGATTACACACATCTTGTATATCCTTTCAAAAGTCATTATCATTAATACCACTGAAAACGTCACGTGGTACCATACACTGCCCTTCCATAAAGTTTATTGCAAATACTGTAAGCCTGCCAGTTTTTTGTAATCAGTAACTACTTAAAGGGGACATATTTAGCCAAACCATCTTTTTCTAGTACAGTATTTGGGATGTAATATTGTCAGTATTTGGGATGTAATAGTGCCTCACTAAACGTGAAATATGCATAAAAATCGTCCACCCATTCCTGAGATGTAGACGTTTGAAATCAGGTCATTTGAAATTCTCGAGCTTATCTACGTCACTAGCAAAGATCTCTGCCTTCCCTTTCCCCTCCTGAACTGGCACTGGTTCACACTAAGGTGTTGTTTTTTTGTTTTTGTTTTTTATTAAATTGACACTTTCATACTAAGTAAATGTTAGAGAATAACTCCGTGGAGATCTAAATAGCCAAAATATGGGACCTTTAAGTCCGATTTTGCTCACCAAGTAATTGTTTGTGTCACAAATTTATAATTTTGGCTACAAAAAAAAAGAAAAAAAAACTTTTGGGTAGTAATATAACAGGTTTTACTTTTCATTCCAGTTTAGCAATACTGTATTCAGGTGCACTTGTAAAGTCGTCTTTCTTAGCGCCATACTTTGTCAAGTGGGAAGGACAATGCGATACTGCCACCTCGCTTTAATTTTAACATAAACATTACAATATTTTTCTTGCAGTTTTTACGCGTGAGAACTGTGTCTGGCATCACTTATCACTGCCGGTCTGGGAAATCCTTCAAAGGTCAGATGATGGATCGCTTCTTGCTGACAGACTGCAGGGCCGTACTGAGTGGGAACTACAGGTGACATTCCTAGCTGCTACAGACAATTAAGAAAAAAAAAATAGGTGTTGCTATTGTGATAAAATATGTTGACACATCACTGCCTAAGTTTGTGCAATTACATCAGAAGGGACTTAATATTTATTAACACCTTTTCATTGTTTTTGTACAGCTTCATGTGGTCTTTTGAGAAACTACATCGTTGTATGGCACACCTTTTCCTTGGACAACTTGTATCGACTTTTGATGAAGAGTTTCGGATCCTCTTTGCTCAGTCACAGCCGTTACTGACTGATGTGCCTGTTGCGATGGAAGACAGTGGCCTTTTACAGAAGAGGCAATACCCAAGTAAAATAACTTCTCTCGTGTACAGAGAGCCCAGAAAGTTGGTACCAATGGACATGTCTCATACAGAGGATTGGACTAAACCATCATATGATGAACAAATGGAAACTGACTGGAGAATGTCTCATCTCAAAAGGAACGAATCTTTGCATGGTCCTGTTGATATGTACAGTCGATTTCCATCACAGCAGTCAGGAATGGAGCAGCAAGGTCACTCCAAGTTTCCCATGATGGAAAGCCCTGCTTTGAAACGCCACATTTATAGTGAAGGTGTTCACGCCAGGTACAATTACCCATTCCCAACTCAGCCCACAGCAGACTTTGAGGCTCGTGGAAGGATGTTTCACAGGGCACAGCAGCAAAATATGGGGCCAGGTCCTGAAGTTGATTATAAGGTACCTGAGAAATTTTGCAGCCAAAACTATCATTCAGCAGATCAGTATTTGGAACCAGGCGTACCACAAGAGATTGAGCCATTTGATAACTTTGACCCTGTGCTTAACTATTTATCATCCACCACAAATGTGGACTTTGAACAGGTCCCAGGTCCTGCAGATTTACCTTTAAGTTTATCTCAGGCTACAATGGATGACAAGCGGTTTTTCCAGCAGCCTAACACTGACCGCAAAGACCCCATGGTGAAGCGGGGTTTAAGGAACTGGAGAATTAACTCTTACCTCAGTGCATGTGATAATCCAGGAGATGAAGGCCTGCCATTGATACAGCCTCAGGCATCAGATCCTTTTGAGGAGCCCTCCAACACCGTACAGCCAACAGCACCAGTCACAGATTTTTCAATTCCTAAAATTCCAAATGTCCGAGAGTTTAAGATTCCTGCCATTCCAAGAGTAAGTCAGTTGCCAAGTTATGCCAAAGCTTTTGCACTGGAACCACAGGAGTCAAATAAATTGCCAGAAGAAAGTACTGCTGTGACAGCTGCCACCAAAACCACACCAACACCCTCAGAATCATCATCAACAACTGAAGGGGAGAAATCCGAAGAGGCAGAACAAAAGGAACCTAATACTGCTGTTCGAAAGGATGAGTCATTTAAGAGAAAATACAATGCAGCAATGCCAAGAAGCTCGAGGTTAAGATCATCTCTGATATTTAACTCTTTAGACCAGCGTACAGCAGGGCAACAAGATGAGGAAAGTGACAAAAATGAGAGCGAGCAGACAAAACTACCCTTTGTTTCTCCAGTTTTTGGACAAAGAAGATCAGCTGCAAGAGAATCTTTTGGATGGACTCGTTACTTAAAGTCATCCACATTTGACAGCTCTGTGCCAGAAGCCTCAAAGCAAGAAGGAAACAATAAACCAGAGGATAAAGATTCATCAAAGGAAGATTCAAAGACTTCCCATGAAAATCTAGAGGTACAAGAAACATTAAAACTGCCAGATATTGAACAACAAAACGTTTCTCCATCACCATCCAGATTGAAGCGGTCTGAATCTGATCTGGCAAAAACTGATCAATCAACTAAGTCTTTGGTCAACAATCCATTGTCTGTCGATATGAGTGATCCTGATCAAAGATTAATGTTTTTCAAAGAGCTGGCTGCAAAGCGCAAAGCTGCTAAGGCTGCAGAAGCTGAAAAGAGAACAGAGAAGACTCTAATTAAAACACCAACTGATCTTGACAGTGTTACTGTTGAAAATGAGGACTCCATACCAAATGATGGAAGGAAAGGTGATACGACATCCCAAATGCCAATCTCATTATCATCAAGTGTTATTAAACAAGATTTAAGTAAAACAAAATCCACAGAACTGCCTGTTGATGTCAGTGATGAGGCAAACAAGCAAGAGGGCAAGGTCAGTAATCTAACAGTTATCTCCCAGAGATCAAAAAGTGAACAACCAAGAGCCTCAAGTGATTTAAAAAAGGTAGAATTGGGGAACAGTCAAACGGCAGCATCTTCATCTGTTTCTGCAGAAACAGAAGCTCTTCAATGTGATTCAGAAGACACAGAGCTTCACAAACCTGCCTTGAGTGAGTGTAGCTCTGGTCAGCAACCCATTTTAACAAAAGAAACACATGCTAATCTTCCATCGCTTAAGCAAGATAAAAGTGTATCATTACTTCTTAAGTCTACCTCTAATGAGACCACGTTATTTATTCCCGATTTTGGGGATTCAGCATCATCTACTGCATCTACCATAGTTACTTCTAACATCCGAAATCAAGACTCATCACAGTTCATGACCAACGTGGAATCTCTTCCTCTGGCATCACAATCTAGCAAAGTAGCACAACCAGATTCAAAAAGCTCTAACTCTGAACACCCGCTATCCATTTCTAATCATCAAACCACATCCAGTCCTCATGACTCTAACATAAACTCACCGAGCATACAGTTCCTAACTTGTGACAAAATACACCTAGGTGAATCTGTCAGTGCCTCCACACTAAGATCCACCCAATCTACTGAGGAAAAATCCTCTTTCATGCAGAGAGAAGCGGAGTCTTCACAAGACCAGGCAGCTTCTGTTTCAGTGTCAATGCCACCTGAAAGTAATCCTTCGTTATGTGACTCTGCGTATGAGCAATCTGGTGTTTTCCATGAAAATTGTGCATCTGGTTCAGAGTCAAGCTCATCTTCGTTACAACCTACTCCTAAGACAAACACTGAAAAATCTTGTTCTATTTCATGTGATTCCCAAAAGGTTTCTGGATTAGAAAACAGCTCAGGAACTACTCCAGTAGTAGACAAGTCTAGGTTGTCACCCATTGTTGTTCCCTCATCCTTCAGACAAGACATCCCAACTCATAGTCTTAGCTCTTCCCCACTTGAATCCAATATATTTGGTTTCCAGAGTCATTCTAAATCGGACAAAAAAGAAGCCCATATTCCTAAACCCACTCTAGACTTATCTCAAGAGCCACTTAGACAAACAAACTCCGCATCTGAACCTAACCTAGCAGAATCCTCCACTCCTGCTGGTTCAGATTTATGTTCAACTGTGTTAGTTCAATCTGGCTTGCCTTCCCACACTGAAAGAGCAGAAGGTATAATGCCAGCATTGCATTGGTCCTCTGGCAGAAGCTCTTTAATTAATGGCAACCCAACTGACATAAACAAAGTTACAACCCACCCTACCTCAATTGTCACATCTGTTATGGCCGACAAAAATCTCAACGCTGATCATTCTGAAGCCTGCTCATCAAAGTTAGCTGCACCTCTTGATAGCAATAGTACGGGCTATCAGAATTATGTCAGCGAAGATTCTAAATTGCTTATGCCTTTTGAAAATAAAACTGAGGACAGTGAAACTACAATTCCAGTTAACAAGAGTACTGCACAGCAGTCTGTCTGCAGTGAAAGAATAAATGAATCAGCAAGGCAAAATAAATGTTCAGGGGTTACAGCAGAGGAAGCTGTACCATCGTCACAACAATCCAAGCAGCCAAAGTCAAGCCAATCTCGGTACCACTCGTCAACGGTTGGTGTGCTTTCTAGCAGCAACCTCCGAGACGATACAAAGCTGCTGCTAGAACAAATTTCAGCAAATAGCCAAAGCAGGAATGAGTCTACCAAGGAGTCACCTGTCACTGATGATGAGAAAGAAGATGGAGCTGACAAAAACGCCAAAAGGGGAAAAGAAAGAGAGTTATCTCAGGACCGTGACAAGCTGCTGGAGAAACTCCAAAGCATGAGGAAGGAGAGGAAAGTTTACAGTCGCTTTGATGTAAGTAGAATTTTTCTTACAAATATTTTCCACACATTAAGATTTTTGTTCACCTCTGTAACGAGGTATATTTTTTTGTCTCTCTTTCAGATGGCTCCTTAAGTGGGATCCAGAAAGCTGAGAGAAAAGATTAGAGACTGAAGTACAGCAATAACCCAACATGCTGACTAAGACATATACATGATTAGTAGAGACCAATAGGGTAGGATTTGTATTTGTCAATCACTATCACTGTAGTCAGCATTGGAGTGCGTTTACTGACGGTTGATAAATGTATGTGATCAACAGTTTTAATGACACGGATGGGTAAAGTGCAATTGTTACAACTGATTTGTGGTGCCCTGTACAGTTCTTGGCTTCTTTTCTACAGTGGCATCCACAATACATACAATACTGTTTGAGCGAAGAAAAAAATGCTACAGCCTTTGATGGCTTGTTTCTGAAAGAATAATTATCACAAGAGCCTTGATTTTATAACACGTGGGTCTTAAAAATGTGATGATGAAGTAAGACCATATTGTTTCTGACCAATTGGCTGGTTGAACTTTAGCTTTCCAAATAGAAGTCAGTTCTATCCTGGTGAGCTATTTTTATTTGTAGTGCAGAAACAGAACTTGTTGTAAAGTATCTTCTCCCATCTAGTGGGTCATCGTTTAACTGCAGCACTCACTGCATCGTTATTCTCATGCAGTACGTACGCGCAAACCACTAAATGGCCACATTGGTGACTTGTGGAAAGTTTTGAGAAGGTTTTTAGAGAAGTAAAAAAGTTTAGAAATTAAAATTACAATACCACTCCTGGATATTTGCCTTCATATATTTAGAATATGTATTTAATCCAATAATATTAATCACATTGGAAAATCAAACCCACGTGAGGACTATATGTAATAGAAACAACAGCATCTTAAACTTCATGCCGCTTAGTAACCAAAATTGAGTTTTGACTATCTCTTCTCTTATTGTTGTTTTTTAAACTGACTTTGATAATGAAGGAAGACAATGCGGATAAGATCCACTTTCCATGTAACCGATACTAAAAAGTTAAATTTATAAAAAAAAAAAAAAGAAGTATGGAATCTGTTCAGCGCAATGTTATTGTCATATGCCAACCGGTTTTTTGTTGTGATCTCTGGATGGCTTTGGTGTATTTGTACAGATTTTGAGTCATCAATATTCCAGCCATAACATTAAAAATACATTTTTCTTAAGGGACCTCAAAGCCTGACCATGCATGCAAACAAAGTTCATGTATAGGAGTAAATGGCAAAATGCTGGGTTTATTTTGTAATTTGGAGGAACTGAGCTTTTGTGCCTGTGTATTCTTCTGAACTTGTGCCTTTACCCATAAAACATAAAATGGATGTATAGGAGTAAATGGCAAAATGCTGGGTTATATTTTGTAATTTGGAGGAACTGAGCTTTTGTGCCTGTGTATTCTTCTGAACTTGTGCCTTTACCCATAAAATATATAAAATTGGAAAAAAAAAAACATTTTTTAAGATACTTTGAATGGATGTCTGGTCTTCCAGACCAAATGATAAAACTAAAATCCCATCAAAATTTTAATTTTCAATGTTTGCCCTTAGTTTTGATTGAGATGCACTTTTCCTGATATTGTACATCATACAAGACACAGTACTTAACACATTTATTAGACCGCCACCCCAATGTAACCAATGCACTGAAAATAACCAAAATCATTTTCGGGTTTTTCCGTATTCATATAGTTGTGTACCTGTATTCAGTGTGTTGAAGCTCTAGTAGTTGAATGTTTGTTGTATTTTAGTAATTTCTGACTTCTTTGAGAAGCAAAGTAAGCTGGCAAAAATATGGGTACAAATAGGGCAATTTGATTTTAAATTCCTCTTTCCTGTTCAAAATGGTAAAATGTCAAAAGCTCAGCATTAAAGCATTTATTTATGCTGAACAGTCACTTTCTTGTTTTTTATTACATCTGCTCTAATACATTTCTTGAGCACTGTGTTTCTGATGTGGAATAACGTGTTATACTGTCATTTCTCATGTATAATGCGCAATTTGTACCCCCCAAAATTGTCAAAAGTCAATAGTGCGCATTATACATACGTATAGGGGCAAATGGATAAAACTTTCACATTTTATAAATGGGCGGCACGGTGGCCGACTGGTTAGAGCGTCAGCCTCACAGTTCTGAGGACCCGGGTTCAATCCCCGGCCCCGCTGTGTGGAGTTTGCATGTTCTCCCTGTGCCTGCGTGGGTTTTCTCCGGGCACTCCGGTTTCCTCCCACATCCCAAAAACATGCATTAATTGGAGACTCTAAATTGCCCGTAGGTGTGACTGTGAGTGCGAATGGTTGTCTGTTTGTATGTGCCCTGCGATTGGCTGGCAACCAGTTCAGGGTGTACCCCGCCTCCTGCCCGATGACAGCTGGGATAGGCTCCAGCATGCCCGCAACCCTAGTGAGGAGAAGCGGCTCAGAAAATTGATGGATGGATGGATGGATTTTTATAAATGTATGCCGCCATCTAGTGGTTATGAAAAAGCTGTACACGTTCATTCCAAAATGCCATCGCCACCTAGGGGTTATGAGAAAGGTGTACACTTTCATTCTAATATGCCACCGCCACCTAGTGGTTATAAAAAGGTGTAGCCTACACTTTCATTCCAATGTGACAAGGGTACGCATGACTGCATATATGTACAGTTGTGTTCATAAGTTTACATACCCTGGCAGAATTTGTGAAATATTGATTTTTATTTTTTTTTAAATATGACTGATAACTGAACAACAACCATCATTAATTTATTTACGGTTATGTTTTGTTTAATGATAATGCTTTTCTGAAATGCTTGACCGTTTAATTTGAATTCCATTAAAATAAAATTAAATGTGGTTCAACTGGTCCTTCATGTTTTCTTTAAAGAATTGTAATTCTTACCAATTCTGCCTGGGTAATCAAACATATGAGCACAACTACGTGTTTTCTAATTTACTAAATATAAGTAGGGCTGTGAATTTCAAGATAAGAGCAACTCAATTTAAAAAAAAAAAAGGATTACATGTTCAAAGTGCTGAACTTTAGAATTATTCTTTTAAAAAACTAACAAAATACAGATCATATTAGAAGGGTTTTCCAGAATTTTGAGGTCAACTTTGGGGGTGCGCATTATACATGAGAAATCACGGTAGCTTAATGCATGACTTTCAGTCATGTTTTAGAATGTCACAGTTGGCCATTTGGGACTACAATGTTCAAGTTTATAAATAGACATTTTACCTTACCTTTATGTAAGACTTCTCTTATAAAACAGTAAAAAGATTAAAATTACAAAGGAAAATAGCCATCAAGTCACATGCTGCAGAGCGCGACTGTACTTCATAGTGAACAGTGGGTGTCTTGTGTGTGGATTGAGCTGAACATTCACACTAATCTTCTTTTCAGTTGTCCCACTTCAGCCTGGAGCTTTTGTGTCTTGACTTCGTACATATTCTGCTTAGTGGAAATCAGTATTGTATAACTATTAAGATAAAATGACTACAACCCTGAAGGGAGTTTACCACATCACAGCATTCAGTTGGTTTGCTTTTGTTGTAATGACTCTGGCTGCTAAGGATGGAGAAGAATTACCACCTGGGATCTTTGTTTACGGAGGACCTTGGAAGTACCTCACTTTTTTGAATTTGGTGAGTACAATATTGTGGAGTGCAATGTTGTTGCAGGGGAAAAAATGTCAAATGCTAAAATGGCGAATATGAAATGCATACAACTTACTTGCTATGTTTCAGTTACTACAAATGGTATTCTTTGGCCTGGCCGCAGTGAATGATCTTCAGCATGGGGAAAACTCAGGGGGCGCGCTCAATAGATGTACAGATCTAATGTTCTCTATATTTGCCTTCCCTGTGGGCATGGTGAGAAATACACTGAGAATACTTTTTTTAAAGTTACACAACAAATCATGATGATTTACACTAACACTTGTTTAGTTTGTTGTTGTTATTTTTTGGACTATCTTTGCCTATGACAGAGAGTTGGTCTACCCGGCAACAATTGATGCCTTCCTCCCTCCTTGGATAAACCATGCTATGGTCTGGAAAATGTGTACAGTATTTTAAACACTGTCAAACTACAGTATATGATTATTTTCCTATGAACCTTGTAATCATTTCTGAACTGTTTTCTTAGCATACATTTGTCCTTCCTTTGTTACTTGGAGAATTTCTGGTGCAGCACCATGCCTACCCTCAAACAAAGAATGCACTGGCAACACTGGGATTAATGGGCTTGGGTTACCTATTCTGGTAAGTGCCAAATCAGCATATTTTCACTGAAGTGATAAAGATCGGAACTGCTGTTGTCACAGCTGTAATTGTCATAACATTGTTTTTGATTAAATTTCCTGCATATGAAGTTTAAGGTTGTCCACCAGTTAAGATCTAGACATTTCCAACTGTTTATTCAAAATCAACACTTTATAAAAGTAAATGTTAACAATTCTGATAGGCTGCTGTATATGTTGCAATTTAATTTACGGTATAGCAAACACGTATTTTGATACAAAACACTGTTAGATAATGGAGTACACAGATGTCAAAATCGAGACGCAGGACCAGCTCTGGTCCTGCGTCTCGAGAAAAATAATAATAATACAAAAGCCTTTTTCTTCCCTACAATCTCTGCAGGATTGTCTGGGTGTACTTCTCAGCAGGAATGTGGGTGTATCCCCTCCTTGGGCATTTCAGTGCTGTTGGTCTGGTGGTCTTCTTTTGTTTTAATATGTCTGTGGTTACATTGCTCTACCTTCTTGGAGACAAACTCAACACCCGAGTGTGGAAAAACACACTTAATCACCACTGACAGAGGAAAAGTCAGTATAGGGCTCTGATAATTCCATGACCTGAAATGGCTTTTTTTTTCCCTCCCCAAAGGCAACACACCACATTCTTTTCAAATACAACACGCTGAATAATGTTGAAGAATAATTATTTGCAAATTTTTAACCTAAACATTACATACCTACTAAGACTTGGAATGGCTATTATAAAGCAAGTCGATACTAATGTTTGAAGGATTTGAGACTCTCTGCACTTCCTCAATACTGTATATTTTCAGCATATACGTATACAGTAACTGTAAAGGTCCAGTTCTACATGTTAACGTTGCAGTTTAACATTTTAATTGCTGCCAACTCCTCCAATAAAGAAAGTCAACAGTGACATCTTGTGTCTGACATTTTCTTGTCAATGCCAATCCTTTCTATCTAGAAATGTGTGGATTACAACTGCTTGTCACAAGAGCCAAAATGCATCTGCAAAATTCCACTTGTACCTAGGTAACTCTCTCTGTATTTTCAACCTCAGGCCAATTAATGGTGGGACATTTTGGCCTGTGTAGGAAGGAACGCTGGTTATTCAAGGTGCCATACTAAATAGCCGGAAGTAGTCACCATTCAGTCAATATCTTCACCAACAGCAGTCTTTGTGTCCTTTTATAAGTATGTGTGTCTGTCCACGTCATCCACCTCTGAGGTCTCTGTAGCCTTTAAGATGGTGGAGGTAGTTTGGATCTGCATCCACCAGTCCAACTGAAAGGATCCTGGCTAATAAATGCAGATCTTCTTTACTTAGGTCCTTCTGTTGAGACAAAAACACCAATTCTTTAATCTGTTGTTATAACCACAGAGCTTTTTCTAGGAGTACTGACCTTGTTGCCGTCAGATTCCGGTATATGTGATTTTTTAGGTTTATTTCCCTGTTCAAGACAACAATCTTATTAAAACCTCAGCCATTGAACACTTAACTGTAGAAAGTATTTCCTTTTGGTGTCAATTTTTCTGAATTTGACCGCTTACAAAACTCATGGTTACATTCAAGCGCAATTGATCTAAATATAACGCAAGGCCAATTTAAGGTTGACTTGCCTCTGTAAGTCCTTTCGTGAAGCACATAATGATGATAAGAAGGCCAACAACTATCTGTGAGTTCAAACAGAAATACTGCAGTCAACATCACAAGTCTCAGATATAATTAGACAGCAATAAATAAAATGTTTTAACTTACCCCGAGCAAGTACAGCATTTTTCTTATTGGTTGTGTGTTGAATTGTCAAGTAACAAAGTAGTGTCTCCTGGTTTAAGTGGGACCCATACTACAATACTTGAAACAAATGAGAGAGAACCTGCCCAACAGGATACACAACATTTTCATTTCCTCCACGTGACAAAAAAATCAAAGTGCTTTTACGCAAGCAACTACGTCAAATGGAGTGTTGTTTGCAAGTCTCAAGTTGTTTTCCTGCTGTTGTTTTCCCTAATTTTTTGCCAGCAATTGAACTGAAGACAGGGGAAACCTGACCAATAATTTTACATTTTAAATCAAACGAAAAATTCTGGAAGTTCCAACACACACACCTGGGGTGGAGCTTGCAGTAGAGTGCATTGCGTTATTTTTCACTTATGCCTCACAGTTCACATGCTTACTTGGGTTTACTCCCACATTCCAAAAGCATTATTGGGAAAGAATTCCACCTACAAAGCTTCAACAAATAGTGCCCTCAGTGCCCAAACGTTTATTGAATGTTGTTAAAAGAAAAGGTGATGTAACACAGTGGTAAACGTGACCCTGTCCCAGCTTTTTTGGAATGTGTTGCAGCCATAAAATTCAAAGTTAGATTATTTGCTAAAAACTAAGTATATCAGTTTGAACATTAAATATCTTGTCGTTGTTGTTTATTCAATTAAATATAGGTTCAACATGATTTGCAAATCATTGTATTCTGTTTTTATTTATGTTTAACACAATGTCCCAACTTCATTGGAATTGGGGTTGTAACTTACCATCTGGACCGTTAGTATTATATTTTTATTATAGATATTATCTCAAAGACATACTAGTGACATTTTTTTGGGCTGTTTCTGTGTTTCATATGTAACTTTCTGCATCTTCCTCAGTGTCACTCATTGTTTTCTGTATGTATCGTTTCTGTCTCTGTACTGGAGACTCAATTCCTCTATAGCCTTCTCAATGTGGCAGTGATATTGGTTGTTTTTCGCAGAGAAGAATAAGAATGTATACATTTGAGTATTGTTATATTATGTCTACGTGTTTTGATGCACCATTTGTGTTCAGATGTCCGTCGCTTGAAAGGTAACAACGTCGCCACATAGATGCTAATTGTTTCCTATTGTATGTTAACATTAAGCTAGTGGGGGCTATGTCGTTTTTTGAAAGACACAACACATAATTGTCTTTTGTTTGTTTGTCTTTGTTTGTTTGTTTGGTTGGTTGAGTTTGACAGTTAACCTTCAGCTGAGATCGTGATTCTAACGCAGTGAGATGCTGTACAATAATACTTACTGAGTCAGTTGCGAAACACTTTTTTTCCCCTGGTGGCCAAGGCGCGCACACCAGAAGGAGCGCAAAGGTTGGAACGGATCAATGGCATTTGCGCTCACCGTGTTTTGAGTTACGAGCATGTTCCGTTGTGCTTTTTAGGCTGGAACTATACACAACACAATCACTGCCAATAATTATTTTAGCATAGCAAAGTGTTTAGTGAATTTTTAAAAAAAAATCTCTTAAATAAGTCCATGGATGGGGAATATGTTGCTTCTCCAAATCTGTTGGCGTCATTCGTGTTCGCTGCTGTTGCCCCAGTTTTTTTCCCCACATTATAAGAGCCCAAGATGCAGTCAATCAAGCTCTCAACCGCAATTTTTATTTTAAATATTAAAATATAAAGCCTATTTTTTTTTGTAAAGTAAGGATTAGAAAGTACAAATATCGGTTTTGAAATATAAGGCGTAAAAGTAAAAAGTTGTCAGAAAAATATTCAAATAAAGTACAAATATTTGAAAATCTACTTAGGTACACTAATGTATTACTGTCGAGTACTTGTACTTGTTTTCTTACTACCAGAGCTGATGTTCGACTGAGATTAAGTCCATTTGAATGAATGTTGACAATACGAAATTTAGTCACGTGCTTTGCTACGTTGGGAACGTTTGACGTAAATTGCCTCCTACAGGCTGCTTTATTATTTGCTTCACATTTCAATGGCGTAAACGCAAAATTTACGTTTCGGAATTTACATTGGAAGTGCACTTTCAATTTCATACAATCACAAATGCCATATGAAGGTGTGTAAATAGTGGGTAAACAGTCCAGTAAAACAGCGCATGCGCATCTCGCCCGGACGAGAACGCTGTCGACGCTTCGCCTTCGCGACATTTCTTCCTATCGTGTAGTAAAGTGTACGTCAGTAACGGAACTACCCGGAGTTCACCTTCAAATTAAAGGTACACACGTTTGTGCCTAAAGCAGCAACAAAAACGGCACGATCGAAACAAATACGAACGTTTGAGTCGTTTGTATTGCCTTATCAATAGCTGTTGACGCGCAGTGCTTAAGTCTACTATTGCGTCCGGCCATTAAACAGTAGACCGGTACACGATGACTTTTGTACCCAAAGTATACTCGACAATGCCGGTTAATAAATATGTCGAACTTGACGCGTAGTACTCCTCCAGCAAGCCCCAAACATCAGTTGTTGACAGATAGGATATGTAGAGTGGAGTGGAGCAACTGTGGCAATCAACGTGCCTTTGACAACGTGATCTAAACAACAATAGCGTCATCAGCGCTGCCTCCATCGGTAAGATTTGCTGTGTGCTACTTTTACCGCCTTGTCGGAAGATGCAGCCTGGGCGTTGCGACCCGCGCTGACTCCAAAAACCTTGCGTGCCTGCACGTTAAACATATTCAAGTTGTGCCAAGCAAAGAGGACGTCCAACTCAATGAACTGAAGCAACCGCGTGTTTGAAACTACAGAGCCTTTAGAAAGCTATGCAATATGAATTGGAATTGAAAAGTTGGGGAGGAGGTAATCTTGGCTAAGGCTAACAGTATCTCGCCATCGGGCTCGTACGTCAAAGTAAGAAAGCTAAAACAGTGCGTAAAGATAGCCCTAACGGCATGCTAGCTGCTAGCATGTTCTTAGCCCACTGTTCAAAAACGCTGACTACCATGAACGTGTTTGACCTAATGGCCAGTGACTACACATGTAGTTCTTAATAACTAGCTCATGACTTGGTCCGAGGCCGATATTGGCAATTAGAGTTCACTTTAATTTGGATTTTCAACGGAAGTGTCGTCCTAACTGTGGCTACTTTGACAGCTTGACAAGCATCATTCCAAAGATGTTTGATCTGTGTTTACCTGGATAATCTCGAGTAGTCACACGCTTATGTTGATGCACATGTTTTGTTTTGTTTTGTTTTTGCTTCCCACGCCCGCAAGTACGTATTGCTGCTGTGTAAATCTGTAGTAGTTATGTGTTAATATAGGTGTGAATCTGGCTGACTGTTTTACTGAGTTGGACCTGAATCCTGTCTGCATTTGTCTCATCATTGTTTTTTGCACAGGCTCCTGCTGGCTTATTTAGCCACAAGCAAGGACCACAATGCTGTGTTGGGGCAATGCTTCCTACGGCCAGCTCGGTTTGGGGGGCATTGATGAAGAGATAGTGGTGGAGCCGAGGAAATGCGACTTCTTCCATGCCAAACTAGTGCGCGATGTAGGCTGTGGTCGCAAGCACACAGCCTTCGTGCTGGATGATGGCACTGTATACACGTGTGGCTGCAATGATCTCGGTCAACTGGGCCACGAGAAGTCCCGAAAGAAACCAGGTTGGTGTTTTTATTTGAAAAGTGTTCAGTCTTAGTCGTGGAGTGGTTCACTGGCCTGACCTCCATGCATATAGAGAGAGTTAATTTTTCACTCAAGGTGTGCATATGAGAGTGAATGTTCTGTTTCTACATGTGATTGATTGGCGACCAGTCTAGGGTGTAAGTCTGCCTATTGCCCAAAGTGACCTGAGATAGGCTCCAGCTCTCCCGCGACCTTGAACAGGATAAGCCGTCATAAAAAAAGGATTGATGTTCAGTCTTTTTGTGAAATGACTCATCCAGTAAATGTCTTGGTCCTCCATTAGAGCAGGTTGTGGCTCTGGATGCTCAGATCATAATAGCAGTGTCTTGTGGAGAGTCGCATACACTTGCCTTGAATGACAGCGGGCAGGTTTTCTCATGGGGCCTGGGCTCAGATGGGCAGCTTGGCTTAAACAACTTTGAAGAAAGTGTTCGTGTGCCTAGGTACATTTTCATTGTCATGCTACTATGCTATCTTTTGTACCAAGAATGACAAAAATACATAAACATTTTCATCATTTCTGTTCCTGGTGATGGCAGAAACATCAAGGCTTTGACTGATGTTCAAATCACTCAGGTAGCCTGTGGGTACTGGCACTCACTAGCACTTTCAAAAGGTGAGGATGGTTTGTACGCACAATTATGCCAACCACAATACTCCTGACATGTTTATTTTGTATACCTCAGGGAGCCAGATTTTCTCCTGGGGTCAAAATCGATACGGACAACTTGGGCTTGGAGTAAATGGACAATGCATTTCTAGCCCGCAAATCATTCAGTCTCTGCAGGGCATTCCTTTTGCTCAGATATCAGGAGGTGGAGCTCACAGCTTTGCACTCACTCTCTCAGGAGCTGTGTTCGGTTGGGGCCGTAACAAGTTTGGTCAACTGGGTCTCAATGACAGCAATGGTAAGAGAAGATACTGACAGTTAGATACATTTAAAGCTTTTTTTTTCGACAATGAACAACCAGGTATTGTGCGTGCACTCACACTTCATGAGCACGAAATGTTTGGTCTTGACAAGTCGTGGCGCAGCATTTGTGCAATCATTTTGTTATCCAAATTTTAGACATTTTTGTCAGCAAATTTATTTAAAGGACACTTAACGTCGGATGCTTTTGCATCTGCTTTTTTAAGTTCACTATGAATATTCAGTCATCAGTCATAGACTTTTGCTTCACTTTTTTTTTTTTTTTTTTTTTTCCCCAGACCGGTGTTTTCCAACCCTGCTGAAGTCGCTTCGATCGCAGAAAGTAATTTTTGTCTCCTGTGGAGAAGATCACACAGCAGCCCTGACCAAGTTAAGTGATAGAATGCAGCTGGGGTGAAATTACATTGAGAGAGTCGATCTGTAGATTTTTGTTTAGTTTATTCCAAAAACTTTCCAAAGTAAAATGAAGTGCCTATGTTGCAATATTGCAATAGACTTTTGACTTTTTGTCATATAAAAAAAGTTGTCATTTTAAATTTGGTGGATGTCCAAATTAAGCGGCACGGTAGACGACTGGTTAGCAAATCTGCCTCACAGTTCAGAGGACCCGGGTTCAAATCCGGCCTCGCTTGTGTGGAGTTTTTGCATGTTCTCCCCGTGCCTGGGTGGGTTTTCTCCGGGTACTCCGGTTTCCTCCCACATCCCCAAAACATGCATGGTAGGTTAATTGAAGACTCTAAATTGCCCGCAGGTGTGATTGGGAGTGCGAATGGTTGTTTGTCTATACAGTAGGCACCCTGCGATTTACTGTCGACCAGTTCAGGGTGTACCCCACCTCTTGCCCGAAGATAGCTGGGATAGGCTCCAGCTCGCCCGCGACCCTCGTGAGGATAAACTGTGTGTGAAAATGGATGGATGGATGTCGAAATTGCCACACAAAGACTAGCAGCCCCCTCTAAAGCCACTATTGGTTGATGACAGGCACGTTTGCTCAGTGCAGTTTTTAGGAACAGACAAAAACAATTTTACTATCACGATAATCTGTTCATTCGAATGAACATGGATGTTATTTAGGATGTCAATGTGCCAAAGTATATTATTTCTGAAATTCTCATTGTAATACACAGGACACATTTTCTATGATGTTTTCTTTGATTTGCGCATAGAATATTACTACTTTTTCTTATAAAATGACTACTTTATTCTCGTGGACGTAATTATAATTTTATTGTGGAAAAGCTGTTCTTTAACCTTATATTAATATTGACTTTTTTTTCTTTTAAAAATCACGTTATTCTCGTAACATTGCAATGTTTTTGTACTTTTATTGTTTGTTTCAGTGAGACTACAGTAGTCCTTTGTAAGATTTAGACTTCTATTAGTGACTCCAGAGTCACCAAATTTGACAATCTAGTCCTATGAAAAGGAAGATAAGTGTGAACAGCTGATCGTAAAACTAATTGAATTGCTATTCCGTTGGTCAAAGTTCAACCTAGAAGACTCCAAAATATAACTGGGTTTAAACAGATCTCAAAATGTGCCATCAATCACAATATGGAGATCAGTGAGATTGGTTCCTATATCCTATTGTGACTTTTCCCAACTGTCAGCAACTTAATTAAAATCCTTTACATGTTTGCATCGTGTATGTTCTCTCATTCCACCTTACCCTATCCACCAAGATGTTTGTAAATAAATAGGTTAGCACTTCTGCATGAGAAAGTTGAGAACTGGTGTTGGTGATTCTCCAGGAAGGTGGCGTCTTTACATTCGGAGCAGGAGGATATGGTCAGCTGGGGCATAACTCTACAAATCATGAAATCAACCCAAGGAAAGTGTTTGAGCTCATGGGAAACAGAGTCACACAGGTTGCATGTGGAAGGTAAGACTGGTGTCTGTGTTGGAAAGTCACGTTTTTCCATACTTACCCAATATTGTTTTCAAATTATTTTGCGATTAAAGGCAGCACACACTGGCTTTCACACCCTCATGCGGAAAGATGGACTCATTTGGTCTTGGAGGAAATGGACAGCTTGGTACACGCTCTAGCAGTAACAGGAAAAGCCCGGGCCCAGTCAAGGGCCCCTGGATACACTCTGTTGATTCAGATGGTAGAGGTGAGACCGCAATATGATCAATGAAAGTAATAACACAATTTAGAATTTAAAAAAAATCTGTGCTTCTTATTGACACACTCAGTGAACCGAAACATCTGTTGAGTTCTACAGATCTTTAGCTTTCTTCATTCTTTACTACAACATTGTGATGGGCATTTAATAGGATTTTGAAAGTGTCCATCTGCATTTTTGCCCCGTTTTCAATAATTATATGCGAAATGTGATCAAATGTATGCATCATGCTGATGGGCGTTTTCCTGCTTTTGGTCATTTGTGAGGCGAACTCGACCATACTTAGCCATAACCTCTCACTCGAAAAATGTTCAAGTCAGTAACCTCTTCCACATTTACCTTTTACAGTCGTGGATCAAAACTGTTGTATCAAGAGGATTTACGCTGGAGGAGACCAAAGTTTTGCTCAAAATTCTACTGCCAATGTAAGTTTGTATTTACATGGCTGTGGAATTATTCAGTGCAGCAAATGCTTTATTTTTTGTTGGGGTTGCTCTTGTAGAACCTGCAAAACAGCGATGATGTGGCGACACCAGATGCCCAGCGAAGAGTTTGTACCTTGAATGAGGAAACCATTCAGAGATGGCTGAACCATACGCCAGGAAGACTGCCCCTAGAAATCTCCAAGTAAAGTCCTCTCTTCACAACAGCGTTGGCTGACCATGTATTACAGAACAAATTGTACATGGTTTAGTCATTTCTTCATCTCTAATTAATGGTGAAAACTAGTCACACTAATTGTCTCTCTTGCAATTCCCTCAGTGAGATTGACCTGGTGTTCTCAACTGCAAGCTGCCTCAATGGATCCTTCTTGTCTACGAGGTAAGTAGCCAAAGAGCAAAGTACACTTGAGTTAATCCTTTCAGATGCTCACTGAGCTGACGTTGAAGTCTCATGAGATATGCAAATGTCTCCTGTGGGACTATGCATAAGGGTGTTTTTTTGTGTGTGTGTGTGCGTGCGCTTTGACTTTAGAGTCTTATTTTTCCAGAAAACGCTACACTGTAGGACAGGTTCTAACATTGTTCTATTTTGTCTCAGCTAATTTCTGATTTATTTTAGATGAGACAGGTAAACATTGTTTGGATTTGCACAGAAAGTTCTCGCTTTGCTTGCTCATAGAGTAAAAGCAGGGTACACACGGGTTGTTAAAATCACCTTAAAATGTGTGTTGTAGTCAAGATGACCAACATCCCAAACTACACAGCGCTAGCATTGGGCGGAATCCTCATATCTCCAAAACCATAACTTTACAGTAAACAAAAACAAAAAAAACGGCATATTTGTTGAGCAATTAACATTGTATCGTCAAAGAGAGAGAGCCATTTTCAACACTTTAGATTGGTAATTTGTAAAAATAAAACGCACGTGAGGAGTGACCAATAGCATAGATTTGTGAAAAATGTTGAATTTTTCCACATTTGGACATAGGTTTTGGCCTCATGCCAGCAATAGGTAACAAACTGTCATAATACCAAGAATGACCTGTAAGAGGCAGCATTGTGCCACACGGCATCCAGACTGCAAAGTGGCAGTCTCTGATATGGGCAATACTGGCATTCTGTGGTGCCCCCCCAACACGATCGGCCTGAGGTGTGCAATTGATGGTCGGCGCACATGCCACATACACCTTGTACTGCTGTTTTGAAAATAGACCAACACAAAATCTGCTGTTTTGAAAATAGACCAACACAAAATCTCAGCTGGCAGAGGAAGAAGAAAAGAAGAAAAAAATCACTCTTCACAAAGGCCACACCTTAGGATAGTCACTTGGGATAATCTTTTGGAGGCATCTGATAATCGGGCCTGTTTGACTTCTGACTGAGTACTCTGCTTTGGATCGGATGACAAGATATGTTACGTCAAAGTATGAGCACATCTCGGACCTGTCAAAGGACAGCCATCCATTTTCCTCCGCTTAGCCGAGGTCGGGTTGCGGGGGGCAGCAGCCTCAGCAGGGAAGCCCAGACTTCCTTCTCCCCAGCCACTTCCTGCCAGACGTTCCTAGCAGACCCTCACAATACATTTGGGCCTGCCAGGTCAGACTGGTATCTTCCCCCACCATCGGAGCCAACTCACCACCAGGTGGTGATCAGTTGACAGCTCCGCTCCACTCTTCACCCGAGTGTCCAAGACATGCGGCCGTAAGTCCGATGACACGACCACAAATTCGATCATCGAACTGCGACCTAGGGTGTCCTGGTGCCAAGTGCACGTGTGGACACCCTTATGCGTGTGGTGTTCGTTATGGAGAATCCGTGGTGAGCACAGAAGTCCAATAACAACACCATTCGGTTTCTGATAGGGGGGGGCTTTCCTCCCAATCACACCCCTCCATTGAAGTCCACCAGCAGAATGATGGAGTCCCCAGTGGGAGTGCTCTACAGCACCCCCTCCAAGGACTCCAAAAAGGGTGGGTACTCTGAACTGCTGTTTGGTGCAAAGGCACAAACAACATGTAGGACCCATCCCCCCACCCAAAGGCTACCCTATCATCCAGCGGGGTGAACCCCAATGTACAGGCAATGAGTATACCCACACCTGCTGTCATAATACCAAGAATGCTCGGCGCCCCTCACCGTGGGCAACTACAGAGTGGGAGAGTCCAACTCCTCTCGAGAGGACTGGTACCAGAGCCCAAGCTGTGTGTGGAGGCGAGCCCGACTATATCTAGTCGGAACTTCTCAACCTCACACACCAGCTCGGGCTCCTTCCCTGCCAAAGAGGTGACATTCCACGTCCCTAGAGCCATCTTCTGTAGCCGGGGAACGGATCGCCAAGGTCCCTGCCTTCGGCCACCGCCCAGCTCACAATGCACCCGACCCCTATGGCCCCTCCCACAAGTGGTGGGCCCATGGGAAGGGACACACACGTTATGACAGGGGCATACAAACCCAGACAATTTAGCTCCTTGGATCATTGGGACACACAAACCCCTCCACCACGATAAGGTGATGGCTCAAAGAGGGGGCAAAGGACACCAGTAACAAAATTGTAGACCTGCACCAGGCTGGGAAGACTGAATCTGCAATAGGTAAGCAGCTTTGTGTGAAAAAATCAACTGTGGGAGCAATTATTAGAAAATGGAAGACCTACAACACCACTGATAATCTCCCTCGATCTGAGGCTTCCTCGATCTCACCCCATGAGGTCAAAATGATCACAAGAACGATGAGCAAAAATCCCAAAACCTCACGGGGGACCTAGTGAATGACCTGCAGAGAGCTGGGACCAAAGTAACAAAGTTCAGTAATATACTACGCCGCGAGGGACTCAAATCCTGCAGTGCCAGATGTGTCCCCCTGCTTAAGCCAGTACATTCCAGGCCCGTCTGAAGTTTGCTTGAGAGCATTTGTATCATCCAGAAGAGGATTGGGAGAATGTCAAATGGTCAGATGAAACCAAAATAGAGCTTTTTGGTACTCAACTCAAACTCAACTTGTTGTGTTTGGAGAGTAGGAAATGCTGAGTTGCATCCAAACAACACCATACCTACTGTGAAGCATGGGGGGTGGAAACATCATGCTTTGGGGCTGTTTTTCTGCAAAGAGACCTGGATGAGTGATACGTGTAAATGAAAGAATGAATGGGGTATTGTGAGATTTTGAGTGAACACCTCCTTCAGTCAGCAAGGGTATTGAAGATTAAACGTGGCTGGGTCTTCCAGAACGACAACGAAGGAGTGGCTTCGTAAGAAGCATGTCAAGGCCCTGGAGTGCCCTAGCCAGTCTCCAGATCTTAACCCCATAGAAAATCTTTGGAGGGTTTGAAGTGTTTGTTGCCCAGCGACAGCCCCAAAACATCACTGCTCTAGAGGAGGAGATCTGCATGGAGCAATGGGCCAAAATACCAGCAACAGTGTGAAAACCTTGTGAGGACTTACAGAAAATGTTTCACTTCTGTCATTGCCAACAAATTATTGAGATGAACTTTTGTTATTGACCAAATACTTATTTTCCACCATAATTTGCTAATAAATTCTTGAAAAATCAGACAATGTAATTTTTGTGGATTTTTTTTTTTTTTCTTCTCCTTTTGTCTCATAGATGAGGTATACATATGATGAAAATTAAAAGCCTCTCTCATCTTTTGAAGTGGGAGAACTTGCACAATTGGCTGACTAAATACTTTTTTGCTCCACTGTATGTTCATGCAGCCGTACAAGTTGCTTTATGAAACATCTACTCAGTCACATATTAACTGTGCATCTCTGTCATCAGTCATCCAGATCACTACAGTACCAGCAGTAAATGTTCAGGGACTGACATGAACATGGCCCGTCTCCTATTTCACAAACTGATTACATCTAACTACCCTGAGATCACCCAACAGGTCAGTCATCAATAAATTAATTCTGATGATTAACTGTTGTAAAGTGGACTGTTATACTTTCTTCATCACTGTCAGATTGCTGCAAGTATGGAGAAGAATCTAATTCCCAGACTAAGCAACTCCCCTCCTGATATAGAAGCACTGAGACTCTACCTCACTCTTCCAGAATGTCCTCTCTTCAGTGATCCCAACAATTATGTGACTATCTCCATCCCATTTGCCAAATCTCTCATCAGCTTGAAAGAAGCGCCACTTAAAGTGCTAGGTAGGAGAAAGGGCTGCAGACATATCACTCAACATTTACCCATGTTTCCTCCAAGCGATGTTAGTTCAGCTCGCCATGGTACTTAAAATTCTTGCTTGTGTTTCCACTGTTGGGTTACAACTAATTTTGACAATGGAACCTCAACTCAACTGCTTTACCGACCGGAGCAAAACCACATCGCTTGGTGAAAGCAGAGGTCATTTCTCTTTTGTATGTATTTTGTTTGCCTCAGGAAACTGGTGGTCCACATTTGAGCCCCAAGTCTTCCAGCGGCTGGTCGAGTTGTACAAAGAAGTGGTGGTGTACCTGCTCCAGATGCACAATGTGGGAATCCCATCGACAGAGCAAAGAATTTTCACCTGTTTTCTGGACACGTCACTCCGACTGCTGGAGATCCTCCACATGGTAAGAAATGAGGAAATATCTCATTATATTAATTATCTCATCTTGCAACTTGACTCGGTCGAGCTTCAGATTCACCGCTACTCTGGTTAAGTGGGGGGAATTTTTTTTTTTTTTTATTAAATTATATTAATGCCCTTGCATGTGGGCGGGGAGACAGTTGCAATAGCACTTTTAGCCATTTACTGAACAGGACAAACCCTAAAATACAAAATTAGAACACTCACAAGGAGCTGCACTCACTAGGCCACACCCCTTAAAGGCATACATCCAACACACAAATACGACACTGAGTACAGTAATTACACTTTATCAAAACTCTTTGTTTACATTGCAACTTTTTTTTTAAAACAATACAGTGCTATTTAAAAAAATACAAGCAAACATGGTATTTTGGGGGCCTGGAATTCATTAGCCAATGGGGGGAAATTGATATGCTTTATGATTAAATTAAGTTACAAACTTGGTCATGGAACTATGTCACGGTTCCGCTATACATCCGACTTGAATCATGTCAACTTTCCTGTCATGTCAGGTGAATGAGCGAAGTGGACACATTATACAGTACGATAAATTCTACATTCATGAGTTGGACGACTTGATAGACATCCGAAATGACTACATCACATGGATTCAGAGACAAATGTACCCAGGCGTAAGCATTTCAACCTGCTTTTTGAAATTTCAGTCTTGCATGACTTGTATAAACGAGGCATGTCACTCTTCTCGTTAACCTTGTTGAATAAAATGGCTCATTCAGTGATGCCTCTCTGTCCTCAGGGTCAAGATGCTGTGGTGACTATGTGCAGGTATCCCTTTGTATTTGATGCCCTGGCAAAGACTACCCTGCTACAGACTGATGCTGTCTTACAAATGCAGGTAATACAAATGAAATAAGAGCTAATGGTGCTATTGCATCAAAGAATCCAACCAGTATTTCCTGTGTTTATTGATAGATGGCAGTGGATCAGGCTCAAATGCAAAACTTGAGTTCCATGTTCTTGCCTGCTGTGGAATCTGTAAATCCCTGCCTCATCCTCATTGTCCGGAGGGAAAATATAGTTGGAGACACCATGGAAGTTCTCAGGAAGTCAAAGAACGTCGACTACAAGAAGCCGCTAAAGGTTTCTTTGATTTCTATTCCATAACAGTAAGACTAGTCTTAACACATTACTTTGTGTGTGGTTGTGACTACCCATGGCAGGTCATCTTTGTGGGAGAAGAGGCAGTCGATGCAGGAGGTGTGAGAAAGGAGTTCTTTCTCCTGATTATGAAAGAGCTGTTGGATCCAAAGTATGGGATGTTCCGTTACCATGAGGAGTCAAGGCTCCTCTGGTTTTCAAGCAAGGTATTGTCAGAATGTGATGGCGCGGGATGACTACTAACTATCTAATATCACACAAGCACACGATGACAGAAAGGACGGGTTGAACACACACTGCTGTATATTTAAGAAAACATAAAGAACCAGATTACAGACATGCAGGCATGCAAAGAGAGGTGTCAGAGTAAAAGTCCATTACGTTGAATATTGATGAGCATATACCTGTGATGTCAGAAATGTGTCAAAAAGCAAGTCACCTGTCGTCGACCGTCTTTAAACAGTTGTGACAGTTGCTAATGTTCCTTGCAGACCTTTGAGGACATTGATTTGTTTAACCTCATCGGAGTCATCTGTGGTCTTGCAATCTACAACCTCACCATTGTGGAGCTCAACTTCCCAGTGGCCCTGTACAAGAAGCTTCTGAAAAGGAATCCAACATTAGATGACCTGAAGGAGCTCATGCCAGATGTGGGAAGGTAAGATAAGTATCATCACTGTCCATTAAACCGTCCTCTCCAAAGGTATTGGAACAGTCAGTCCGGCTAATTATTTTTTGGGGGTTCATTATCAGATGTGAGTACCTGGAAATAAAACCGGAAATCTTTATCTCTTCTTGTCCCATATTCACCTTTTGATGTTCTATGCAAATTAGCCTCACTGTTCTAATACTTTTTCATCCTTATGTATTAGCTGCTTGGCAACTGAAACTGAATTCCCTCATTACCTCCAAAGTACATTTAAATGGGAGGCTTATCACACTTTGAAAAAGTCAAATTTGCTGTGAACTAGGAGTCTCCAACTGTTACTGGACTACCCTGAAGATGACCTTGAGGAAACCTTCTGCTTGAACTTTACAGTAAGTATGATTGTGTCATTGCGGAACATCAAATGCAGAAATATAATGCAATTGTTTTTCAATGATGCCAAAAGTTTGCCTCAGAACACTTTGTTAGCATGTTATCTTACAGCCACCGGGGAACATAATACATAAAGATTATGATTCTTCTTGGGCCATGACACTCCAGTGACCTCTCAGCATTAACACACAAATTCTAGAGGAGTAACATTTACTAGAATATGTATTAAATAAACAGCAACCTTTACATTTTCAGATCACAGAGGAAAACTATGGTGCCACAGAGGTGTTGGAACTCATACCCAATGGTGAAAACATCAATGTTAAAAAATCCAACAGGTAACTGTTTGAGCTTGTTTTAGCATTGTTTAATCAAAGCAAAATGTTACAGTAAAATAAAATAAATGTTCTGCTTTATTCACATACTGTAGAAAATATCCACTCACACTAACTATGTAGTGTAACTCTTTCTCTGTCCAGGCAGGACTTTGTCAATGCGTACGTAGACTACACATTCAACACCTCGGTTGCCCCACTATTTGAGTGCTTCTATGCAGGCTTCCACAAGGTGTGTGGAGGCAAAGTTCTGGAGCTGTTCCAGCCCAATGAACTGCAAGCCATGGTGATTGGCAACACCAACTATGACTGGACTGAACTTGAAAAGGTTTTGCAGCATTTGGCCATTAATATATGAATAAACTTGTCTGTTAATTTATGATTTATACCAGTAGTCATTGAAAGATGTAAATAGTTACCTGGATGTGGAGAAACATGAAACTTCTGTCTTGGCCTGAATGTTTAGAACCTTAAACCTCAGCAATGTATGAAGTGATTATTTTGTTCTTCTTCAGAGCACTGAATATAAGGGAGAGTACTGGGCAGACCATCAGACCATCAAGCTCTTCTGGCAAGTGTTCCACAACCTTCCTTTAGAGAAGAAGAAAGAGTTTCTCTGTAAGTGTTGCGTTTCCCCATGTAGGATGTTGTAGAATATAGGATAGTTATAGGATGAAGGTGAAGTTGCAAACATGAAATGGATGTGATTTGTCCTCTCAGTGTTCCTCACAGGAAGTGATCGCATACCCATCTTGGGCATGAAAAGCCTTAAACTAGTGATCCAGCCAACCAGTGGGGGAGAACATTACTTGCCTGTCGCCCACACATGCTTCAACCTGTTGGACCTGCCCAAATACACTCATGCAGAAACACTGCGTGAGAAGCTTCTTCAAGCTATAGATCATAATCAAGGATTCAATCTAGCATGAGGCCACTTGGAAAGGTCCGGATGACCGTGTCCAGAGTCCAGACTGTCAATGGCCACCATATTTCCGATTGTTTTGCTTTGCAGACTGTTTGTAGGAACTGAGCAGTGTGAGCAATGCTTGGAAAGACACTAGAGGTCAAAAATACTTTGCTATCCCGACTTTTTGTGTTACTTTGGATTTTTTGTCCAGCGTTTTACAAAGCTGTCATAATATTTTAGTAAAACCTATCAGGGGACTTACATTTTATATTGCAATTAAGTGGATTCATTGTGTGGGACTAGTAACTAGTATGTGTAAGACTTGCACAAAGTAACTTGCATCATAAAATTTGCAATAGCACTACATTTCTGACAATTGAAATTAAATTGTGATGTCCTCTAAACATTTGATCGAATATGGACTCAAAATTGACCAGATTTGAACAAACTCCACTGAGTGGTCAACAAAACATGCTTGTTTCAGTGTAGCTGGGATGATAAAAATCACATTGAAGGCCTTTTCACACTACACTTGCTCAGTATGGACGGTCCCCGCTGCAAGAAGCAAAGACAGTGGTGCGGCCAATGTTGACATAGCAGCCTACAAGGAAGTCGAGAGGCTTTCTCCGCTGAGTGGACCGCAACTCGGCAATATATGTTATTGCAAAATACAGCCCAAACTTTATTTTGAGGAGGTGATGCAGCAACAAAAAAAAAAATGGGTGTTGTTCCAGGAAGAGCGCTTTGACGTGTGTTTCAGATTGAGAAGGGATTTCAGTATATTATTTTTCTATTGACCCAAAGTTCGGGATAGAGGGACACTGCAATTATTAGGCCATGCACTCCGCCTTGCTGTTTAAAATACAAATCATCAGAAATCATTCCGCCAACCCCTCTCCTACTGGAGGAGCTTTTTGACTCAACTCAAGACGCCACTCTCAAAGAGAATGTGTTTTCTACTCAAGGGCACGTCACGGAGCATCAGCCACCCCCCTGCATTACCGCGACACGGCAAACCGGGAAAGTCGACCGCAGCGTGTGCATTCCGAAGTGCAGTGTGAAAAGGCCTTAAGGAGCTAACACGGTCCGCCCCTTTATGCATGAAATGTGTGGTGCAGACATTAATATGCTAACCTTTGTTTCCCCATAGCGTATGTTCTATCGTGACAATTGATTCAGAGTTGCGCAAAACATTTGCTTGGAGTGCACCTTGGCTGCGAAGATTAAAATGGTCAACAAATAAAACAAAGCTGGTCACTGTCGGTAGACAGTTTAACAAAAGTATTTTAATTTCTTGATGTAGTTTATAGTTTGGTATTGACTATAGCTCGGTGCAGTATGAACCGATTTGTATAGATGACAGCTCAATTCAGTTTTATGATAAACGGTACATGTATAATCATGCTGGCATGGAAAGTGAATGGGACCTTGAAGCAGACAAATAGTGATGTTAATATTGCTTTTGATGGTTTCAATGAGGCAACTCATGATGGACCAGCTGGTAATGAGATCCACAGGAGGGACAGCGCTGGGCATCTCCGTCATGAAGCCAGAACCACACGATCGCAGTGTTGTCTTCCTCACCTGTCGAAGACTTTAGGAGTCAACTTGGATTGCATGTAAAATATTTTTATCCCATTTGAAGGATATCACTTACAAAGGCAGCCCACCAGCCTCTTTTGACCAATACAAGGCACAATGTGGGGGTCGTCTTTGGTTCCTGCGTACTCCTTAGGTTTCAGCATACTGTAGGGATCCTTCAATGTGCAGCAAAGCCATTAGTACAGCCATTTAAAAAAAAAAAAAAAAAGCTTAGTGTACTTGCTTTAAGTTAACGTACTTTTCCCAGTTTTAGGGCTTGCATGGCACGGCGTTCCAGGCCAGTGGCTTGTTCCTCATCTGTGGGTATTCCTAGAAATTGTACAGCAATACCTTTTATAACAGACTCCTTCGGCACTGGAAAAATACTTCATAAAGACTGACTTTGTGTTCTTGAATGACACCCTTGACTTTATTTCTTGAATGCCACCTTGCACGCAACCGTGTGTACCAGACCAGGATACTGGCATTGGACCAAAACACGCCTTCCCACAAGTTCGTATGAATGACCTTCGTCATTTCACTTTGTGGTGTAAGGAGTGGACAACAAGGGAAATCGGTGATATTAAATATCACACAGGTCAATTTATACATTTTAAAAGAATAAACATGACCTGCCAAATAGTGCTCCCAAGGTGAATGTGAAGCTGCGATAACAACGTCGTTTGCTTTCACTTGTGGGAATGATATTTAACGAAGCAAATGACCTTTTCAAATTAACACAAACTGCGACTTGGCTTCTGGAATCTCTGTAGCTCAACATGACCATAACTATTTTAGCGGTGTTGCTTTCTTTTTACCTTCCATTGTGGCCATGGAACGCGGTAACGCCATTCGACTCCGTAACTGAAACGTTGCTGCGCAAGTTCGGCGAAGAAGTCGACCCGCCATTGCTGTCATTAGTTTCAGGTAGTGTAACGCAGAATGAAGTGATGTCCAGTTCCACGAGTGCCGGTTTTATTTATCGCAAGTGTTTGTTTGACTTATACTCGGGCCAATTAGAGTATCTGAACAAATTGATTGGCGTATTTTTCGGCCAATGCCAGGTAGCATGGCGATGATTGGCGTATTTTTCGGCCAATGCCAGGTGGCAGGGCTATATCAAGTGGTTTTATTCAACGTAAACTACAATATTTTCAATGTCTTTCCTCGTCAAGTTGCCATGGTTGCTTGTTCTCCACTAAATCGTAGCGGTTGACACCTTCAACAGTCATGTTCAAATGCGGGATTATAATTTCCAGTTTTGATGCAAGTTTAATGATTCAGTCAACAGCGACATTTGAAGGGCTTCAATATACACTACCGCAAGATGTTGTCGTACCCTGATGACGTCACATTCGTTGAAGTCAAAAGCACAAGAGGTGTCGCTTGCTCTCGCCGGGTGCGGTGGCGCGTGCCTGTAATCCAAGTTCCTGGGAGGCTGAGGCTGGCGGATCGTTTGAGCTCAGGAGTTCTGAGCCGCAGCGGACTGTGTCGAGCGGGTGTCCGCGCTAGGTTCGGTATCGATATGGTGCTCCCGGGGGAGCTCGGGACCAGCAGGTCGCCTAAGGAGGGGTGCACCGGCCCAGGTCGGAAACGGAGCAGGTCAAATCCCCCGTGCCGCTCAGTAGTGGGATCGCGCCTGTGAATAGACGCTGCGGTGCGGCCTCAGCAATACGGTGGGACGCAGTCTTTTGCACTACTTCTCGATTTACAACAAACACAACAATGCACATGGCATCTTTACGCCAAATAAAACTTCGGATTCCATTTCTTCCTTAACAAAACGCTGTTTTTGGTGGTCCTGCACTACACTGCCTCCGCCTGGAAGAGAAACACAACTAGGCAGTACACCTATTCACACACTGAATCCTAAGAATAGCATCACCAGATTTAATAGGTTTCATCTTGTGGCAAATTGTTTAACTGTAGTTCTTCATCAAGCATAGAAAGTCAAAAGCATGAATATTATCATTTGTATTTGTATTTTTAGTCATATTAAGAATAGTTATATACAGTTCTGAATATATCAATTTTGATTTTTTTTTGTGAAAGTAGTATTTTTTTTCACAGCTCAGCTTTGCCTTATTGTTACTGTATTATAGGCCTGGATGCTTTCCAAATGCAACGTATTTGCTATACTCAAGTAAATGGGGGGGGGGGGGGGGGGGGGAAGCATGTGTTCACCATTGCAGCTGTCAACACCAGCTGCACAACAACTGGAACCACAACCCAAAAAAAGGAATTCTCTGATGAGCAAAGCCAACTACGAACGCAAATTCCAATGCCAAAGAAGTTGGGATGTTGAGTTAAAACAAATAAAAAGAGAAGGCAGTTCAATTATTTGTTAATCCTTTTTTTTTTTAACCCATATTCAATTAAATACACTAAAAAGACAAGCTACTTATTGTTCAAACTGATGGCAAGCCAAATGTATTTATGTAGCACATTTTATACACATGGTAACTCAATGTGCTTTACATGATTCGAAGCATTTTAAAACAAAGAAAAATCTACAGAAAAGTCAAACACTGCTTTAAAGCATTTGAAAACAAAGAAACTAAAAGTGTTACATTACTAAAAGCGTACAGTGCAAGAAAGATTTTTTTTGCCAATATTCTCTCATTTCGAATTGCCTGCAACACGTTCCAAAAACGCTGGGACAGGGACATGTTTACCACTGTGTTACATCACCTTTCCTTTTAACAACCCTCAATAAGCATCTGGGAACTGAGGACACTAATTGTAAAAGTTTTTTTTGGTGCAATTAGTTTCCATTTTTGCTTGATGTACAACTTCAGTTGCTCCACAGTCCGGGGTCTCCGTTGTCATATTTTGTGCTTCAAAATGCGCCACACATTTTCAATGTAAGACAGGTCTGGACTACTGGAGGCCAGTCTAGTACTCATTCTTTTACTGCGAAGCCACGCGACACGTGCAGAATGTGTCTTGGCATTGTCTTGCTGAAATAAGCATGGACGTCCCTGAAAATGACGTTGCTTGGATGGCAGCAGAGGTTGCTCCAAAACCGCTATGTACCTCTCATCATTAATGGTGCCTTCAGGGATCTGCAACCCATGCCATGGGTGCTAACACACCTCCATACCATCACAGATGCTGGATTTTGAACGTTGCACTCATAACAATCCAGATGGTCCTTTTCCTCTTTGGCCCAGAGGACATGACGTCCATGATTTACAAAAACAATTTGGAATGTGGACTCATCAGACCACAGCACACTATTCCACTTTGCATCAATCCATCTCAGAAGAGCTCAGGCCCAGAGAAGCCTGTGGCATTTCTTGGTGCTGTTGATATATGGCTTTCGCTTTGCATGGTAGAGTTTTAACTTGAATTCGTAGATGTAGTGACAAACTGTGTTGACTGACAATGGTTTCCTGAAGTGTTCCAGAGCCCACTTGACTCACATTCTGATTTTTTCAATACAGTACAGAGGCGTACCAAGTTCCCACACTGAACATAATAGGAAAGTGACAAGAAGTTTCCTCCTTGCACGCAAGTACTCCGTAAACAAATATTGTACAGTGTAGCTCAGCCTACGGCTGGCGGACGTCATGGCGAGCGATATACATTTGGCGGTACTGCAAACGAATTTGAAATGACATTTGAAAATGTTATATACTGTACTTGTGTTTTCAGAGGCCATCTTTAAACCCCCCAAACATCTTTATTCCTCTTAACAACTCTTAAAGTGTGTCACGACTTTACAACAATAGGAAAATGGGGGTTCCAGGGTGATTGATGGACTGGGGGAAGAGATTCGCAGGTTCCGGTGGCGAGATTGCATATTACGACCACTCGATGTCGCCGTCCCACCTGATGACGTCACATGCCTCCAAGTCAAAGCCACCAGAGGTGTCGCTTGCTCTCGCCGGGTGCGGTGGCGCGTGCCTGTAATCCAAGTTCCTGGGAGGCTGAGGCTGGCGGATCGTTTGAGCTCAGGAGTTCTGAGCCGCAGCGGACTGTGTCGAGCGGGTGTCCGCGCTAAGTTCGGTATCGATATGGTGCTCCCGGGGGAGCTCGGGACCAGCAGGTCGCCTAAGGAGGGGTGCACCGGCCCAGGTCGGAAACGGAGCAGGTCAAAGCCCCCGTGCCGCTCAGTAGTGGGATCGCGCCTGTGAATAGACGCTGCGGTGCGGCCTCAGCAACACGGCGGGACGCAGTCTTTTGCACTACTTCTCGATTTACAACAAACACGCTGACAGCTCCAATTCGTTTTGCATCACCCAAATGCTCATTTCTTTCCCTTCACAGAACACAGCTTTAGTTTGTCCTACACTTCCTCCGCCTGGAGGAAGGCGGTACTACAATGTGCACCCTATTCATCAAGGTAAGTGGGTTCAGCATGGAAAACAACACTAAAAGGGGCGGAGGGAAACGAGACGTTGTAAATCAACATTTCACACACTTACATCCTTCTAGTACAGAAAAAGAGTGTTGCAGCTATTAATAATAGGCAAGAAGATCAATATTCTACACAGGTCTACTCGTTGTTGTCTCAGTGTGTAGGATATAATGTGTAAAATAGAACAAATCTGCCACAATGTTTGAAAATAGTCTTCACACATTAAAAAACAACACAGGAACCAAAAACAAGAGTTTGTGAGCAGTCACGAGCAGGATGTCCTCCAACTTGCTCTAGATGATTTTTCATCAGTTACTGTTAACGATCTTCTTGAAGCGATGGACTGAATGTCAAAAAAGGGTCAAAGCTGCTAATCTGCCAGTTATCCTGGGCGAAATATCACATAAGGAATTTGTATTATTATATTACACCCATGTTTGTGATTAATTGCTGGAGGGAGATCAGTCAACCACACATATATCTTCGTTCTGACGAACTGGCCAAAATGTACAGTGACCTCCAACCAACATCAAATAATATTTGTAATGCACATATCTAAGTATATTGCGCAGTTCGTTGTATTTGTATTCATTTGTTTTTATTATAATTATTTGCATTTGATTTTATTTAGCTTTTTTTTTTAACTGCTGTCTGCAGCCAGGTCAGCATTGCGAATGAGAATCTGTTCTTGGATAAATGAAGGTTATATTAATAAATCAAAGAAAGTAGTGCGCCTGTTGAACTTCCCTGCGGTGATGACATCGAAGGAAGCAGAGGTGGCCCAGCACCCAAACAGATACCTAACTTACTTAATACTTCATCAGTCAAGCTTGGACGATTTTGGAGTTTCTGCCCAGGCTCTGATTTGTTGGTCTCTGATGAGTTTACAGCTCAGACAGGTTTCACACGAAAGGCCCATTGGGCGTACATGAGGGACGCTTTTGACGCTTTCTGAGAGACCATTTCCCAATCGCAAGACTTCTGCATTGTATTTAATCATTTTGGATAATGGCTGGACTGTAGACTACTTTTAGCAGTAGAAGGTAAACGGTTAGAAAATGTGATCGAACTTTTCACGTGCCACACAGAAACCATTTAAAGGAAATACGTGCACTGTTCTGGGAGAGAGAAAAAACTGTTCTCAGATGGCAATTTAACTTAAGGTGTGTTTTATTGTGGCCATATTTTCTAGTGTATTTTTTACATTTTTTTACTGTTTTGGATTAAATGCAGTTAAATTAATTTATTCAAAATTAAGAAAAGTAATACAAATGTAATCAAATGTAAAAAGACAGTTAATAGTTACTCTACTGTTACATTTTCCAACAGGGTAACTTGAAATTGTAACTAACTACAGTGCTGTGAAAGAGTATTGGCCCCCTTTGCAAATTATTATATTTTTGCACAGTTTCCCCACTTGAACATTAAAGATCATCAAACAAATGTAAATATATCATCCAAGTGAATTTAATGCTGTTTTGGTTCGCTGGAATCGTAAAACTTTCGAAATGACTTTTGTCCCCCTTTCCAGACTGATTATGTCAATTACTTTAATTCTCGACTGTTCTGAACTTTCTTTGGATCGTGTTATTTTATCGCAGCTTTTTTAGATCTTTTGTCCCACTTCATTTTGTCGGGACAGATTCTGTTTAAGTGATTTCTTGATTGTACAGGTCCGCAAGTAATCAGGCTTGGGTGTAATCGGTGAAAATGAACCAAAAGTTTCGATGAGCCACAATTAATTATTGATTTAACAAGGGGGCTAATTGCTTTTTCACACAGGGCCAGGTAACTTTGAATAGTTTTTTTTTTATAACCTTAATAAATGAAATCACCATTTAAAGACAGCATTTGAAGTTCCCTTGGGCTATATTGGTCTGATATTTACATTTGTTTGATGATCTTAAATTGGAGAAACTGCAAAAATATAAGGAGGCCAATAGTTTTTCACGGCACTGTACATATCCAAAGTAATCTTCCCAACACTGGTGATACCAAATATCTTATTTATGTTTTATCCTTATAGACTAGGAGGATTTTCCCCCTTTCTGTTCTGTGAAGCACCACTGTGGCTTTTTAAGTATGAAAGGTGCAATGTATTATTAACGATTTATCGATGGATTGGGGGAAGAGATTCGCAGGTGTGGAGTTTGCATGTTCTCCCCGTGCCTGCGTGGGTTTTCTCCGGGCACTCCGGTTTCCTCCCACATCCCAAAAACATGCATTAATTGGAGACTCTAAATTGCCCGTAGGCATGACTGTGAGTGCGAATGGTTGTCTGTTCGTATGTGCCCTGCGATTGGCTGGCAACCAATTCAGGGTGTACCCCGCCTCCTGCCCGATGACAGCTGGGATAGGCTCCAGCACGCCCGCGACCCTAGTGAGGAGAAGCGGCTCAGAAAATGGATGGATGGATGGATTCGCAGGTTCCGGTGGCGAGATTGTATATTACGGCCACTAGATGTCGCCGTCCCACCTGATGACGTCACATCCCGCCAAGTCAAAACCACCAGAGGTGTCGCTTGCTCTCGCCGGGTGCGGTGGCGCGTGCCTGTAATCCAAGTTCCTGGGAGGCTGAGGCTGGCGGATCGTTTGAGCTCAGGAGTTCTGAGCCGCAGCGGACTGTGTCGAGCGGGTGTCCGCGCTAAGTTCGGTATCGATATGGTGCTCCCGGGGGAGCTCGGGACCAGCAGGTCGCCTAAGGAGGGGTGCACCGGCCCAGGTCGGAAACGGAGCAGGTCAAAGCCCCCGTGCCGCTCAGTAGTGGGATCGCGCCTGTGAATAGACGCTGCGGTGCGGCCTCAGCAAGTCTTTTGCACTACTTCTCGATTTACAACAAACACAACAATGCACATGGCATCTTTACGTCAAATACAACTTCGGATTCCATTTCTTCCTTAACAAAACGCTGTTTTTGGTGGTCCTGCACTACACTGCCTCCTCCTGGAAGAGAAACACAACTCGGCAGTCCACCTATTCACACACTGAATCCTAAGAATACCATCACCAGATTTAATAGGTTTCAGCTTGTGGCAAACTGTTAACTGACAATGGTTTCCTGAAGTGTTCCAGAGCCCACTTGACTCGTATTCTGATTTTTTTTCAATACAGTACAGAGGCGTACCAAGTTCCCACACTGAACATAGTAGGAACGTGACAAGAAAAGTTTCCTCCTTGCATGGCTGGCGGACGTCATGGCTAGCAATATACATTTGGCGGTACTGCAAACGAATTTGAAATGACATTTTAAAATGTTATATACTGTACTTGTGTTTTCAGAGGCCATATTTAAACCCCCCAAACATCTTTATTCCTCTTAACGTGGGTCACGACTTTACAACAATAGGAAAATGGGGGTTCCAGGGTGATTGATGGACTGGGGGAAGAGATTCGCAGGTTCCGGTGGCGAGATTGTATATTACGGCCACTAGATGTCGCCGTCCCACCTGCTGACGTCACATCCCGCCAAGTCAAAGCCACCAGAGGTGTCGCTTGCTCTCGCCGGGTGCGGTGGCGCGTGCCTGTAATCCAAGTTCCTGGGAGGCTGAGGCTGGCGGATCGTTTGAGCTCAGGAGTTCTGAGCCGCAGCGGACTGTGTCGAGCGGGTGTCCGCGCTAAGTTCGGTATCGATATGGTGCTCCCGGGGGAGCTCGGGACCAGCAGGTCGCCTAAGGAGGGGTGCACCGGCCCAGGTCGGAAACGGAGCAGGTCAAAGCCCCCGTGCCGCTCAGTAGTGGGATCGCGCCTGTGAATAGACGCTGCGGTGCGGCCTCAGCAACACGGCGGGACGCAGTCTTTTGCACTACTTCTCGATTTACAAACGACAATACACCAAAAATCTTTCGGGATCTTTCCATCACAGAAAACCTCCGTATATTCAATTTCTTCCTTCACAAATACTTGTACTGTAGCTGTTTTTGTTTGTCCTGCACTGTCTCCCCTTGGACAAAGGCAGTAACTACATAATGTTACAATCAATCTCCCAACATGCATGGTCCTCGGTTTATTCCCTGACATATATATCTCGTGTTTCGATTTACGCACAAATTCGTCACCGACGTAGGAACGGAACTCCGTCGTAAACCGAAGATCTCCTGTACACTCCTTTACCTAAATTCCAGAGAGGTGTGTCAATATTAATCATTATTCCTATACAAATTTGGAAATTACATTAAATCATTAAAATGTATATAATTCCAAAGGAACAGATCCTCTGTAACATATTGAAGGAATTCCCCATTGCATTAAGTAAGAATTTCTGGACTTTATTTACATCTTTTTATTTCTGTCTGATGAACTTCAGTTCATAATTCATAATTCAAAACGAACTCGTTCATTTTTTAAAAATACTTTATGTTGCTGACGAGCTATTACCCTTAAAATACTGGCATTTTATTTCCCCATTGTTGCCACCGATTCGGTACACACTAACAGCCAGATGCAGCTTTCACCCTACAATCTGAAAAACATGAGGAAAAACTTGTTGCTTGAAACGTGTTGTTTTTAAAATGAGGAATTAAAACAACAGGATTGTAGTCCTTAATTTGCAAACAAAAACACACAACACAGGAACGATGGTGAAGGGAGGAGGAAGCATGCAGGACAGGGGTCATGGACCCTGCTGTCCCCGTCCTGTCCTTCCCTCACAGGGTGTAGCACTACCGACCCATACAACGCTTGAATCCAATGTGTCGTTGTACTAGTTACAAAAGGCTTTACTTACGACATCTTGTTTACATCTAGTGCGTTGTGTCCGTTGTCTTCTGTTTTTATATTATTTAATGACCTTCTCACAGTTTTTTTTTTCTGTCACTCCCCTTTAAAAACTTGGTTCTGTTCAACTGAACGACTGTAATTCTAAATAACTATCCTTCAGAATACAAAAAAAAAAAAAAAAACCCACAGTGGCAGATTAAAACTCCACTGTGACAGTAAAACTGTTCTGGAATAAAATATATACAGATCTTCCTTTCTGCTTGACCGAACAGCCAAACAGGACAATAAATAAATAAATAAATAAATAATAATAATAATAATAATAATAATAAATAAAAAGGAACAATGGTGAAATGACTGATAACTTTGCATTTCCAGCAACCCTGGTTGACTATATTAACAAAATATTTGAGCTGATCTACTCTTATGTTACAAAACAAAATGAATTCCATCATATCACAGTGTGATCAACTGATCATCCAGTTCCAGTGTTTTAACTAAAGCATTCTGATACGAATAATAATTCTCCTAGTAATCTATTTTTACAATTATGTTATGCATTACAAAATAATCAAGGAACACATTTACTCCCATTTATGCAGTGTCCATGTTTTATTTGTTGGGCTTTTATTTTGAAGTTGGCCCACGCAGCACGTTGGAGGCGCGTTTCCGTAATGCGTCGTATGAACAATCTTTAGGGCGGCTCGCTTGACAGTTGCCACTTCATCTTTCCGACAGGAGGCTTGCTGTACTTTACTTTGTAAAAGTACTGAAGCGAAATTCACAATACCTTTGAGTCGCATAATGCTTGCGTTGCACGAAATCAAAACCCCAAAAAGAAAGAAATAATCCTAATTTTCCTCATTTCAAAGTAATTGACCATTTTAATCCGGTTGAATTCAAAATAAATGAGACTGAAGAGACAATAAAGAACACCCGGAGTCGGACACATTTTAATTACTACATCTCTTTTGACAATAATATGGGTAAATGTTCATCACTTTTACTTGATAATGTTGCGAATGTTGAATTTTGGATTCATGAACACAGAGCTAGACAGTAAGGTCCATGTGATTTCATAGAAGACGGGTTTACGTGCAGACTTTTTTTTTTCTTTTCCCCATTTCGAGTGAAATCATTGCGACTGAACATCTCCGGTCAAAAGTTGAAATGAGACGTGATCTATTCCAAACTGGCATTTACATGGGCCACTACATTTAATCAAAAATGGCCGTTTGACAGACGTGAGACACGCTCATATCAATGTAAACATCACGATTTATCAAGATGGTGGTCAGTCGTCTATTTAGCACAATAGTTGCGATTGTTTTTACACTTTTATTAAAACAACCGCTTGATTAAAAACAAATTACAAGGACTGTATTTTTAAAACATCTGTCGCAGACCAGCTCTGGTGGGAAGCCGAAATGTTTTCAAGTGCGTAAACGATGACGTCGCCACACATTTACGACAAGCCAATGCATGCGCAGACAGGGCGGAGGCTGACACCATTCCGATTCACGGTTTACGTGGTGAAAATTGACTTTTGATCGGTTTGGCAAAAGGAATATTCCACCCCTGTGAATTCAAATAAAATTCCATTCAGAGTCAGCCTGTTTATCTGGTTGAGATATTTATATGGAGCATTTTCATTCAGTTTGGGCTTCTATACCGATTATAATCAGAATACAAGGCTCCATGTACACCCAGCTGTAGTCTCCACTTAACATATCCACTTTACACACAAAGTAACATCACAGCTTGACCATGTCCACAAACTATGATACCACTATTAACAGGGTGCGATGTATTGTACTACAGTATATTCAAATGTCATAATTACGAAACTTCTGGAGCAGACAGGATGGTGAGTCAGCAGCCCAGCGGAAACGGCGATGGCAGTAATCGCCTGTATAATGAGAGCACAAAGTTAGTTTTTGGGCAATTGAAACTGCTCTTACAACAGATACACTACTCACGAAAAGTTATCGATATTGGACTTTTGGGTGAAATTTCAGGATGAACCCAACTAAGGTCCACCTTTACAGGTGAACTTATGTGCAACTGTTTGTTTCAGAACTTTTTGCACAACTTGGTGAGTGGCAAAATTCACAAGAGGTGTTTAATCCATGAATCAAACATTACATTTCCAAGGATGTCCACTTCTGTGCCTTTCTGTAACTCTTCCAGGTTTTCTGTATCTGTTGCAGCCCACTGTTAACACGATGAGACTCAAAAGCTTCGTGGCCTTTTTCCTCTGAGAACATCCTGTTTGAATCTTGGCGATGGTGAGGTAGTGTTGATCAATTTTTACGCGTCGCCTTGGTCACTTGATGTCAAAATGTGAACAGCATGATGAAAAGGAATGTTTAACTGCCAATTCTAATTGAACAAGGGTGTATGGGTTGATTCGTGGATCAAAGACCTGTTGTGAATTTTGCTGTTCAGCTCCTTGTTAGAGAACAGCACCTTCTGTAAAAAGTACTGAAACAATGAACAGTTGGAAATTTGGATTCAAAAGTTAAGAGGTCAAATTAAGTTTGAATATTTTCGCGAGTAGTGTGTATACGACCACTTGGTTTTGAGGACACATTATGTTTTGACAAAAAAAAAACAATGGGGACTAGATGACATTTTAAAATAGTGCTGTACATTATCATTATACACATTTTATAAATGTGGTTGAATGAATGGTAATTACTTGAGGATAGCATGGCTTCACACGAGGTGATCCCCGGTGCTTCCTGCTGACAAGGAAGGTCGTCGGCATGCAAAGTGATTGGTGTTTCTGCCTTTGCAGCCTCCAGCATGGGTTCCTTCTTATTTCTCACGGCCCAATGCATTGACTGCAAACATTTTTCAAGTCAGATCATGATACCGGCTTCTCTTGGAAAAATACAAAAGTCAAACATCACGCACCGTTTTTACAGAGTCATTTAAGGCTTGCCAGTCATGGAATGGGATAGCAACTCCACTTCTCTTCCATAGATCATAGTTTTTTCTTTTAGTGTCATCGCACAAAACCTCTTTGGCTTCCTGTAGCTTTTGAAACTCTGTCACTGTCAGAAAGAACATTAAAGAAATCCTGGTATAACAGCAAAATTGGGAAACATGAATAAATATACCCAACAAAAATCCAATCATTCTGAAACACCTTTGTATGTATAGCTGTAGTTTTTTTTTATTTTTATTTTATTTTTTTTACAGCAATTCAACAGATATACCTGCTTTGGGGTTCCCTAGGTGCTTGTCTGGGTGGCATGCCAAGGCTCTGATCTTGTATTCGTTGAGAATTTGTTCTGTCTGCAAGGAAAGAGGGAGGAAGGGGGGGGGGGGGGGGGGTGAATGCCTTCAATGAAAAGTTAATTATAGTTGAGAGCCCCTCAGTGTTTTTGAAGACATGATCCATTTGTTCCACATTTTAAAACAATACTGAGATGTCTTAACAATAATTCCACGACTCATGCAAGTAAGCGAGCCAGCCCTCATCTCAGCCCGCCCCACCTACTGCTATGTCAATGATGAGTATGGATTTTGTGACTCTAACGACTAGGAGCTAAGCAACAGGTGGCTGGACGTAGCGCCACAGCTGCCAACACATGTGACTGCAAATTGCAAAGCACACTCAATATCCCGCAAAGACAAAATGGGTTCTATTTTCCCTGACCTGTTAATGCAGCAGCGGACACATCACTAAACACAAATAGAGCCCCAACCTCACCGAACAATCAAGTAAGTGTTCAGTGTGTCAGAAGCTAACGCTAATAAAAGTCAATTTTACATGCTTTGTCCCCTGTATTATATGCAGTGTTGGCGAATAATTAATTGCATGTAACGAGATTATGTAATTTCATTACTAAATTTATGTAACTGTACTTCATTAAGTTAAAATATTTTAATAAAGTAGATGCTTTTGGAAATTTCCATGATTACAATCTTAGTTGCATTTGAAAAATAGCTGTCAAAACTCAGATTCCCCCCATATGATCTGTCTATGAAAATGGTGGCTTGCTTGTCCCTGCAGTATTCACCAGGAAAAACAAGTATAGGCCAATGACACAAAATATGAATCTTTTTTTTTTGTAACGGAATTGTGTTGTTATCTAACCATAAATAAGCCAGTTTTCATGCACATTTTTTTAAAATTAGCTTGAAGAGTGTGGCCGCTGCCATGAATTTGAATGTCCCTCAGGTAAGGCGTAAGCTTTTGAATTGATTGTTTTTTTATAATGATGAGGATAATCATTAATATTTTAATGTTTTAATGATCATAACACAAAGTGTTAGTTATTAGGTATTATATTTTAAAAAGGAAAGTATAAATGAGTAATTAAAAATACTTTACAAAAAAATAGCTGTCCCTTGATTTCATGTCACTGGTGTTACTATTTGTAAACACCTTTACTTAAAAAAACTGTTGCATCCTTGCAAATATCTTTTTTTAGTGCGAGAGGTCATTGGAGGCGTGTTAGTTACGCTACCTCCCCCTCCCCTCATCTCCTGCTCTGCCTACAGATGCGAACATAGATGCTATATGTATTTTATTATTGGATTGAAAAATGTCTATTTACTTTATTTGACTTAGGTACATTTATAAGTGTGTACTTTTACCAGAGTTGTTTTTTGGCACAAGTATCAGGTCTTTTACTTGAGTACTGAATACCAGTACTTTTGACATCTCCGTTGAGATGTGGAAAAAAAAAAAAAAAGCAAAAATATTAGCGTCAAAGTCACTGTTCTGCTTGACATTTTTCTTCGCTCTAACACGGCCGGCGGTGAAGGAGTTGAACTCTTGATGTACATTTTGTATGAACGCAGACTTCCAGTTCTCTTCGTTCGACAGTTTGTTTTAGGGTAAACAACTTAGCATCAACAAGCACACGTCACTGGTGGAAAAACTTACCGATGATAACTCATCACATCCTAATAAACCGTAATAATCTTCCAAATCCTCAGGTCTGCAGCTCAAAACGGCCTCCATTAAAGAATGTGATGATTTTTCGAAAATAGCAGCGTGAATTATCAGCAATCCGCTTTCCTCGACGCTGCCCCCTCGTCACGCGGGTGAATTATGATGTTCTCAAATCCTGTATATAAGATTCGCAGATGAGGGCTACTCCTGAGCTCCGGGGGAACTGAGCTGTAATTGCTACCATGTGACGTGTGATGCATTCGAGTGACTCATCCTACTCAACGCCACATGACGAAATTTAAAAGGGACATACAAGGAAATTACGGCTTTAAAAAAATAAAATAAAAAAATTAAAACCCGGTTAGCACGGTTAACATGATGATGTGTGGATCACTGATGAAAAATGGCATTAAACAAGCGATACCTGTACAAATACACATAAAATGAAAATCTCCAACTGTATAGTTGTCACGGGGTTTTGACTTTTCCCTAAAAAAAGGGGAGTTCGTGAATGCATCTTTTTTTTTGTGTTATGGTTTCATGTCAGTGACGTAAGGGGGAGTTCTTGTCGTTACCATTGGACGAGAGCATCTCACGTGGTCGATGCAAATGAGCCAGCTGTCCGAGGGGGAGGGATACGCTCACTCCGCTCACAAGATGGCGGACGAAGAGAGCAGTCTTCAGACGGCCTTTTCGGGCGCATCCGATATGGACGAGCCCGCCGCTAAAAAGTCAAAAATTACCTTGGCGACAAAATACGGCCTCAAAGTCACCGACGCTAATAAATTCCCATGCGTGTCTGGAGTCCAGCAGAGTTGGGAGGCGGCGGTGAATTATGGCCAGCCAGCGGAGAGGGAAGCGAAGCCGGCGATGGCGGTAGAAGAGGAGGCCCCCGGGGCGCAAGGCGGAGACAACAATGGCCTGGCAATGCTCGTCTCCGAGCCCTTTAAGTCCGCCGTGAAACCAGACGACAGCGCCCTGCTCGAGACATTCGAGGGCAGTGCCGGTAGGTAAAGAGACGGACGCCGGTAGCCTAAGAGGCGGACGTTTTGAACGCAGGAAGCGCCTTTCTCGGGCGTGTGTACAATTGACCAAATTGAACATTTCTAACCGAAGGAGGGTAACTAAATGTGCAACGGCAGCCTTGTCCTGGAAAGGGTGACACGTAAAAGAGAAGCGACGCGTCTACGGTAGACATGCGGGGAGTTTTCATGAATGGACTTGTTCCCCGGAGACACTGAACTTTGATAGCGACGCAGCATTTGTTCGCCGGCATGTAGTCCTCACACCCACTTCCATAAGACTGAGTTACCAATATGTATGAAATGTACCGTTAACTGGTCGTGTTGATATTTCGCTATGTCACCGCACGTGTAGTTTGTGTTATAGTTCTTCCACTTTCTACGCTCAGGTCTCATTGGGTGTGTCGATCGCCCATCCAATGGCTTGGCTGTCACACCGGAGCATGTCACAGAGGATGATGACCGATCCTCCCATGCCAGCTCCAGCGACTGGACACCTCAACCGCATATAGGTACCTGGGTGAATTTAAGCAGCATCTTTCACTTATTTCCCCCTATATGTATTTTTGTGATAATGCTTCAGCCCCAGGTATACACGTCATTCTGACAGTTTGATTTTGTGGCCAGGTTCCTACAGTGTCATCCAGCAACACATCAGAGAGACTGACCCGAGGACCATTTTAAGGGAGTTGCTGCCTGAGACTGTACTCCCACCAGATTTAGATGACATGACACTGTGGCAGATCATCATCAACATCTCAGAACCTCCTAAAAGAAAGAAGAGGAAGGATATCAACATTTTGGAAGATGTGGTCAGGCTACTCCATGAAAGCAAAAGGATTCTTGTGCTGACTGGCGCTGGGGTATGTGTCTTGCAATATATTTGCGATCACTCAGTTTTCCTATGTACAGTGAATCCTCATTTAACAAGGGATGTCAGAGAGAGGTTCCAGGACAATGTCACAAAAGATATATTTCAAACCCAAACTACAAGTTTTCCCTTTCAGTGTGGGCCAGACGATCAACAAGCACATTTACAATGAGATCCTGCGCGCGAGAAGGCGAGCGTTGTGGCAATACATTTCGTAGCAATTTCACCATGAAAACGTGCCTCCCCACACTGCCCTGAGCATTTGACTGTTCCTGGCTGAACAAAAATATTGCCGTGCCGGAGCAACGGCCCTTCTCACCTGAGGCGGTTCAGTTTGATTTTTTTATTATTATTATTATTTTTTATTTATTTATTCTAAATTTATTTTATTTAGTCACTCATTCATTCCCTCCCTCCCTCATTTTCCAAATGCAAGCGGGTCATGAAGGAGACCCATTTTGAAGATGCGGACGATATAAAGATGGTTAACAGATCTGCAGAGGATCCCGGAAGAATCCTTCTCGTAGTGCATGAATGTGTGGCAGAGAAGGCTGGGAAAGTGTGATAGACTCATGAGGCTTACTTTGAAAACTTGTAGTTTTAGTTTAGATTTGCAATATATCTTGTGACCCTAGTCCTGGAACTTTTTCTGGCACACCTAGTACATACCCACTGTGATATGCACCATAAAAAATTGTTTGAAAAGTTTTAGCCCTCCCATATGCTTAAAGTCCTTCAAAACACACTTAAAATCAACATAACAGACTTCTTAAAGTATTAGTGCCTGGGAAATGGGAGATTATCATTCAAACAGGAACTAAACCCAAGATGTCAAAACCTATTTTCAATGTGCATATCTTCTTTATCAGGTACTGTTTACTTACTTAATCTGTTGTAAAAAAAAACAAAAAAAAAACGTTTAAAACATCGCATATACACGTTTATGGGGGTAGCCATTTTTCGGTCATTTGACTCTCACAAGAGTGCGAATTTGTGTGAATGTGGTGTATATTCACCAATTCCTGTCTTATTTACAGTTGGTAGATATTCATCACTTTGGTAATGTTAAATGTACAAAAGCTACATAATAAATCATGATCATAAGCATCTACACGTACTGTACTTACTGAGGTGTGAGGCAATCTGGAATTATTTTTGCAGATCTCTTTCACGTCAAGAAGTTGATGTACAACGCTGTTGCTCTTCAATACCCTTCCTCTGCATGTTTTCCATCTCAGCCATGGTGTACACAGGATCGAACAATAAAATCTATCATCCTCAACAATCTCTACACAGTTCAATAGCCCGCTTGTATTAGCATACAAGATGCTACTTGCACTTCAATGTCACTTTCGGTCTGCAGCTGAAAATCATTTCGTCCAACGTGGCGCCGCCCTTATGTTGATTAATTATTCCGTCTAATTCTTATCCCACAAACGCAATAACTAATCAGAGTATCGTGTTGTTCCAGTGCAGGCACATAAAATGTATTCTTGCTTTAAAAATGGGGGTTTAGTTCCCTTTTAAAGACACTATGAGCAAACAAAAGACTTGCTCACGGTTCCACAGATAAGAGGCAAATCATGATTGCTTCAAGGTCTTTTTCACTCCCAGTTTAAGTTTCCTGTGAACCTGACACATAAAACAAGAGAATTAAACATTGAATATTTATCTTCCAAATGTTCTATGAAAAGTGACCGCATTATGTCTTCTAAGGCAAGTCCTCTAGCTTAATGCTGACTTGACATAATGTGAAACACCATAAACGGAAATAAGCATTGGTCTTCCGATAATTATAAACTGCTACTTTAAGACAGAGTCATAAACACACAAATATACAGAATGCATTAAATTACTCACAGGCATATTCTATCTTGTTCTGTAGGAATGATGACCATTAATGGAGTGTAGATTGATTGCTCGATTCGATCGACTTCTTTATTGTCATTCTTTTACTGTGCAACTAAATTTGGGCTTTCCTGTATACTGTATAAACCAATTAAAAAATATATCACCTAAAAATGTCAAAAGCTAAACCGTGACATACAGGGATTTACTGTTCATGCAGGGGCACTGTACCGTATGTGATTTTATGGCCACACTAAGTTTACATTATCGGCTCTTCCTTCAGGTATCTGTTTCATGTGGCATACCAGATTTTCGCTCCAGAGATGGAATTTATGCCCGTCTTGCCGTTGATTTTCCTGATCTTCCAGACCCACAAGCTATGTTTGACATTGAATACTTCCAAAGAGACCCAAGGCCGTTTTTCAAGTTTGCTAAGGTTTGCTTCATGTATGTTTATTCTTGCGAAGTCAGTGCAGTGGTAACTAGTGTGTCAGTTTTACTTGCAAGTGCTAAGTGCATTGTCTTTGTCACAGGAGATCTACCCTGGTCAATTCCAGCCTTCACCCTGTCACAAGTTCATTTCCATGATGGACAAGCAGGGCAAGCTGCTGCGTAACTACACACAAAATATCGATACATTAGAACAAGTGGCCGGAGTTCAGCGAATCATCCAGTGTCACGGTAAGTTAGTTATTTGGAAGGGAAATATAGATCTTCAAAAAGTCTAAAATAACTGAAATGGCACTTTTAGGGTCATTTGCAACTGCTTCCTGTCTCCTCTGTAAATACAAGGTGGATTGTGAAGCTATTAGGGAAGACATCTTTAACCAGGTATGTACAATGACAATTATTAGAAACTTCATAATCAAGGCTCTGCAGCTCCTGAAACCTGTTATTTATAACTTCAAAATAATTCCCGCAATTCAGAGTTATCACTGGGATTTTACAGTAATTTTGAACCCAGAACAATATAATTACTTCATTTGCTGTTTACAAATTAAGTAATTTAGTTTGAAAACACCCTGCGATTGGCTGGCAACCAGTTCAGGGTGTACCCCGCCTCCTGCCCGATGATAGCTGGGATGGGCTCCAGCACGCCCGCAACCCTAGTGCGGAGAAGCGGCTCAGAAAATGGATGGATGGAGTTCGAAAACACAAAATGTCCATGATTTAATAATGTGTGAGGCTCTGACAGATTCAGGAAACTATCCTTTTTATGCAATTCGGTTTTGGCTTAACATTTTCAAACTTGTTCATGTAGTTATGGTATGTCATTCCTGCGCTCCTTTATGCAACTATTGATGCTGCCATACAGAATACAATGGATGAAAACTTCCTGTTTTTCCATTGTATAGTGGAAACTATGATGTTGGAACACAAGTGCTTAAAATTAATTTGTCAAATTCAAAATAGTGGAAACAGAAATAATCTGTTCCAGCATTAAACCACCACCCTCCAATGTTGAAGTTGTATTTGTGAAGTGTAAAAATAAGCTAACCGACGTATAAAACTTAAAAGATAATAAATTATGTATCTTTGGTAACACATGACATACACAGTGTGTAAGTCAGTGTTGGGGAAGGAGGATTGCTGATTTTTTTTTTTACAACATTGTATATGGCACTTTTTCTACATCACATTTAGTAAAATGTTGTTGTATGTTCATCATCATATTCTCCTGTCTGCATTTACCGGTACCCTTATTCTTTTGCATCAAGAAAAATGACAAGGGGAAAAAAAAAAAAAGCCATATTGGAGTTGATTCTTTAGAGCAAGGGTGTCTAACTCATGGTAATTGCAGGCCACATCATAGTTACAGTTTTCCTCAGGGAGCCTTTATAAACTGTATAAATGTCTCCTCACCTCAACATATTACATATAAACAATTGGCCCTGCATTTGTATTTTATGTACAACCCCAGCTCCAATGAAGTTGGGACATTGTGTTAAAAGCCATAAAATTCTAAGTTAATGATTATTTGCTAAAAACAATAAAGTTGATCAGTTTGAACATTAAATATCTTGTCTTTGTAGTGTATTAAATTAAATATAGGTTGAACATGATTTGTAAATCATTGTATTCTGTTTTTTTTGTTTAACACAACATCCCAACTTCATTGGAATTGGGGTTGTATATTCTTGAAAATATTTAAGTATACAACTATTGTTAAATTTATGTTCACAAGGGATTTAGTGGGAGGGAGGAATGCTTGTAAAAACGGTTTACAATTTTCTCAAGACTTTTTTTTTTGCCAAAATTGAAAGAAACATGAAGTAGCTACTATTTGTTTGAGTGGGCCACATAAACAATATGATGGGCCGTATGTGGTCCCCGTGGACCTTGAGTTTGACACCTGTGCTTTAGAGGATGCCTGAGTTAAAGTCTCATGTGACGTGATTAGGGATGTCCCGATACAACCTTTTCCTTTCTGATACGATACCGATATTGCAGCTTTGAGTATCTGCTGATTTCGATATTGATTTGATATCAGCATGCGTCAGACAGGCTTTTACTTTTGTTTTTTCGAAACGGCTTCAATCAAGTGATATTACCATACTGAAACGGAGAACAATAGTCAGCAACAGTTGGTATGAGGAAAAACTGACCCATTTATTGTTAACCAATGGGTTATACATTAACGCTAAACACAAGAATATACTACAATTGAATAAAACAAAATTAGATGAAGAAAACCCTGAAAAATAACCTCAATAAAAACAAAAAAATGCAACATAACCACTGTTCAACTTATAAGCATATTCTACAATTAAATAGATTCAATAAAACTACTGTCCGTATATGGTGGGAACAGCATGTGCGGCAGTACACTTTTTAATTTCTTTATGTATCTGGGGTATAGTTACATCGACAATGTCGTGGTGGATCGGAATAATGTAGTGAGGCTTGTACTGCCCTTGTTTGTGTGTGCCAAGTTTAGAGTGGTGTTCCTGCTGTGTGCATCTTGACCTCTGAGGGCCTGTGTGGTGCATGCAATGAGATACACCCTTGCAGTAACATAAAGAAAGTAGAAGTCATAATCGAATATTGTTTATGACCCGTTTTTCACAGCGTTTGAATACTGTATATGCCTGAAGGTATTGTTATAGTGCCTGTTTGTATGAGTCTATACAGTATTTGTGTACCAATGTTTATTATTTTGAGAGCTATAAGTTCCACAAGTTCAATGCAAATTTTTGTTAGCTTGTCAACGGTGTT